>NC_064443.1:4242424-4545454 GCF_023343835.1 Lagopus muta | reverse complement strand
GGAGATCTCAGTCTGATCACTAGGTGAATGAATGTCATCAATTCATACTTGTTACATGTTTTAAGATTGACTTTTTTTTTATCTGTAGAATAAGCAAAAATACTTAAGAGTTTATATTTTCAATTGGTATGACATAGTGGAAGGTAAAATGTACTTTCTCAGCTTAAGTACAATTTTTACTTTCAAGCTGGTTAATTATATAACTGTAGAATATTTAGCTTTTTTTTTGTTAGAGGATTGAGCAAAAAAAAAAAAAAAAGAACACACACAAAACTGCTTCTGAGATGGGTAACATCTGTGTGCTTTTCTGTCTGCAGGAATCTCAGGCATTGTGAGATCTTCCAGTATAGTGCAGAGTGCTAAAACCATACTAACAGCTGGTAAGAACGTGTGTGATTTGTGAGCTTTCCGGTTTTACGGCATAAAAATTATAGGGCTCCACAACTGTCTTGCAAGAGACTTTAGAGAAGAACAATTTTAAGTGCTTAATGAAAATATTGAAAGCCTGTGGAATACGAGAACAGAGTCTACGTGACCTAATGATGGAACAAAAAATCCAACTTGTTTTCTTTTTGATGTGGGCCAGATTTGACTGTTGTGCACTGATTTTGCTCTTATTGAATTATGACAAAGAGGAAAAATTATGTGATAATTCCTTTTGATTTTCTACATGTCTCTAAGTGACAGTGATCCATGTGTTGTGTTGATGTTGTGTAGACTGTCAGGTTGGTCTATGATAAAATAAAGGAGAGGATAAGTTTAGAAGGAGAGAACTTAAAGTCTGAAGTTTCTGTCCAAGTTCAGAAGACAGGTGTGTGTTCAGGTAACTGTATTCCTTACTAAGCCCATATAGTTGATAAGCATTAGCTATTACCATAATTCTTAATACTTCACAATGAAGTACTTTAGAAGAAGAATTGAATATGTTACAAAGTCAATGAGAGAAGTGTGGGAGGCAAATGAGAACTTCCAGAGTAGAAACATAGGAAAATGGATATTTGTAAGCCTCTGAAGTCTTCCAAACTCTCAGAAGTTACTGCCAGTTGTGTAGCTGAAGCATGGTCCTGTCATTGTGAGTTCTAGAATGTGTACTTTTTAAATGTAAAAATCAGGGCATCTTAAAAGCTGAGTGGACTGCAGCTCAGTTTAAAAGAAAAGCTTAAGATCTGAGTCTGCATTCACATAAACAAACCAGAGATCAGGAGATTGTCTTAATTCCTGCAAAGTGAGAAATCCTTGCTGCTTGCTTGAAATTGCTCCTATCATTGTCTGAACTCATTCACACCTATTCCTGTGTTTTCCTCAAAAGCAATTACATACAAACAACACCCTTACTGGTCTCAAAAGCAGCTTATCCTTATCCAGATTTCTACAGCTGCTGTTCGCTTCCCATTTGCTGTTAAAGTTGTGACCCCATGTTGCACTTCATGCCTCCTTGTGAGAAAATGCAGGTTGCAGTGCTCAAACCAAACCATGTGGTTTGCTGAGGAAAGTAAACAAGAATAGTTGTGCTTGTTTTACATCTTTTTATATACTTTTGTTAGTGGCTTTGTTATACTTCCAAATTTTTGCCGAGCTTTGTTTAGTAGTTCAAGGAGGGTAAGAACCTTAACTCCATCTGAGAAACTGCACTTATATTTTATAAGCTAGACATGCTCAATAGTTTCTAATGGAAGGTTTCCAACTGAAGAAGTCAAGCATTCCTTTTAGGGTTTGTTGTTAAAATGACTTGCTGCTGGTCAAGCCTTGTATCACAACACGTCCTTTTTAGAAATATTAGCTTGTAACCTATCTGGTTCTAAATCCACAGAGATTTTGTAGAACAAAATAATCAGAGGGAAGGGGTGCAAAAGGCAGAGTTATTGTGTATGAATGCAGCACTTGGGAAACTTAGCAGCCTGCCTGAGCTGTGGAGCAAAGTTGTTGTGTGTAGCTGCAAGAATAGGAATAAAAGCAGTTAAGCTTTGTCAGATTGTTTATACTCTCTGTCTGCTGAAATCCTGATAGACAAAATCACCTCTGGGATTTGTTAGCTACTCTTGTGGCATTCAGCAAATCACTCTCAGCCTGTATTGTTACTGAGACTTCTGGGAGGTCCCAATGTAAGTTTTAGTAGGACTTTTAATTTTCATTGTTTTCTGTTTTCCCTTTGTCTTAGCAACTTCTTGATTTATATGGTGGTTAGTTTTTTTTTTCTTTAAAATAGACTTCAGTTGTCTTCTGACCATCTAGTTATATAGAATTAATGCTTAAATGTTTTAAAATATAATTCCTTCCACTATTTTTAACGTTGAAAAGTGGGCTTTCCTTGCCCACTGCCTGGCACTACTTCCTCAGCTCCTGCCTGCTGACTTACCAGGACCTCAGCAGTTTCACCCACTGAAGGTGGACAGAACCAGTAATCGTGCCAATAAACGCTAAAATTGCAGTGGATGTTAATGAAGAAATTAAATTTGAGTAGGGATGTGAGCCCACATTTTCTGATGTAAGGTCTTTATGATCTTTGGTGATCCTCCCATCAGCTCAGGAGGTGGTTTGGGTTAGATGGAAGCCTTTTGCCTTTAAGTGCTTTTTTGTTTGTTGTTTTTTCATTTTTTAAAAGTATTTATTTCCAAACTTTCATAGTTCAGTTTGTCTGAAGGCTTTCACTGTCTTCTAAGGAAGATCTTCTCCCAAAGGTGGTTTCTTAAATTAAAACACTTGTCACTAGGGGGCAGGCGTTAATGCTGTTCACATTGCTTTGCTGCTTAGCAGGGCTTTATCAGCCAGGACTTCTGCAGGCACATACAATACACAGACAAAACATCGTTGCTTCTACATAGAAAGTATCTGTTTGTCTCATGGAATAAATACGTATTACAGGAAAGTCTTCAGCTGTTAGATTTCATCTTTAGGGATGCTGCATTTCTTTCTTCCTTCTTTAACCAAACTTCGTGTAGTGTTCTGTTTCCCTGAGAACTAGTTTTGTACATCCTAGTAGAGACTTTAAGAAAAGTATTATGGTTCTCCAGTTCTTTTTCATCTGCTCTCTTCTTCTGTAGTGCTTATGTTAAGAATGCTAACTAAAGTATAACAAAATTATGAAAGGATCATGAAGTCAGTAGCCCCATTAAATAAGCTCTGGCTTCTTCCTTCCTGTTCCTGGTAACTATGTAAGTACTTCTGTCCCACGTCTGCTTGTGAAAGAATTAATTTTCATGGTGTGACCATCACTTTGTAATGAGGGACACAAAATGATTTCTGTAGCTGATTCTTTTATCTTAATAACAATAGAAAAATGTGAAATGTCTATGTGCTGATCTGTGACAGGGCAGTCCAGTGTAGGGCATGCTTCTGAATTCAGTGTTAAATTGGGAATAGTTGTTGCTGGGCTGGCATGCTGTGTATTAACAGTACTGGCAAATAGCATAGGCAAAATAAAGAATTTCAGCCCATTTAAGAGAACTTTTCTTCATCTTTCTCTGCCAGTGTGGTTTTAAAGTTGAGCTCAAGCTCTGGTTTTGTTTGTTTTTAAGTGCCCTATTTAGTTTCTGAAAATGTGCCTGTATATTTTTTTTTGAGTCTGTGGTGAGATTGCCTCTCTGTTTCCCATTAGAGATGGCACCATCATTTGATTTATTTTCCCACATAGTCAGAGTCTGCATGGTCTTTGGGAAATAACTCTGAAGTTTTTCTATTTTGCTGCTCTGAAAAAGACACCGATACTCAGTTCAAATTTCTTCTTTATATCTTAATAGAGGAATGCTGCAAGCCTTGAAAATGTCTTATAAAAGCTGGAAATACATAATGGGTGAATTGTTCAAGAATCAATTGTTCAAGATTCTTTTAAGTTAACACAAATGCTTGTTAGCTGCTGCGAATAACATTCTTATTCTTAGAATTGGGCTGTTAGTAAACTATGCCTGCATAGAAATATTTTCTTTTAATTCTAGGGAACAACCTATATAAATATTCTGTAGTTTCATAGTAACTGCCAGCTTCATCAGTGCCTGAACAAATACTGCGTTACACTGCAATTCACTCTCAATGTGTAAAAAGTTGTATGTCTGTGCACTAGCAATATGTAAATATTTGCATTCCCTGTATAGCATGACAGCTCTTCAGCAGTATATTCATTAATCCTTTATTTCAAAAGGAAATGAAGAATGCAGCATACAGTTATATGTATGGGGAAACTTTGGGGGACCTGTAAGATAGTAATTTGGCTGTAACGTAACAGTAACACTTCCATGGGACTGTTAAGCAAAACCAGATACAGCTTATGTTTACACTGAAGTTTTGTGGTCTTGATTCCATGTGCGTAAGGTCTTTGTTCTCTATCCTGTAGTGGAAAAATCTAAAGGGGGTGTGGAACCACCAAGTTGTAGGTTCATAGCTAAAGTAGAAAGACATCTTCATGTGGTCCAACTGCTTTGGATTTGGAGACTGAGCCATAATTACAACCATTAACTTTTACTATAGATGTGACTCATCACCCTGAGGGCTGCTTTAAGAAACCAGCTGTATGTATAAACCTGTATTTCGCTTTGTAGCATGATGTGCTAGGGCAGAAATGTAAGCCTCTTACTCCATAAGATGCTGGGTTCATGGCTGGAGTGGGTGGAGTTCAGCAGAGTTCTCCCTGCAGGGGCAGAATATGAAGAAAAAGCTCTTAATGCTGAGCTGCTGCAAGAGGCAGAATAGGTTGGCAAGCTGATAGAGCAAGCTGACTTGCAGGCTGCTGTGCCAACTCAGTTAATTACAGTCCTGCAAGGCTGGAGCAGCTGTGTTACTGTTGGTTTGCCACATGCTGTACTGTGCTTCCAGAACTACACTGACTTTGTTGGAATAGCAGAACATTGATCCTGGCAAAGCCATTTCAGCTTTGGAGGGGTTGTGTCCTGGAAGTACCTAAGAGATTGGACAGTAACTGTCAAAGCTATGCAGTTACGTAGTTTAAACTTTTGAGATGGGAGCCACTTACTTCATTTATGTGCTATGCCTGAGCTCAAGTCTGGCCTTGTTCTGCAACTGGAATTCTTATATTGCATGCAATTTTAATGCAGATGTGTGAGGTGTTCTGGAATTTACAGGATTATTTACTTGCTATTTGAGATGCTGCAGAAGAATAACATTGACCTCATTAGTGCATTTGCTTTTAATGACAGCCTATTAAAAGTAGAAAAATGTGAGCTTACAGAATCACATGCATCCCATATGTAAGTTGAAGTATATGGATGGATGTTGGTGTTTTTTTTGGTTTTTTTTTTGTTCTGCAAAAGCTCACCTTGAGTTTCTTTAAATTGCACCTAGGTAAACCAAAAGTACAATTCTTTATACACAGAATATACAGAATGATTTATGATAGGCTTTTAAAGTAGTTGTTCTGGAATACAGCTAGTGCTTTTCTGTATTACTGCGTGCTCATTTGATTTTTGTGACTCTAGACTACTGATAATGAGAGCATCTTCCAGCTAAAATGCAAAATGCAGTGTATCTTCATGGAAATTGAGAAAAGCCTGCCTTTGTAGGCCAGGAGTAAGGGCATGTTGTTTACCAAAGCTTTGCGGGGATCTGCAGGCTGGTATTAGAATATTACAGATACACTGGCTTAATATGAGGTATATTATAAATAAGAGTTAGGCAAGTTCTCTGAAGCAGAATTGTTCCAGATAAGATCCTTGTGCCAGACTATTCATACTGGAGTCCATAGCATACTTAAGGTCTGTGCAGTGCTGCCAAATTGTAGCCTTCTTGTTGTCATCTTACGGTTATTTTTGCTTTTCATTTTATGATGCTTCAGTTCATCTGGGTACGTGCCTTATGGTTTTCCAGAGCCATCATCATTTCAGTGTTGATGCTTTTACCTAAGGACACAGATGTTGTTTCATTGTGCAAGCTGAGTAGATTTGATTTCTTGCAGATGCATTATTCCCTCAGTTATGCAATGGTAGCTGCCATTACTTAGGATGAAGCAATAACAAAATAGTCAAGAAAGTTATCGTGTACTTTACAACTTGTTGAAACCAGAACAGATTTCCACCCCAGAAGCTGGGAGCACATTTCCTATGAAGAAACAATACTCCTTTCCACTTATTTGCAAGCTTTTCAGTAGCAGTGCTCTGGGGCTCTTTCTCCTTAGGGGCTGAACTGACATTTGGGAAACTTTCTGTGATGTGCAGTGTTTGACTGTCTAATCAAGATGGGCATCAGTGTGATGCTTCTAAATTCTAGCTGCAGGATTGTGAAGTTGCACTTAGAAACTTTACAGCACAGCAACTGAGTGCCTCTCAGACTCAGCGCAGCATCAGGCAAGGCTAACTAAAATCTTGTTAGAAAAATTGGTGAAGTAGCATTTAGATGCATGGAACTTGCCAACCAGTCATGTACTCTTGTCTTGCTTGAGCAGACTGTTCCTTTGTCCTGTCTATCTTCTGGTTCACCTCTCATTCTCTTCTTCCTCGTTATCTATTCAGCACAGCTTTGGCTGCCCAGCTTTGGGTGTAGCTCTGGTTCTTGAGGATTAGCCCTAATCTGATCTGCACAATGTGGTGATGGTCTCCAGTGATGTGTTTCAGTGAATAAATTCCAATCACAGATGTGTTCTGTTAATTAGCATGTGTGCCTAATGGTCTGAATCCTTCTAAAATAGTTCTGTGTCCAGCTGCATAATAGAAGGTTACGGAATTGCTGGTGTCCATTACTAGTCTGGAATATGATCCCAGTCAGCTGGGTGTGCTATCTAGTAATAGGTTAGGGAGGGGTTGAAAAGTATGGCATACTGGTTTGGTGAGGGTGTGCAGCAGACAAAGGTGGTTTAAAAGCCTTTAGGTGCTGAACATTTTGGTAGTGCTGTGTTTTAGATGTTTCCATCGGTACAGACTGGGTTGGGAGTTCTGAAATGTATCTATACAGATATTACACCTGTTCTGTGTACGTGCTTTTGAGTAACATTGTCAGGCCTTCAGAATGATCCTATTTTTTGTGTGCTTTGATGGTATTAGAACTGTTTTTCTGCCATTATTTACCATGTTAAGACTGACAGGGTTGTTGCAGGATTATTGCATGTCTGCGTGATGTTTTAGGATATTGTCATTCTTTATATTTTAGTTAATTTACTGAAAATCTATTATGTGGGTTAACTTTCCAGAATTTTGATATTTTCTGATGTTTGTCTTTTTTCCTTTGTTTTAAGGAGCAAAGAAATCTGTAACTTACAGTATGAAGAAATTGTATAAAATGACAAAAGGATGGTTAAAGAAGACATCTTGACTCTTGGCACGCTGCGTATGGGTAAACAAGGGTTCCTTTTCTCCAAATGTTTTGCAGGTGTTGCTGAGCCCACTTGCAAAGATGAAAGTCTACTGAAGAAGCCAGTTCAAATACCTTCCCTGTCCACTTTTACTACTGCAGTAGAATTTTTTTATTAGAGGGGAGATTTGATGGCAGTAGGGCAAAGGAATTACTGTGTAAATACTAAAATAACTTTTTACAGTGTATATGAATTACGTTTTCAAGGAATTTTTAGAAACCTTGAGTGAAGGTGATGAATTGTACATACAATAAAAACCAAAGCCATTTATTTTGTATGTATCGATAGCTCTATTTTTTGAAAATGTCACCAGGGGTCTTTTGAAGTGTTCTTAAGGTGTCGTTCTCTCAGACACAGAACTGGAGAGTCCATAGAGCTTTAAATGTATTTATTTCCATGCTTGCAATTTCATTCTTAATTTTTTTTTTTTTGAAGATACTAAATGGGTCTGTCTGCAGGTTGGACCTCAGGAAAAGCCCGGGAAGCTTGTCAAGTTCATTTGGTAAAATTTGTATCTTCTTTTAAATGAGGTTCAGGTGACAACTGCCTAACTCATAGCTAAGCATTGTTAGAGGTGTCATGGTTGTAAGGGAAGTCATACTTTTGTTCACATTCAGCATGTACTTGTACACTTATGAAATGTTTTTGGCAAAGGATTTTATCAAAATGCTCTAAAATCAGGAATTTTATGGAAAAAATACCTATTCTATAATTCATTGGCTTTTTTTGGTTTGTGAAAATCATGTCCACAAGTATAAAACCTGTTCACACTTGCTCAATTAAATGAGCTGTGATGAAGAAGTTGGACCATCACATGAATTCTTACATCACATCTGTGATACCATTAAGGAATGGAAATTTATGGCAGTGCTGATATGTGACACAATAAATTTGAAGCATCTGTTGTAAGATGTAGAGTTTGTAAGACAAAACCCTTTATGTCCATTTCGTGATCTTAGGAGGCTGGCTGTCCTGGTGCTGCTCTGTTCTGCAGAAGTTACAGAAATGCAAACCAATGTTGGTGTAGATGGTATTCTGCATCTCTATTAAGAGGCCAAAGTCCCTGATTTGGAGAAGGAAAAAAAAAAAAGATTAGGGCATTTTAACCACTGCTGAAATTAACCCTGGTTTTTGGTTGGATTTTTTTTTTTTTTTTTTTTTTTTTTCTTGCATGAAGAGATCCTTTGTGGATAATCTAGAAGTGCTTTATACAAAGTAGAGCGTATCCACTTCAAAGTGGAATTTGTGTGCAATGAGAATTTGAACTTGTCATACAGTTTCTTATTTCTTGTATTTCTTACATACGCCATAGTTAAAGCAAAGTCAGATAATGACTGACTTAGTTGTATGTTTGGAAAATTCTTGAGAACAAAGAATATGGATGCTGGTGGTAGAAATGCACCCTGACGGATAGAAGGCTTTTGGACACAGGAACAGCACGAGAAAGCATTCGGAAGGGAGCCATGGCTTTTTGAATGAGCTAGCTGCCAAGTGAGAAGTGCAGCGTTGTCAAAACGGCCTGATACATTCATCTAATGAGGCAACAGCTTTTATTTTTTGTTCCAAGGGAAGTATGCAATAGGGAAAATTGCATATGGGAAGGTCTGTGAGCCAAGACCCGTTTTTACACCAGCAGTTTGTAAATTTTTAATATGGTCCTCTGTATTATTGGGGGGAAGAGAGCCACCATCTACTGGAGGGCTTAGTATGCAAATAACCCACTAAATTAAAGCCTACAATGAATAATGGTTTAATATATCATTTTCTCACCATTGTCCTTGTCAGATTTGATGAATTTCAGTGAAATTATGTTCTTGTGCATAAGTTCTGTTCTTGTAGTCAGCTTTTGAAAAAATTCCTGAAAGTAGAAAAGCAGAATTAACTTTGCTTCTAGAAATTCCAGTGACTGCACGTGAAATTGTTAGGAAATTATTCAGTGTATACCACTGAATGTGTGATTAGATAATTAAGGCTAGGAGCTAAAGTTCTGTGTCATTTATCTCCTCTTTGTAACTGAAAATGTAACTGTTACATTTCTATAATTATCACTCCAGCTAGAATCCCAAATTTTCTTAGTGCAAGACAAAAATGTACAAACTGAAGGGAAAGAAAATCATCTGTAGTCCACAGGTGAAGCAGTAACTGACCCACAGAATGAATAAGCAATATGGCCCGATTAAAAAGTGATCAGCGGCAAAACGAGATGCCCTTCCATTTTAAGGAGCTCCCTTCCCCTGTAGTACTGCAGTTATGTGCAGGTTTAGATCTTGAGCCATACTGGGAAGTAACACCATGGGGCAAAACCTTCCTGACAACCTGCGTCTTTATTTTTATACTTTCTTCCTGTGTAAAGGTGAAGATGGGGCTTTTAAAGCTTGGTTAAATAACAGTACCACGGGATGCAAAACCACTAGCTCATAAATTACTGTTGCTGCAAACTCTGGTTGAAAGAGATCATGTGTCATGAGATTGCTTAACATCTGGTTGAGAATTCCTACAAGCAGAGCATTTAGTCACATGCTTGACTTAAAGTGCATGCATACTTACCATTGCTTAAATAAGTATTTAATTCCCTTCTGGATCTAACAAATGTAGGGACTGGGCTTGAATTTACAGAAGTTTAAAAATGTAAAATAAATGGTGTGCTGTATGAATATTGTTGGACATTCATGATCCGTTGGGAAATGGCTGCACTATGAAGGCAGTAATAGATTGTTCTCTTCAATGCTCTTTTTTTTTTTTGTTACCTTGAGTTTGTGGCTCTTCTTTAAGTTGAGAAGTGCACCTTCTGAGCTTTAAATGGAACATCTTTTCAGTGCATCATGGATTATAAGATGCTCCGTGTTTCTTAAAGGCTTAAATTTCTAATTACTGCTACGTTTGGGAATGAGCAGCAGTTAATCTAGAAACTTCTAAATGATGAAATGCAGTTGTAACTCTACTGAAGCATTGAAGAGAACAACAGTTTTCTTGTAAAACCATTGGCCAATTAAATATGATTATTGTATAAATACATATAATAATTAAAATTAACCAATAAAATATGAAGTTCTGAATATTAAAGTAAGAAATCTAGAAATGGTTTTGGTGTCTTAGAAGGTGCTTGCTAATGTGAAGTAGTGGTTCAAAAAATTACAATTATAAGTCAATGTGATGTGTAAGAATGAATTGACCTTAGCTCCTGTTGTACAGCAGAGGTATCTTAATTCTGAACATTGCTAGCTAACAAGGGCATTTAATCAAGAAATATATATTTTTTTTTTTTTGAGAAAAATAAGGATGTACTGCTTGCTGTTAGTAGCTAATTAAACTTTATATTGCAGCAGATGTTGTACAGCATCAAACCCTTCCAGCCTTTAAACTGTTTGTTGTGTGGCTGGTGGATTGGTCTTTCACTGTGCAGGTGTTTCTTTACTGCAGTTTGCCTGTAATGTGAACTGGCTGTGTTTGTCTTGCATGGACAAAATACCCATTGCCTATCTTGATTTGGCTTTGTGAACTTTCTTTGTGTACAGCAATATAACCGGTCATTTCATGCTCTTTAGGGAGAGTTTTGCAAATCCCAGTTTAGTAGTTCCTAGTTTACTCCATCTGTTGATACACTGCCAGTATTCAACTCTGTGTAGTAAATCTTTGTGAAGTTCTTCCTCATAATCCATATAGGCTGAAATCTTAAACTGTATTCTGCTCTGTAAATCATTTATCTCTGTGCTTTTTAAAAAGTGGCCTACCTTTCCCCTTGAGGCCATTGGTCTTGAATGTATTTATTTTTCTGGCAGAGAGCCATGAATGAATCATAGCCCAGAGCAGCTTACAGTCTGAACTCCTCTCTATTGTTAATATAAAATACTTCATGCGGTTGTTACAGCGTTATGCTATGTAAAACTTTTAAGAGAAGAGAGATTGATTTCAGACATGCTAGTTGCTTTTGAAGTTTCCCAACAGTATGTGGAAGTGATTTCTTATGGTCGTGCAGCTGTAATTCACTAAGATCACTAGTTGCATGGGAAGTTGGTACATGAGAATGTTACTCTGTCACAGTGCAGTGTGTTTGTTCTTTTGTGAAAATAGTCACACCAGCTTTTCATTCCATTTGTAACTTTCCTGTTTGTACCTCCCTGCTCTGTTTCCATATTGCTTTATTTTTTTAATTGTTCTTGAATTAATTCACAAGCCTTTTGTTCTGTTCTTCAGACACCCCTCATTTCTGGCTTGGCCATTCTGCTGTGGATATTGTTTCATGCTTCATCCTCTCTTTTTCTGGACGTGATTTATTTCTTGATGTTTAAAAGGCTTCTTTGTGCTGAAGAGCCTGGGCCCAATCAAAGTACCAAGGATTTCCGTAGGTGAGTCAGCACTGTGGGCCTGGCTGACTCTGAGATGGACAGTGCCAGTGGAGTGTAACTTCATCTCATGCTTCAGAGGAAATAAACTGCACGACACCGGATGAATGGGGAATAAAAATATGACCGGGTGCATAACCCATAGATTTGTTTCTACTTTTTACAGTCTTTCTTCTTGATGTTGAGTCTTTTTATTAACTTGCCTTTAGTTCTGAGCAACCCATTTGACTAGCATTATGATGTTTGGCTGTTCTTAGCTGATGAGTGCATAAAATTGTGCCACACAAGGTGCTGACTTCATCCATAAGTGTGCATAAGTTGTGTTCTTAATCACTTTATTTCCCCTTTTCGCAAGTATTTGAATAGTAAGTTTCTCCAGGTGGCTGGCTGTATGACCCTTCAAATATTGGCTGTCTTTAATGTATTTAACTTTGTTTCAATTGTAGACACTGTATTTCTCATCTGCACTTCAGGGTGATTTCTCTTTACATTTGGTTCAGCTTGCTTGTTGGCTAACTTGACTGACAGATGGAGTTCAACAGCCTTATCATTAACAAGGTGCCTCTAGGTAGCACACGGCTGAACAAGTGTGGTTTCTTTCTTTTATAGGCCTAACCTCTGTAGTATCCCATAGCTTTCTGATGTTTGCAACAAACATCTTTGCCCAACTGGTGAGATACAGGTGGATATGGAGGCCAGTATTCCCAGACAGTTTAGGGAGCTGAACCCTAAGGTCCTTTTTTTTTTTTTAAATTGATTGAAGAGATAATACTGGAGCCTGTTCTGCCTCAGGGAACTTTAGAACAAACATAGCACTTGGTGAGTATCCAGTAGGGGGGGATCCAACCAGGGTTATGACTCATGCCTTTTCCCAGCAATTAATTTAAAAATAGAATTGAAATTGAAATATGCTTTAAAGGTCAGAATGTCAGGTCAGTGTGTGTCTGATAGTTTTTAATGGTAAGGTGTTTACAGGGGACAAAGCATTCTTTATTTTTGAGGTCACTTCTGTTGGCCATATATTGCGAGTGTGTGGACAGTTAACTGTCTTTGTATTATCTACTGCAGGAAGAAGAGACATTACCTTTGTATAGCTATTTTCTGGTATCTTTTTAGTCTGGGTAAACAGCTGATCCTTCTCTCTGTTATGAAACCAAAGTATCAAGTGACCTCGTTTACCTTTTGTTTTCTAGATAAAAATCTACAACATGGCTGTTAACTGATCCTGCCTGCTTTAGAGAAGAGGCTGTGTTTTATTCCTGCATGTTTTAACAGTTTATTCAGGCTTCTTAAATCAGAGAAGAAATGAGTTCAGTTTTAGTACATGAAGGTGAAGCTTCAGACTGTGCAGTTACATTATTCATGTATAAACAAATATCTCAGTTACATCTTTTAAGTCTAGCCTAAGAACTTGGTGTCACTTTTACCTTCACAGTCCCTTGCTCTGCCACAACCTTCCCATCAGTGTTGGATAGCTGTTTTGACAGTTGTTCATATTTTTCTGAGAAAATGAAAGTCATGCAGCTGCAACGACGAATATTCTGGTATGTCTGAAACTTCATGCAAATGGAATGGCTATCATGAGGGTTCTTCCTGATTTTAAATTTGAATAGAATTTGGTTCTTAGCTGCTGCAACCATAAGGGGTTGTTGTTAGAAGTCAATAAATTGTACATAACGTTCTGGCTCCTGCTTCCTTCACCTGTCTTTTTTTTTGGTACCATCAGGCCCTCTTTGAAAGTCTTGAGCCTCATGTTTAAAACACCTCCTCTATTCCCCTGAACTAAGTAAACCATTAAGTTAAATGTGTCATTTTAGCTTTATTGAATTAATTTGTATTACTTCTCTTACACTGAGCCTATTTAGCTCTATTGGTTTACTCGGTGAATGTGGAAGGCTGTGTTCCCACAGAGTGGATTTTTTTTTAATCTCTGTCTCCTGCCAAAGTTTCTCCAAACCTCCTATTTTAAAATCAGTAGTGAAACATGAGAAGGAGACATTCAGTATGTGGTGGTGTTTTTTTTTTCCTTCGTGTTGCCATCCTCAAATTATCTTGCTCTTAGCAGTGATGAAACGTCTGGCTCGGTCCCTGTAGAAGACAAGACTGAGAGCCAAGAAGTCAGTAGCTTTGAATGCCTTGAGAGGGGTGCAGGAGAGGGGGAGGAGCCGATTACAGAATCCTCTCAATGTCTCATCTCTCCCAGTGTCTCATCTCATGACCCTGTTGGAGTGCACTGCGTTCTGAGGGGAGCTTTTTAAAATTGAGCTGTTTTCATACTGAAGTCTTGTTGATCTCGTTTCTTTAATTGCCTTACAAGTCTGGCGTTGAGACATACACATCCTGGATGAGGAGGTTCTGCATGCTTATGGCAAACTCTTACCCTCATCCTTAGTTAAATCATTTAAAGATGCATCTCTGTTTCCTTTCTAGCTTTCTAGTAATTTCGGTAGGAATCTTTCCAATAGCAGGTTACTTTTATCTAGTAATTTGCTGGTAGTGTCTTTGGTTTAGAAACAGTTCTGTTGACTAAAAACTTTTTCTTGCAGCTTTGAAATATATGTAAATTATGTAGTTTACACCGATTTAGTACATAAGCTCAAAGCAATTTTGCATCTGATCATGAAATGCAACCTGTTCATTATTTTAGTGATCCCAGTTAAAAATAAAATTTGCTAAAATTTGTTTTTTTTTATCTGAGAAAATTAAAAGAAGAACCTAACAGGAAGTGAAATCTATTAGATGGATGTGATAACTGCACAAGAAGGGGAGAAAAATCAGGGAAAAATGTATAACTTATTCTGAATATGTAACTACATCTGTGTATCACTGATTGTACTGAGTTTATCACTCAGGGTTTTGCAGTGAACCATTTGTGTCCATTTTATCATTATTAATGAACTTGGACAAAACTTCTACAAATTAAAACCAGTGGGTTAATGCTGAAGAGCGCTTTTAATCTGTCAATCTGACACTCCTTTTTCTGCTTAGGTATCTCATCTTTTTTCATCTTATGGGAATCACCATAGGGTACAATCTTCTTTCCTGGAACAAAGCAAGCAAAAGTACCTGTGGTTAAATGTTCTGAAACAACAGTTAGTGGTGCTCATGTTTCTGTTCAGCTCGGGAAGTATTTTACTGTTTGCTTTAAGATTATGCTTCTGTTCTGACCCTGCTCCAACTGAAATTACAGAGTCTCTTTTAATCTTCCTTTGGATGATGGGGCAGACAATAATGAAGAGGGCAAGCTTTGTCTTGAAGCAGGTAATAAATAACCAACTCCATCAACTCACAGTTTGGATCGACTAGTCTGTCTGGAATTACTGCTATTTAACACATTATGTTCTAATGAAATAATAAACTATCTTTGAAAAAATTAGCGTCTTTTAAAATCTTATGTGGCATGTTGTTTTCAATTTGGATGTGTTCTTACATGATAGCTTTGAGATGCAGTGCAAACAAACTTTTACTGAGAAGAGCTTGAGATTCAAAGTATAGCAGTCTTGGCATTGAAGAAAGTCTGTTTGCTTGTGAGGCTGTGTAATTTGTTGTAGATAAAAATGTATTCTGACATGGTTTTAAAAGATGCTGTCATTGATAAAAAATATTTTATTTAAAGAAGATATAAATAGATGTATGCATTATAACTGTACTGACAGACACTGTGAATGAATAACACACCTTATGTAATCTGTGATAGGTACAGGCTGCTCTGAAAGTAATGCCTCCCGTTTTATGTTGACCCCCCCACTTCAGAGGTGGATGTTGGTGATATGGCTGTAGAGGTTGAACCTTCCCATCAATATTAAATTACGGTTTGTTACCATATAACACATGCTCTTTGTATTTATTGTAGTTTCCATGGAAATAAATAGCAGGTATTACTTTCAGAGAGATGTATGTATAGTGTTGTCCTGTGATAGCTTTGGAAAAAGTGTTTGCTTTGTGGCACAGACTTAATTATCTCTGTGCTGTGTTTCTACTAGTACATCTTACCCTTCTGTTTAGACCTGAGGTAGCTTCATGTATTTCTGTGGTGTTGGAAAGTATTCTTACTGCTGCTGCTCAAAAAAGCAAAAGTGAAATTGGAGCAAGGAGCTGGAAGAAGTCAGATAATTCCTCTTTAACATGCAGTGAATGCCTGCTGGCAAATTACTGCATGCTATGGGCACCTAAAGAAAAAAGCTCCATCTCTTCAGAGTTGGGTGTTTCTTCAATACACAGCACAACGTGTACCCCCTGCTACTAGTAACTTTTATAAGCTGGAATCACTTGAAAATGGTTTAACAAAAGCAGGTTTGAGCCTCATTCCACACTGAGTATCCCTGTCTAGTTAACATTAATGTCACTGACAGTAGTAAGACATATCACTGCTGTGATCCACATGTAAGGAAGTACTTGCCCAAGGCATTTTTAACCAACTGTTATTACTGTGGAAACGTTTTATTTTCTCAATTGGTTGTGGAACAGATGTTAAGCTTAATTTCAATAATAATTACAGGATTAATGAGAGTCTGCAGAGCTAGGACATCAGATCTCCTTGTGTATGACTACAGCTGTTTGATATATTTCCCTTTTTCTGTTCTGCTTTTTTGGGGGAGGGAGGAAGCTTTTTTCTTTTTTCTTTTTTCTTTTTCCTAAACGCCTTAAAACAAGCTATGAAGCAATGGTAAATGTTCCAGGAAATTTCTTAGTGTACATAGAAAGCAGGTTGTGCTGCTTATGAAGTAGTAGCGTCTTGTCAAATTGAGCTGATTCTACCTGTTCAGAGGGCTCAGGGACCGTGGGCTGACACAAATTCAGGGCAGCAAATCTAGGTAATACTGCTGTAACTGGAATGCACTCATAGCTCTTGACTTGAAATCACTTTTCTTGTCTACTGGTTCCTCCCAGTCCACAGGTGTGCCATAGTGTTGTGCCTCAGCTGCCTGCTTCCAGTCCTCATTCACTGCTCTGGATCCCTCAGGTAAGTCTTCTGTTGCACTGGCATATGGAGTGTAGAAGTAATGCTGTGTGTCATTCCACTGGAATTTCGCTACCTCCTCTCCCCACCCCCTTCCCACTTATCACTTTTCAGTCATTAATACACATGGAAGAACAGGTGTCCATTCAACTGTGGTCTGTTGTGGGATTTGAGTCACACCTTAAGCTCTCTATTGGGTGCCCGAATTCCAGTTGAAATTTTTCGTTTGAGTTCAGGTATAAACTGTCAGCTGTCCCGGTCAGTTTTCGTGTTTCAGCAAAGTTTGGTTTCTGCTGGCATTTAGTCAGCAAAGAGCCTTTGATACCATTTACTTGCAAAGTATGTGCAAAATGAGAAACAAATTGTAACACCCAAGCAAGCCAAAATATTGTTCATCAAACAAGATTGTTTTTGATTTACTAATCTGTGAATTTGCCTTTAAACAGCTTCGCTAAATATTAGCATGTGTTGAGTTCAGTGCCTTAAACAAGTTTCTCTTATGGTTTGATAGCTGTTACGATTTGTTTTTGGTGATTTCCAGCTTTGACAATTAACAGTTGTTCTTTTTTATAATTGTTGTTTCAACAACTGCTGATGCCTAACTTCAGTGGTGAAGTCTGTCTGTACTAGCAGTGTTTGTGCAGGAATGCATAGGGTCATCTTCCCCAGAGGCTGATGTTTCCTCAGACTCCTTAGATGGTTTAATAAATACTCTTCTAAAACTTCTGCTGGGGGCTGTAATAGCATATGCAAGGATCAAAAGCTGTTCTGACCTCTGTTTTTCAGGCTCCTCCTCATCCCAGGAGCTCTCCTTAACAAAGAAGCTTTTCCTCCTTCTTCCCCTCCAGCAGTTGTAAACAGGAGTGGTGTACTTTTTCCTTGAAGATACATATTGAAAAGGTTTGTAATTAGTCTACAGCAATTCATCCTCATGATACTTACCAGTGTCTATTTGAGATCTTTTCTCAGTGCCTGCGGTTTTGTTTTCCCTAGTTCAAAGTCTTTTTTCTTGTTTGGTGCTTTAAGTATTTTTTTTTCTACATCACTATTTTGACTACCATTTTTCCAAAAATTAAAAAATAAAATTCCTGTTCTTCCTGGTAGTGAAAATACTTTCCAGTTCAGTATTGAAATATCAAAATAATAAAACAACAAAAACCAACCTGTAACTATCCTATATTGTTGTAAATATCATAGGTTGACAGTTAAAGACATATAAAATAGTGTTTGTCATACTTCTTGCCTTTCACTTTTTTAGCCACTGAAATCAGTCCATTGGTATACTAAGTGCTTAGTCTGAATCTGGAGTTCATTTAGTGTTTGGAATGCATTTCTGGCTAGCTTTTGGTGGCCCTGAGATCTCATGACCTGTCCTTGCAAGGATATGAAAAGGCTTCAATATCAGTTGCATGATTTTGACAGATTTTAAAATTGGAGTTGGTGAGCACAGCCCCATCACAGGCTCTGACTTACGCAGGATCAGGATGCAGGGTTTGCCTCTGGCCGTTTGTTTCCATGCATCCTCCCCACACCACTTGGTGGGGCTTCTGCATTGGTGGCCGTGCTGTGTAAGTGTAGGAGTTGTGCTTCCTCCCCTCCTTTGTGCTTAAGAACCGTTTTCAGAAGCTAAAATAAATCTTTATCTATCTTGGTGCTTTTTTTTTTTCCCCTTCAGTAAAGAAAGACAGCTGTGCTGCTTTTTATCTCTTTATGCATGTGTTAGAATATATGTTTGTCACATGGAGAGAAGGAAGCATGAGCTGACTAAGAAATATCATGCGCATAACTGTACTGAGATGTTTTGCTGCTGCCTGGTGTCCTTTCCAGGTCCCACCACATCACCACAGCGCTGACTCCCGTGGTGCATCTGGAGTTGATGGGTTTTCTTATCTCTTAGTTGTTTTATCAGGTAAGGTCTTTAATTAGTGCGCTTATGCTCTGTTTGATCCTTGGTAAGTCATATGATCTCAGCTTCTGATAAATGGTTCTTTCATATGCACGAGTCTGACAGCTTCATTTCGTGACATGACTGAGGGCAGGCTCGCTGTGTTGATACGCTCCTGAAGCGCTCAAGTCTTGAAAATTTGGGGTTTGGAATGAGCGTTCCTGCATGTCATGGGGGATGGTGCAGGAGTGGATGGTGCGCAGGGGTGTGTGGTGGCCATGACTAACGTGGGCTGCTTGGAACTAAAGAGGAGCCCCGGCTCTGGGGGTCTGGATGTGTCGGAGAGCTCCTTGTCGACCGAAGCAGTCACTCAGCTTTCATTTCACACGTTGATTTTTGGCTACTTTCTCAGAGGGCTGAATGAGTCACAGCAACTGCAAGGAGGGACTTGGAAAAAAAACAAAAAACAACTGCTCCCACCAACAAACCTACCGCGCTTCGGGAGTAATGAGTCGTAAACAGGAAATCAATGCGGAGCTGCAGTATCGGCAAATGGGATTTACGGCCGGGGGCTGCAGGGCTGGAAATGCTGCTTTCTTCTGCTCGCACTGAGCCGACGGGGGCCGGTGAGCGACTTTCTCAGCTGCCGCCTGATAGAACGCTTTAATTCTAAAGGCGTGCGCTGCGTTTGCTTTTAAGCTTGCTTGGCTTTGTTCTCCAGAGAAGCGCCGGTTTCCCACAGTTCCCGAAGCGCTGGGCGCCGTCCGTCCCTACCTGCTCTCCGCCCTTCCCCACCGCGCGAGCCCCGCGGGCGCCGCCCCGCCCCGCCTCCCGCAACCGCCGTGGGGGCGCTCCGTGCGGGCGGGGCCTGGCCGCGGCTCCGCTTCCTCGTCGCCGCCCGCGCCGCGCTCTGCTACCTGCGAGGATATGATGTCAGCGCCTCATTACCCTAATTATGCTGACCTCATAGCCCGGCCCGGCCAATGGGGCCGCCCCGCTCTCCCCACCTGCTAGCAGCAGAATTCCATCATTCCTGGGATTCCTCCCCGGGCCCGTGCAGCGAGCGGCGCCGGGGCCAGCGGCGCCTGCTCCGCTCCGCTCCCGGGCTCGCCGCCCCGGCCCGGGAGTAAACAAGCGGCCCTCCGCCCCCGCCCGCCGCCGCCCCGCTCCGCCGCTGCCGCCGCCCGCCCGGCCCCGCGGCCGCGCCGCCTCCCGCCCGCCCGAGAGCACGCTGGTGAGTGAGTCCGGCCGCGGCGGGGCGGAAGCGGGGAGGTGGGAGGAAGGGGACAGGTGGCCCTCGGCGGCGGTGGGCCCCGGGGCGCCGAGAGGAGTGCCGGCGGGCGCTGACAGGCGGAGCGCCGCCGTCCTGCCGGAGCCGGGAAACTCCCGGCGCCGCGGGACTTCTGCCGAGCCGCGCCGGGCGCCCCGGCGTGCGTCGGTGCGGGCTGGGAGGAGCGGGCGCGGCGCCGCCCCGGGTAACGGGCTGCCCCGTGCCTGCCCGCGGGGCCTGGAGCCGCGGCGAAGGGGCGGCTTTCTCCGCGGGGTTGGGTCCTGCCTCGGGCGAGCGGCGGCTGCTGTGCCGCGCCGTGCCGTGCCGTGCCCTCAGGCTCCTCCTGGCTGCGGAGCGCCCTCACGGCCCGCCACGCCGCACCGTCACAGCAGAAGGTGCTGAAGCCGGCTGCTGGGAAACAAGCCGCCCTAAGTTTTTGTCTGGAAGCCTGTAGCACAGCTCTGGGACCAGCAAAGCAGCGTTTCGACTGCCATCTTAAATTCACACCTTGGCTTCGATAGAGTGTATTTTTCTTACGGAATTCCACCAGCAGCAGACGGTTCTGTGGTGCAAATCTTGTTGAACGAGTCCTAAGGGCACTGCTAAAGCCTTTTCACTCTGCATCTAGTATATTCTGTTTGTAGAGCGTTTTTTAGTCTGTAGCAGAGCAGATTCAGTTTCCCTGGTGAGGCTGAGTTTGTTTCCCAGGTATCATTAGAAGTAATTAAGTTTCAGGCCAGGCTGACAGCAGGTGACACCTGTGCACCTCTTTTCTGAAAGTGGGAATTTAACAGCAGTTTTGCTGACGAGAGAAGCTGTGAGGGCAGCTCACGTTCCTTTTCACTGCTGCTGCAGGGTTATCAGCAATACGAAACAACGGGAATCTCGTAGTTAAACCAAAGCACAGCAACCTGTCAAGTGCTCCACGTTCTTCTTGTGGCATAACTTTTTTGGAGAGTTGAGATCCCTGTAATGTTCTCTGTGCAGTGACATTACGGATTATTATGTAGAACTGTGTGAGGTCTGGCAGTAATCTGTCCCTATTGCTGCAGTAATCCGTGAGCATTTATAAGGCTTTTCTAATACTTGTTCTTTATTTCTGTTTTCCCGTATGCCTACTCTTAAGGGTATTTCTGATTTTGCTTTGTTTACATCCCTTATGTTTCTCTTTCTTCTGGTCAATATCACAGTTACCATCATGATATTTGATGTCAGGCTGTATTTACAAAAGGCCACTGCAAGTCACAAATGGCCAACAGATCTGGCCCGTCTTGGTAGAATTTGGTAGCATCTACACGTGCATTGTGTTGGGGTTTTTTAGCAAGCCACTGGGCTGAACAGTTGCTGCAAAATGGCGCAAGCGTTGAGAATGGGGATGGGGCATTTTGGTGCAGGATGCTGGCCTTCCTCATCCCTGCTCAGTTATGACTCAGTGCTGTGACTGCCACCAGTAGCTTGGAGTAGCAATTAGGCTAGTTCTGTAAGTGCTGAGCACCCAGTGGTGCTGCTGGAAGCTGAAAGCCTGATGGGATGAAATAGGGCTGGTAGTTAATCTTGGTAGAAGATGGTTGGTAGAGACCTCTTGGGCTTGTGAACTGAAGAAGCATTACAGAGCGACAGGAGATACATATGTGTGTACGTATAAATATGTAGCTTTGATAACTAACATGATTTGGAGACACTCAGAAGGTTGATCTGTTTTCAGTGTTTGAAAGTTTTCCATTATAACAGATTCTGATTGGTTCCTTTTACTATGTTTTGATGTTGCATACTCTTTTTATATCAGAATTTGTAACATGATGGACTTTTTAGGTTCAAGATACAGTCAAGTTAGACTTTTCCTGTTTAAGTTCTTGTGTTTGCTAGCTTTTAATTCAAATACTGTTATTAACAGATTTCTTTTTAGAATGTTTCCATGTTAGAGAGGATTTACGTATCAAGAAGACAAAAAACGTAACACTAAATGCCAAGGTTTTGCTTTAAGCTTATTGTTTTATATGTGGCAAGTTTCTTTGTGGAGATTTAGCTCTTCATGCTTTCCACACACAAAACAAGCACAGTAAGAACCCAAGGTGCTAAACAGACACATTGAAACTAAATGGTACTTTGATGATTCCTCTGATCAAATAGCTGAAATTCACTGGGAAGATTTTACGGTTGTAAATGAGAAATGAGAACAGAACTCTATCTAAACTGAACACTTAACAGTTAGCATTTTGTATGGCTGTCTCAACAAAGGATTTAGGCATCCCCCAATAGAAGCTGCAGTATAGGTGCAGTTGAAGGAATTTAAACATGTTGTGGCTTTTGAGGACGTATATTGAATATAACATGCTTGTTGTTAGCCTTATTCACAGTGCACATATGCTTTACTCTCTCCTATCTGAAAAAATAAAAGCTCTTGACTTGGTTTTCATCAAATTATCGCATCATCCTCCTTTCCTCTGCAGCCTTTTCCATTGTGCTGATAAGTTGTTTCTGGATTTTCTTTTCCACTGCACTTTCTTTCACTGAAATCAACTGAAATACCCCTCTTTCTCTGCTGACTTGGGATTACTGCACTTGTCTAACAAGCACTTTGCCTGCATCTTTCTAGGCGTCAGGTGCTTTTGTCCTGTTTGCCCATGCTCTTCGATTAATCATGTTTTCTTTATATCTCTGATTATTTACACTTCCTTCACTTTCATCCTTGCTCCCTTGTTGTTTCTGGAGTGTCTTGTTTTTGTCTCACTTTTTCATTGCTATAAAGGACTTTATTTCTTAATCCACTTCTCTCCCTCCAACTTCATCTGTGATTTCCCCAGACACACGAATCCAAGTACCAGATTTTTCTCTCCATCATTGAAAAGTTCAGCCTTTCACTCTCCTTGGCACCATTCAGATGTCTCTCTCTAGTTCCCACTCAGCAAGTTTGAAAGAGACCTCATAGTATTGTCTGCTTTCAGAAGTTTTTTATTAACTTGTTTGCAAGAGCTGTTGACTGCTCTGCTATTCTGTATGTCAGTCAGACCTGTGATCCAACTATTCTTATGAGGATGACCTCTCTTTAAATCTTCTTGTCCAAACTGTGCCTACACCCTACTCAATTTTTTTATCTGCCCAGCCTTCTCTGTGCAGACCTTTTGTTCTCATCCTCAAGTGTATGCATCCCTTTCCCTGTTTCTACCTTGTTACTTTGGTTCCCAGTTAAGATCCCTTCAAGCCAAAAGCTAATAGCTCTGTGCTGATTATTGCTGCAAGCATTATCTTTTTATTTCTCCTTCCTTTCTGTTCCTTCACTATTCCCTTTTTGTTTAATCAGATATGAAGTTTGTCTCTTTTTGGAAATCTTTCCTGACATACCCTGCTGTGAATAATAACTGTGGGATTGCATGAACGTCCTGTTGCCCAGTCTGCAGTTTGTCTTTGGTTTCCCTACTGCTTGTTTGTTTGACTTTTAAACAGGCAGGTTTAGGATTTTGCCCCGTGTTCTTTCCCTGATGCTCAGAGGGTACCATATAAATCCATGAAAACATTTAATGGTTCATTTTTAAAAGATTTGATTTCTCTAATGCTACACTCTGTGTATGTTAACAGGCATTTGATAAGCTGAGCATTTGCAGAAGCTTGAAAAGAAGGGACAAAATAATGTGTTGTTTCATTATACTGACAGGTGTTTTGTTCTGATGAGTCAGTGACAATCATTCAGATGGTGTCTGAACAGCAAGTTACTAAACGTCTCTTAAATAGAATTTTACATTCTATATCTGTGCTGTTTTTTCAGAATGTTTCAGTGCTGCTCTGCAGGTGAGATGTCAGGCTAGGGAAATACTGAGTAGAAGCAGTAACCAATAACTAATAATTGAAATTACTGCAGATAAAAATATCTTAAGCTCTTGTAAAAGTACTTTCAGCTCACACTGCTTGAACAGTTTATTACAAGTAAGAGACTTAAACTGAGAGTTGAACTGTTTTCATAGTGTGTAAATCAAGTCTAGCCAGAGGAAGTTAAGTTTGTGTACTTCATCTTGCTAGGCACTTGTTTTCCCTTTTGAGACCTGGATGTAGACCAATTAGCACATAGGCTAAAATACTGGGGTTTAGTTTTGTCTCTAATGCTTAAAGAAATTTTGGTGCAACAGAGAGTTGATGCTTTTATCAAAACCTGGGAATTGAACTTTCAGTTCTGCGGCTGCTGAGGGGAGCGCTGGGGCTGTCCTCTGAAGGCTGGCTGAGTACACGGAGCAGTTGCTGTTCTTTCTGATAAATGAGGATTTCGAGCTTTAAACCACCAAGGGAAGATTCTCCTCTCATTCTCGTAGGCAACCTTTGTTTCTTTTCTGAACTGCTGTCCCTGAGATGTTAGCTTAACTGAGGGACGGGGGGATATTTCATACTGTTTGAATACAGCCTGGGAGCTTGTAGCTTCTTGAAGGTACTTTCTAAAACTGTCAGTGTGCTCAGCGGCCTTGAAAAGTCACAGCATATGTGGAATCACACGCTGGCACTGGCAGATGGCTGTAGAAGCAGCATCCCTTCAAGGAAGCTCTTGAACAGGCACAACGTTCTTCACAGGGCATTAAGCATTAGCAAAACACTTCTGCAACTCTCCATGATGTGAACTTTCAGGAGTGTGCAAAGCTACAAAACTATATTGAGGATAGTTGTGCTAAAGTTGTTCTTAAAGTGTCTAATTTCCTGCAGAGAATTCAGACTCGGTTCCCATTTCCTTCTCTCAAGGCAAACTTCTGTCACCAGCTAACTCTCTCACTATGAGCATGTTCTGGAAAGCTCTCATTATTCCAAAATTACTGGAACACTCGAGGAAAGCAGCAAATAGAAAACTTGTTTTCAATAAGAGACGTTATAGTACCCTTTGCCTTATTCTTTACCCTGAGTTTTTCTGAAGAATTGACCAAAAAACTCAGCATTCTTTTGAAATGTAGGACAAAGCTGGTTAGTGCTAAACCACGAGATAGCCGTCAGTTTGGTGTAGCTGCCTCATCTGATCAGAAGCCTTGTCATCTTTGTTTCCAGCAGACTTTGGCTTTGTTAGAAGAGTCTGTGTGAGAGGCTCAGTAATCAACAGCCAGAGGGAAAGAAAGTGGTGCTATTTTAAAGTCCTCGGAAAACAAAAGGGAGAAAAGAACCAACCATCCCCGGCTAAGAGATCAGAGTGCAGTGATGGAGCTCTCCTTACTGAATGCTGCTTGCTTTGATTTGGAAGAGGGAGAAGTTGAAAATGATATAAAGAAAAATTTAGTTGAGACAGACTTTGTAAAATCAGAGTCTAAGATCTTATTTTCTAAAATGTGTTGCCTGCCTATACTGCCTTAAAAGAGAAGAGCTGACTGCTCTGAGTTAAAGTACCATTCTTGAGCAGAAGCTGATTCTGACAGCAAGGAAGAATTATCCTTGAGCGTGATACTTGGTTATTGCAAGTTTCTCCAGTCTTGTTGGCAGTTCTGATGCCAAACAAGACTGGATTTAATTCTTTTTTGAAAAAATCATGGAAACTTAAGCGTACTTAAGAATCCTTCATCTTATGCTTTAAAATCTTTGATTGATTTTAGAGTCTTTGACTTCATTTAGGAAGAGGGAGGGAGGATCGTGAGGTTTATCATTCGTAGTGCAAAGTCAAAGAAATGGCTTCCCAAACATGTGCTTGTTGTTAAGCCCATAGACACGTGTTTGAGATTTCTCTGTTTGAGATTTCCCTTTTTTCTCCTTTTTCTCTTCTTACTTTTCAGCGTGATTTGGAAATAGAAGAGAAAATTACAGTGAGCAGTTTTTATGGCAGTCTATCATACAGGCTTTGGGAAGGAAAAAAGAAAACAAAACAAAACAACAAGGACATTGTGAGCAGTCTTAGGGTTGTCTCTGTTCCTCTATTTGTTTTCCTAACAGCTCTCTCTCTGCAGTTGTCTTATTGTAAAACAGATACAAGTTGCTGGCCTTTCCATGAAAGCATCTTGACAATGTGCTGCTCTCCTCTTTACTTTCACTTTCACATCTTTTTACACAGGAAACATTTCGGTTTTGAAGCCATTTATGTAACACTTATATAAACTTTATTAACTTTTTTTTTTTTTGTGGGAGAGGCCGTTGCTTAGTAAGCTCCTAAAATGTACATTGTTGTGGGATGGCGTTAATTTGTTCAGTATGGGAATAATATGAGTTGTGTGGGGAAAGAACAGGTGCAAGAAGTTACTGAGGTGTGATGGTGATTATGTAAGTCACAGTTTTCTGTCTGTGGCATACAGATGCACACTGAAGGCTTGACCATACATTCGTAAGTAAGAAAGCATCTTAATAGCTTACAAGCTTTAGATAATTTCACATTGGGCGTAGGAGAATATGGGCTCCAAATTTATTGAAGATTCTGAGTCTGAAACAATCTTAAGCTGATAAGGATCATTGGGCCACCTGTCCAGGCGAGTTGCATCTTTGGATATTGTCTCGTGTGACTGTCTGGATGGAAGGAAGGCATGTGGAAAGGAAGAAAACCTTCAAAAATGCAGCAGGCAAGATGATAGGATTTCTAGTATTTGTAGTTTAGTGAGTGAATAACTGTGTACTGTTAAAGCATTGTAAAATTTAAGACCTTTTCTCTGAATTTTCCAGGATCCAGAGAGGAATGGAGACTCCATTGGATGTTTTATCAAGAGCAGCCTCTCTGGTACATGCTGATGATGAGAAGCGTAAGTCTGAAACTTTGTTCTCTATTTCCTGGATCCAGATGTTTATGTTTGCACTGTGTATTAGCCTAGGAGTTGGCTTTGCTCATTTTTGTAGCTTTTTGAATCTGATATGTAGGAAGATGTCTCTAGAAGCCCTTAAAACATGGTCTTCCTCAAATGCAAAAGCAATATAATGCATGTAAATTGCTTAGTGTGCAAAACTATCACTTTCAAAATGTGCTTTCCCATCTATAGAAAGGTGCCCAACTTTTCCTGATTACTTTTGCATTGTTAGTAGACAAAGAAATTGTAGTGGAGCTGCTGGCCAGCTAGGGAGGATTTGAGAGCTCACACTCCTCAGTGTTTTAAGTTAGGCCTATTCTCTTGTAAGAACACATAACTGGGTGTGCATGGATGGATGAGCAAAGATTCCAGCTCATAAAAACTAGGAGATGAACTGTTAGAATTAGTAATGAGCATTTCACTTTCCTTTCAGTGCTAATAAATGGTGAGCACAGGATGTCGGCTTGGTAAACGTCAGTTGTAGCAGTGGAGTAACATGTTGGCAATCGTATGGGTAGCATTTTCACTTCTCTTAGCATTCACATTAAGTGTCCAAGGTGTGTTAGCCAATGTCAGCAGAATGTTTTCATTTATGGCAAACTGCAGTTGTACTTTTTAGAATGGAGCCTGAGTATTAACTCTGTTTTTCAGGTTTTTTTCTGAGTAGTGTATGTTTCTTGGCTATCAACCTGAATAGATGCTAACTAGAAAAATGCTCTTCTGGCTTTTAAACTGCTTTTGTGTGCAGCTTCTGTGCATTGTCACCTCTTAAGATGAATTCCACTTTTCAATCTTTGCTCTTTTATTCTGTGCACTTTTTTTTGAAAAGTGGAAGCTTTGAATGTTTTATAAAAGAATTCATTACTGCTGTTGCTGATCACCTCACTGAAGTACTTGCAGTAGTAAACAAACACTGTGTGTTTGAAGATGAAGTTCCATCATGTTTGTCCATTCAATATTCAAGATAACAGTAGCTCACTATTGAAGAAATTTGAGCAGTGGTAGTTTTATACTCTCATGAGCTCTTTTCTATTATTGTCTCTATGTTTTATGATGAGTATTGCTGTTGTTGTTCTTTCACGTTCTCTTCTCTGCTAGATATGGACTGGATTTGTACTGATGCCACTACAGTGGAATGATTTAGTTTAATGCTACAGTTGTTGACTGTTATGAGTACAATGAACAGCAGTGAAAGTCTCAAGGAGATTTCTCTGATTTTGGCTTAGGAAATTTCTCTTGTAAGCTAACTTGCAAATTTGCAGGGAGGACAAAAGCTTGGCCTGTTTTCCTTTGACTACTTATTTTTACTACATAAAATTGGAGGCACTACTTTTGGAGTAGTCCTTGCATATTTTTAGTTTGCATTATCAATTTTCTTAAGTTTGAGATGCTTTTTGTTGTTGTTGTTGCCTACTGCCTAAGTTCTCTCGTTTGAATTCGATTTTGAGTTCCACGGGGTAGGAATGTTGGGCTGGATTTAGAGAATCCAGAGGAAGTCTGATTCAGTGCAACTTGAATGTGAGGAAGCTGGTGTGTGTCTGGTTCTAATTTACATTCCTTTAGTTTTACTACTTCGACTTAATTAGATTTATACCACTCTGCAACTTCTGACTTAGATCGTCTCTGAGTTTGTCCTGTTGCTGTGCACACTGCACTGTGCACCAATCATGCTGTTGTATGAAAAGCTGCTCAAAGGAAGAAATGGTAGCCCAGGCCAGAATGGGCTGAACTTTTTTTTGTTTGTTGACCTGTGGAAATTGTACCAGCAAGTGTTGCTCACATTGTGTTGCAGAACGGATACTAAGAGTTAGCCTTAGGCCTAAATAGGGCAGACATCCTTGAGCTTTCCAGTGAAGTGCCTGGCGTTCCCCCCTGCAGTTTTAGCACTGGTTCTTCTCCATATCTGTATACCCCATATTGAATTCTACGTAGTTGTTAATATCCCAGTCACAGTGCAGAGTAATAAAAACATTAGTGTCTTATCCAGAGCCTTTTACTTTTGTGCTGGAATAGAAGTTTGTCTAAGGGACAATTCCTGGTGTCCTTCATACATTTTGTGTTTGAAATATTTTTGTTTTTTGAATGGAGACACAACAACGGAAGCCATGTGCTTTCCTGACATGAGGATGCTCTGAAGAGATGAGTAGTTAGGTTCCAATGGATCAGTAAATCTTCTCATAAATGTGCTTGTGGTTATCTAAGGTAAATAATAAGATTTGCAAGAGCTAATTTGTCAATTGAAGACTTGTCACTAATCACTGAACTGGCAGAGGAGAAGGGAAAGGATGTAGGAAGTCAGTGCTGTTTATGAGCAGCTGTTCCAGGGTAGGTAATGTGCAACTCTTCATCTGTAGGTGGCATTTGTAAGGTGTTGCTGCTTGGTGCTTTTTTTTCCCCCCCCAAATTGTTCAGTGGGCTTTATATGAAGTGGATGTCTGTAAGGCCTGTGTATGCATGATGTCTTTTTAATGTTATCAGAGCTAGAAACCTCACCAAATGTTGATTCCTGTAGAGATGCAAAAGTCAAGTTTACTATGAGATTTTTGATGCTGCTCTTCTGTTCTTTCCCTAAACCATACTTACTGGAATTGCAATGATCTTTCATATCTTCAGTACTTACAGTGGCTAATTTGAGAAGACTACAGTTTCAGATGGTAATATTTTAGTAACTCATTACTGGAAGTGCAGTTTTCCATAACTCCCATAACTGTGCAGAGTTCAAACACTGTGAAGTGTTATTTTGTATTTATCTTATGTAAAAATAAGGATTTTGAGAATTGGTCTTTCAATTATAAGAAGTGATATAAAAGCATAATGTTGTTATTGAGAAAAAATATTGAGGGAAGAAGCTGATGAGAGCTTGGACGCACAGAATGCATTGCAAACACTGAGTATTTGTCCTGTAACGTGTTGTTCATACTTCCTTCCAATGAGCAATTCCAGTTCATGAATATGGGAATGGAGGAGAGAAAAAACGCGCTGTTTCTTACCCTCTCAGGATAACAGAATGAAAAGTCTGTTTTTGGAAACAGAAGACAATATACTTCCACAAGGAAATGAAAGATTTGGAAACAGCTCATAAATGGCACGGGAATGTTGAGGGTAATAGCTTTGCATTCTGGTGCATTGTGCTGCTTCCATAACAACTGAGTCTTCGTTTACATTTTGAAACCCTGCAATAGAGGACTACATTTAAAAGAAAGATGATCTTTGATTAAGCTGTTCTTCTTGAACATGTGGAGGAGTTGCATGCGATGTTCTTTTTCTACATGTAAGCCTGGAATTGCTATTCTGCACTCCTTGCCTGTGGTGACTTTTATTCTTCAGCAGTGGTTCCTTTTATGTGGCTTAGTTTAATCAATTTCAAATAATTAAGCTAGACTGCAGAGTTGGTATGTCTAATACAGAAAAACTGTTGTGCTTTAAAATCCCAGCCCTAATCTATTTTGCAACGAAGAGATGGATAATTATTATGAATTAAAACCTGTTCTTATGGTCAGAGCTTATCTGCTGTGTTTAGCAAAACAGAAACTTAAGCTTTGTGGAGGAAAATCTGATTCCTAAGCAGTAATATTTATGTTTGTAATCCCTCAGCAGCTATTGAAGGTGTTAAAACTGGATTTGTCAGTTAGTCATTTATTTAATCAATGATGGGGAAAGACGGAGTCCTGTTAGTTTTGGAGCAGAATTTGTGGCATAACTCATCTGTTAGTACTGAAAAGAAGAGAAGTATGGAAGTGTGATGTTTCTGCTTGGTAGCAGTGTGATGGAAAAACATATGTGGTTCAATCACTGAAAGGCAGCCTGAGTCATCTGTTGGTGCTGCATGAATACCAAAAGCCTTAAATAATAAAGTACTGTGAGTAATGACATGTGTAGTATTATGCTTTTAGATTTATGAACCATATAGACTAGGAAAATATTAATATTTCTGTGTTTTTAAGTATCAGTTCACTTTTTTCCTTTTTTTTTTTCCCCATAAAGCACTCAAATGGCTGAATTCCTGACCTTCTGCTCTTTGTTTTCCAAAAACACTTTATAGCTGACCTTAGTATGTTCAGAGAGGAGCTTTCTGTGAAGTGATATCAGGGCTATCTCATCATTCTTAGGATTTTCTTGAAATTAGGAGTGTTAAAAGGGAAAAGTTATTCCTTGAAGTGCTTCCCTCCCACCCCCATACTCTTATCTCCACAAAACTTCACCCTTTATTCTCCCTCAAAGTTTATTGTAGCAAGGAAATAAAGAATGAGTAGCACTATGTTTTCAACTTGTTAAATAGGCTGGAAAATGGGGCTGTTGTCTGCCTGGCGCCTAGATGTATTTTAATAGCACTAGAACACCATTAGCATACTCAGTGGAGTGATGGTAATGCCTTCAGGAACAAAGTGTCTAAATATGTATTTTTAAAATTAATTCTAAAACATTTTGTAGATGTTATCCGGGTACAGTTGATAAACATGCTGTAGCATCCTTCAGCATAGCAGATGCTTTTGAGCCGGTGTGGCTTGGGCACAAACCAGCTGCTCCGAGTTCCGACCCTCGTCATCCAGACAATAAGTCTTTTCTTTCCGAATCCCGTCTACCTAATTGGTGATACAATGTTTGCAGTGATTGGTGGCATTACCTCCGAGGAAATTTTGTTTGCTGAAACACTATCTCTTTAAATGTTGTTTGGCACAGAGAGGGAAAAGAATCTTCTTGCTAGAATGGAATTTGTCATCAGATACCAACCGCTGCTCTGAAAACTGCAGCTGAGTGAATACCATATTGTTAAGCATGATAGCACATACACAAGCATGTGGAACTTGTCAATGCACATGCTTCTAAATGATTGTAGTCTCTGAAACAGGATATCTGGGACTTTGTGCTTGGTTTGGTCTGTTCTACAGAACTAAATATTTGTTATTGTCTGAGCCTGGGGAAAAATATGGGGAAAATTACTCAGTCATTGTGGGTTTGTTCTGTTTTTTTATGGTGGGTGATTGCGACGCAAATGGGGGATTTTTTACAGCTAGGCAGAAGATACTAGCTTGTGAAAACCTGGCCATTTTTATGTAGTGGATTATTTTATTTCATTAAAAAACTAACCAAGTTGCTCCTCAGCTAGGAGTGCTGCAGGCTGACTCGTGAAATGCAGGATGCTTTCCCAGGATCTTCTTTCCACATCTGTAAGAACGCAGAGAATCAGGGCATGCTTGGACACATGCTGTGTCACACATGAAAAGCTGGTGCACTCTCAGTTAGGGCAGAATTAGAGAGAAAATAGTTTGGATTTGGGCTATTTTCTGTTATCTGTCCTTTCTCTTACTTGATCGTGTTGCAGTTATTGCAAGCTCTTATCCTCGAGTCTGAAAAGGTAAGAAGTAGGAACACTTTACAACTTCCTGGCTGGCTCTTGTCAATAGGCATGCTGTCCCTCCGTTGCTCAGGTTCTATCCACCAGATGCCATACATTCTGCAGTGACTGTTACTCATTTTCCAGATGGCAAAGCAGGACTTTTTGGGAAAGAGAATGTCTTTGGTGCAGTGTAACAGTTCTTCATTTTGTTTACGCAAGTAGGCAAATAAGGAAGTACATTTTGCTGGAAGGAAATTAAAAGCCTGTGTTTAGGAAAGGAGGATTCAGAAAGCACTATGTTCATTTTTGATTTAACGACCTTATGCTGGATCAAAGGATGACTTTATTTAAGTACATTGGTATTATACAATATGTTAAAGCAGTCTTACTGTGGTGAAGTTAATTTCTTTACAAGGACTGTGGTGTTAAAATTGAGGTCGCTGACTCCTCTTTCTGTTCTGCACTCTTCAGTGAAATGTTTGTAATGTGTTAGGAGTCCTGTTGTAAACAGATATAGATCTAGGTTCTTAATGAGCATATGTTTGGTATTTTCTCTTCCCTCGCTGATAACCTGGACTTTATTTATGGTTTGCCATTGAGATTCTGACTTGAAAGATGAGGGATCTGAACATGGGTTTTCCCAGTGCCATATGAGCGTCCTAGTTAATGGCTAATGAAATGAAAGAATAGAGCCGGTTATCTAGTGGGATATTATACTAATTCACTTCTTCTGTTGTGATTAGAAAACAAAAACTGATATTTTGCTTCAGGCTGCAGAGAATGTATTTCTCCCCAAGAAGCAAACCCCCAAATGATTTACTTGTAAATGGCCCTCTTTTGCTGTCGAACCAAAAAAGAACTTACTTGGATCATTCTTATGAGAAATCTTTAATGTAGTTACAAACAATGCCACTACAGAAATGTCTGTCATCCATAAGCCTGAAAGGAGAAATGATTGTTACTTAGCAAGTTGTGATTTATTACCCTTTGTTGTTGTTTTTTGTTTTTACTTCTGCTCCGATTTTAAACTTAAGGACTCATTAATTAAAATCTGTCTCAAAAAAAATCCTTAACTGTATTATAAGGCATTCTTATCTATCTGCTACAACAATATTGTATCTGATGATAATACCTTGATAATGCAGGAATTAAATTCGCTTTGCATATATTCATTGTTCTGTAAGAGAAATTCTAAAGGGTAGCTGGACAGAAAGGCTTTTGTGCGTTCTTGTGTTCTCATTTTAAAATTGATTCATTTTATCCCATGCAGCAGGCTTAATTTTCCTGTAAGTGTGGCAGTAGTGACAGCTTTTATTTTCTGGGTTATGCCTCTTTTGTCTGTTTGGTCCATGTGGGAACATCCGTGTATTAAGCTATAGCTTTACTATGATAAATCTCTGGCCGTTATTGGCATTCCTTAGAACCAGGATTTATCTGGCTCATAATAGCAAAAGAGCACAGTTCATCTATGGCTCCATCTGTAACCTCTCCTATATATATATATATTTTTAAACCCTGATGTCCCTCATGGTGAATTTACCTCCTAATTATGATATAAATGGAGAACCTCTTTCAGTAGTTGTTGCCTTTGGAATTATCTTGTCAGTAGACAACGTCATTCCAACAGTGGTCAGTATTTCAAATACGTTAAAATTCAGCAGTGTTGGCCTCTGATTGAAATCTGTGGGTTTACTGTGCAAGGGCCTCAGTCTGAGTCAATTTCAGAGCATGTTTTGTATAATGCTGGCACAACACAGATTGTTTCGTTATGCCATATTTGCCTAACAACTGTTCTTATATACCAAAATTGTGAGCTCTGTTATTAGAAGTATAGTTGAATAGTTAATTAGCTTTAAAATTGTTGTATTAACGTCTATAGTAGTCCTTAAGAAAGTTGTTTTGAATTGATGAAATAAGAAAAAAAACGTAAGAGCATCAATTATTTCATGGTTTGAATATGAAAGAAAGTAGTGGATATTTTGCTTTTTGAGTGTAAAGAAAATTTACAAATTTTTAATCTCTCCTTTTAATAAAAATCTGTTTTTTTCTTTTTAAAGTAGGCAGTTATCTAATCTTGATTGAAACCTCTGAGCTATCTGCTTCTTCCTGGCTATGGTACTTGGTAGACTTCATCCAACATAACAGCAATAACTGCTTACATTAACGTCTCCTCAGCTGCCTTAATCCGTTGGACTGAGCTTCTCATGACTCTCAACAGATGTTTTGCCTTTAAAGGTCAGTTTAACTTTCTGAACAGACCAGCTCCTTGCTTCCCAGAGCATGCCAGCGTAGTTAAGAATTGGAATGTAGTTTGACATCAGGAATGAAATTTCATGAATTTCTTTTCAACTTCTTTAGTTACTCACCCAAATGTGACGTGATAACCCCTTTTATAATAACTACCAAGTATATTTCAAAAGGAAAATAGTGTCAGAAGAAGAAGAGTCTTATGAATGATTAGAACAAGTTGTTACATAGTTGTAAGGCAGAATCTTTCAGGTTGAAAGTAGTGTATTTTCATGATGTTTCCTTGTATTACAACAGTATATCAAAGCACGTACTGGGTATTGAGAAGTATTTATAATTAAATTTCCATCTAAAACATTTGCTGTGCTTCTTCATGTATGATAGTAAAAAAAAAAAAAACAACCCAAAAATGAAACCCCAAAGCAACAACGGCAAAAAACACACATGGAAACCCAGATAATTAATGGTATCTTGTTGAAAGTGGAAGTGGCAAGAAGTTGTCCACAGAAGATCAGAGAAAGGAATGAAGTTAAAGTAAGCTATAAGCTCTCTCAGGGAGAGCTTAAAATGAACTGTTAGCTTTTAAAATCAGAAACAATTGTATCCTAATGTGTTTTTAGAGAGAGTCATAATTTGCTTCCCTGTTGGAATAAGAGATGTTTTACTATATGAGAGCTGTGCATCCTGTGACCAGCAGAAGTCTGCAGCAGGTATGGAAAGGAAGTTGTTTCTCAGCCATGGACAGTTACTTGTTGGCTCGCACCCGAAGCTCATCAGTTCAGCCTGCCTCACGTAACTGTGATGGAATGTAATACGGGTGTTGAATCTGTGTTGGGATTCCTAAAAGTATTTTGTGACTTTATTTCATAGATTGGCTGTGGATTGTGGGAAAGAATATGCAGCAGATTTACATATGTGAATTATTACTGTGCTTACTATGGTGCTCACTAACATAGCTTTTTAATCTGTGATGTAACTCACACCATCATTTGGCATACATGCACATATTTTGTCAATCTGCTGTATGAAAATTCCATTATTTTACCGCTACTAATAAAATAATTCTTATTAATAATCATGCACAATATTGGGTTCTCAGCCAGAAGCTTTGCTGGAAGGTTCCAAGAATTTTCCTGCATTCAGGAGAGGTAAAACTTATGTTTCTTGCACTTAATTCTCCCTTAAAATACTTAACATCTCAATTTCTATAGGTAGAGGAGCACCAAACAAATTGCTGCATCCACTTGATAACCACAGTGCCACATTGAAGTAATAACTTGGATCTTATTTAGTTGTCTTTACTCTTACATGCCTTCTGTGTAAATCTTCTTATCTAACCTTATTTTTTTACTGGTAATCTGTTTATTTTTACATGCATATTTCTGTAGGATCTTTTGATAATTTGTTTTAAAGTTATTTTTCCTTCTCAAAATACAGTGTTAGTGGTAGTATGTGCTGTTCCACTGACCTTAATGCAGAAACATTAATGCTGCTGTCTGTTTTTAGTCGTACCATGATGTTAACGGTAGTGAGAGATTATGACAGTAGAAAAATGTAGGTTTTCACTGCTGCTTTTGGCTGTTCATTCCTAGCGATGTGATGGTGTTCAAATGAGAGCACTTCTGCTCTCCTTAACTATTTCTTTCAGCTGTTAACAACAGCAGTGTACTTTTGTTTCTGATAGCGCTCGAGCCTTTCTAAGTAACTTTCCAAACAGGATCGGTGTATGCTTGCTGCCCTGCAGTGCTGTGTCTTTAAGGAAATTCTGAGAGCATGGGTCCAGAATGGAGTGAATGTTGCAAGCCAGAATAAACTTTTAAGGACTGCCAGAGGTGAACTTCCTGGTAGAGCACAGTAATGATCACCCAGGTGATCTCTAGCAGGATGTAACACTTGCAGGACCTTCCTGTGCTGGTTTTTGGTGGTTATGAGAAGCCAGAAAGTGATGTGCCAGCACGGTATGAGATGGTAGACATTGGGCTGCAGTGATGAACCTCTCTGTAATAACTGTAACTGTAGAGGTAGAATCATATGCACTCATGTGAGATCATATTTTCCAGCGGTGCTGGTAAGATTTCAAAGATTTCCAATTTTCTTCTTCAGACCTTTCCTTATTTTTCTAACCTAATTTTTCTAACCATTATTTTATGAAAAGAAGTGGCAGATACAGGAGCTTTAGAAAGGCTGTATGTTAATCTTTTTCTTATTTTTCTTCTTCCTTAAATTTGTTATATTGTGATCTTGACCTTTCAAAATTTAATTGGTTTTCTCTACATACTCTGTACTTACATTTCTGGGGGAAGAATTTTGCTTTGAGCTGTTTTATTTCTTGCTTTTTTTTTTTTTTTAAGCCGGTGCTTAAAAGCAAACATATGAAAGAAAATAGTTGCACACATGCATTCATTTAAAACAAAAGATAAAACAGCAAAAAAGGCTTCTTGTTTTTGACCCACAAGCAGCTTTTAGAGAGTACTTGTCTGTGTACAAATGAGACAGTCAGCTGTGCATTCAGACTGAGACTGTGAAAAATTAATAGTTGAAACCTTGTATTTAGGACCAACTGGCAGCTGTTTTAAAATTAGAATTGTTGCAAATGCAGAAGAATGAATCAAATATTGATGAACGGCTTATAACAGCTTTAGTTCTGAAAGGATGGATGGATATACACACACACACATATACATATCACCTAAAGATACCTCAGGATCACAAGCTGCTGATAACCCTGTGTCCTGGCAGCTGCAGAAGGCAGCCACGTGTTAAAGGTTGCACGCATTTGGGCAATTTTTGCATAATTCTCCACATGAGGTTTGCACATGTGAGAGCTGCGTTCATTCCTGATCCATACAATTGTTTTATGCCCTCCAGAACATGCAAATGAGTTCTGGTGTTTGTGATAAGTGTGTCTCCCTGTGACTCTCTGAAGTCTTTCTTTGGATTTGCTTTTTACCTGCCGTTGCAGAGACAGAATTGTTCAGTAGTCCTTTGGTTTGTGCACACGGGCAATAGATTGCAGGCTGAAAATGAACATACAACTCGTTGTTGGAATTAAGTTCATGGTCTGACTATTTAATTAAATGCTCATTATGAACTGGTGTCCTCATGCTTTTGGTGTTAATGTGAGGAAATGCACTTAATATCGTTTGTAAAACAACAGATTATTTTAATTCTGAGAAATTGCATTGAAATTACTTGTACTAATGCAGTGAAATATTTTAAATATTAGATACTTTTAGTCAGTAATTAAGTAATATGCCAGTCTTCTGGCTTTATTTTTGTATTTATTTGTTTGTTTATTTTGTTTAAGTGTGAGTTTTTTCAGCCTTTTGCTGAAATAGCAAGAAATAATTTGAAGATATTTGGTTTCAGGATATGCCCAGAAAAGTGGAACAAAGAGGTTTGGGCCATCAGCTGTAATTGAAAGGCACCTCGCTGCAATATGAGCTTTGCTCTTTTGAAGGTGTATTGCTAACAGTGAGAGATGTGGTGAGAACTGTAGTAAAACAGGGGTGGAGAAATTAGGAGATAGGTTGCCCTGCATTAGTACATGTTTAGCTCAATTTCTTTGCAGTGGTGTGAATTTCCAAGGGGCTGTTTTAGCCTTTGCCCTCCTACTTCTCAGTAGAGTGCTTCTTTCTCACTCTGAGGTCCAGTTCCTGCTGAGCCCAGAAATCTGCAGGAGCTGAGTGCCTAAGGTGAGGCTCAGTAGATGAGCTGAGCCTTACCTTTGGAAGGAGGTGAGCGGGTTGTGCCTCCCTACTTCCCCAGTTTTCGGATGCACTGCCTTGCACCTGGGCCAGTTAGGCTCTTTTCCCCATGTGGGTCAGAGATGTTTGCCTGTCACTGACTGGTGGACACACTGCTGAGCAGCCTTCTGTAATTCAGTCTCTGAAGTGGGAGGTGTCTTTGCCTGTAGCAGGGGGTTGGAACTAGATGATGATCTTAAAGATGCCTTCCGACTCAAACCATTCTATGAAGTCAAATCACTGTTTCTGTGCATCATGTCATTTTCTTTTGACTCCTTTCCACTAAGCACACTGGGTATGGTAAAGCAGAATTCTCCACGACTGCAAAGGAATCAGAATTTATTTAAACAGTCAGGTACTGATTTCATAGCCCTTTACGTTTTGTTTGTCCTGTGTGGTATCAGCTTGGAAACTAACACAAAGGCTGACCTTAGTGGAACTGTTACAAACCTTTATGATAACCAAATAGAATCAGTTCAGATTTTATTCTTATAATTAACACACACTGCATCAACATACAACCATTCAAATTGATTCAAGTCTTTGTAGAGTTTACTGCAGCTCAACCAAATAAGTTAAAGAACAGGCTTTTAAAAAGGAATGTGTGTATTGGTGGGAGCATGTCAGTGTGTGAAGGCAAGAACTTGATGTTTCTATTAATTTTGCATGTGGTTGTTTCACTTGGGAGGTCCCACTGTCATCTACTGACATTCTGCAATTCCAGCTGTTTATCTGGAATCACTGTCTTGCTGAGTTTCTGGTAAGTGATATTACCCAAGTTTTTGCCATGACATCCAAAGGTGCAGAATTTATTTTGATTGTAATGCAGTACAATTCACTGAACTGTGTCATTCTTTTTTGATAGTCATTTTTTATTCTAAATGCAACAAATTATCTAATATGTAATAATCTCTAATAGTCCCCAAATACCACTCTTTATATTTAATCCCAAGCCAACTGCTGTGCTGGCTGGTGTGGCTGATTGATTTCCTTAGGATTGTTTCCTCTGCACTCATTCCTGATAAAAATTCTATCTTCTATCAGGCAAATAAAACTTCAGTTGAGTAGGCTTTAAATCCAAGATGGTTATCCTGTCAAGTATTATTGCAACTTGTGTAATACTGACACTCAAATGTAATGTGATGGCTTTCTTTGGTGTTACTCCAAATGGAGAGAAATTTCAGTCAGCATAAGTAGTTCAGTAGCTTCTGAAGTCATTGAAGCTTTCAGTTTTCAGTAAGTGTGTAGAAAACAGTAAGAGAAAGTACTGTGTAAAAGGAAACTGTCACTACCTATTAGTAAATAATGAGATTAGTGACTGCAGTGCAAGTAGAGTGTAGTTACTAGTCTGTAAAAATTGTGCTGAACTTAGGAAATTCATGTTCCATGTGTACGCTTTGTGTTCAGAGAAAAACAGGCGAGTGTGAAAAAGGTAGATGGCTCTTCTGAGATCAATTTTCTTAGTAGCATACGATGTAATAGAAATAAAAGTCACACAGCCTTTTTTGACAGGGAATAATATATGTGTTGTTTTATGCAGGCAGCTCAGTTGCTCTGCTGTGGTATTTATGATGCTCATTTAATTGTTGTATATCTGTTCCAATCTAACAGAATATTAGGACCTATTTGCTTTGGAGTTGGGAAGGGTTGTTCATTTAAGGAAATTCACAGGCACAGCTTCAGCACCTGTTTTCATTCTTCAGGCCACCCCAGCAAGGTACTTTTCCCTGAGGAAATGATGGGTACACATGGGGAGCTGTGTCGGTACGGATATGTGATATAATTCTGGTGGTATGTTTTCCTTTGTAGCTGAACTCTGCTGATAAGTTACTGAAGTGTATTTTGATCATCTGTACTGCAGATTTTTTTTCCTTACCAAGACTGTGATATTTGCAGTACTTGTTTCCATGAACAGTATTGTGCAATTCTATTCAATGTAATTTATGTGGGTATGAAGTCCTTATTTTGAGTAGCTTTTGTGTATTTGGAGGAGTCAGTCATTCTCTAATTTAAATGCAGAGAAGCTCTGAGAGGAAGTCTTTCTCAGACGAAAGCTAAACTGTTTTCTTAGTTAAAGTTAAGAATTAGATTGTGCTCACATGGATGCAGTAAAAGTTTGCAAGAAGAATCTAAATGTGTCAGATGATGTGCAATTCAACCAGTTACCCAAGGGCTGTCCACAGCAACGTTATAGTTACTGCAATGCTAGGCTTGCAAATTAGGACTTGCAGGCAAGAGTTAGCTGCCTTCACTCCCTTTTATGAAAGCAGCTGACTGCAGAGGGCAAATGCATGCTGCACGTGCTTGTGAGAATATCAGGTCTTCTCTCTCGTGGTCCCTGGAAGAATCTGAGCTCCATCAGCATTCTTTCTGTGAATGTCTACCACCTTGCAGTTTCTTTTTGGAAGTTTTGTTCTGCCTTGTTCTGAAAAAATAGGAAGACAGAACCATATTTATTTGTCTTTTTCTTAATGACTGAATTAACTAATGAGAAGGCATTCCCTCCTGAGAGTAGGAATCTTGATAGAATTTATATCCTGCATCAACCACAATGAAAGTTTTTGTAGAAGGTGGTTACAGAATGAACACAGTTCAGAGGAAGGAAAAGGAGGTAGGTATTCTACAAGAAATGTATAGGGCCAGGATTCTTTTAATCAAGATTCTCTACTGGCTGTCTGTCCTGTGACTTTTCGTATACATTGTCAGTAAATTAGCAGGTCAGACAGGTTCTGCCTGAAAAGAATACACAGACCAAGAATTCTTTTATTTTTAATTACTGGAGTGGATGAAAGCAAGGTGTGGTCTTTGGCCCAGCGTAGAGAGTCAGGAATTGACTAGCTTCTGTGCCTCCAGGTAAATCTCATCTTCCTGCCTTGATTTCTCCAGCTGTGATATAGGTGTGATACTTGCCTGAGGAGGAAACTGAATATATTCCTATTTCCTAGGTTCCTGAGACAGAAATTGCTACGCACATAATATTTCTATTTTAGAAAATTAAGCTTTTTTAATAAACATTTTAATAAGAACACGGATCACGTGGCTTCAGTTTGGCTGACTTTAGTTCTTCTCTTTGTGAAAAATAACTGGAAAACTTCCTCTTACGATGTTTGTTGCAAGTATTTCCATATGATAATTTCTTCAGTTTTGTGTTATGAGGTTCTTAAATATCTAACTTCAAAGAAAGCTCAAGGTAGTGATCTTGTTCTGTGACAGAAGATATCTAAAAGATGGAGGCAATTGATGAATAAGACACATAAGAAAAAAGTTTAAAAACAATGCAGATGAATAAATCTTAAAAAAAAAAACAAAAAACAAAACAAAAAACTCTTAAAAATGTTCAGTACCAAACATTTTAGCACTTTAGGATTGACCTTCAAAGATTTTCAGTTGAAAAGTTTTCACTACTTCCTAGTTTTGAGCTTTTGGACTCTGAGGTACAATTTCCAAGATTATTTGTTTATTCTTCAGCATTAAAAGCTTAAAAAGTAAAAATAAATAAATAAATTGTGTGTAACTTCTCCAGCTACGCTTGGGAGAAATGGAGCTTTAGGAAAAACAGAAGTATTGCAAAACTTTGCAACATTATGGAGTTGCAACATAAAGAACATGGGGGAAGAAGGGGCAAGGTCACTGCTAAGTTCTAATCTTCCAGGACCAGTCTCTCCCTATTTCATTTACTTTAAGCAGCCTGTGATCGTTATGGGAAATATAGAACATAAATACTGTTGCACATCGGGATTTTGTTGTGTTGACTCCAGCACTGTTGTATCTCTGCCATATTTAATTTTTCTTGAGACATATATTAAATATTTGGAAATGTTTTCTGTTCTGGGCTCTATCCTTCAGTTTCAGTGCCGGGGGTTTAAATAGTTAGTTATGCATCCACATATCTTGTGATTTGCATTTCATGTGACTGCAAGTGTGAACAAGAGTGTGTGATATCACCTTAGAGGAGAACGGTTTAACTGCTTTCTCCAGCTGTAGAGAAGCTCTCTCGCCCTGCCCTAAAGGTTGTTTGGTAAGTGCATGCTGTCAATTAGCCTTGGCAGAGCAACATACAAGCCGATGAAAACGTGTTGGGAGTTGAAGTTTGGGCTGGTTTTGCATTTGAGCAGAGGGAAGCTGAACCACAGTTCGTACAGAGATTTTTATTTTGCTTTTTTTCTTTCTAGAAACGATTTCATCCTTTAGATGTACAAATGCACAACCAAAATGACAGGAAGGACTCAGAATACTGGGAAGTGACAACTGCGTTTACTGGTTTTGTTGCATTTCTCTCTTCTGCATAGCTGTCATTGTACTTTGTAGGCACAGACATCAGTGTTTTATTACCTGCCATGACAAATACAATTTGACTTACGAGGGATGCAGTGAATTGCTTCCCTAATCCTTTTCCACTATAGCCTGTAGGATTAATTTTGGTGGCAATGTTTGCTTTTGCTTTCTTTGATAAAGGATCATAGCATTGTTTAATGGAGGACCTGATTAATGGATATCTAGATCAGAAATGGAAAAGAAGAATAGAAGAGAATAATTTGACTTTTTTCTTTCTTGATGTAAGCAGTTTTTACATAGCATCCTGTTTTTATACCATTGTGTGGCGTTGTCTCAAGCATAACTTTAATTATTTTTGAAATTAGTAGAATATCAACTTCAATAAAATCTGTGAAAAATAAAACAACTATTTAAAAGAAAATAGAGGTCATCTATTATCTATAGCTAAGCTGCATGTTGCTATTTTTAAAGTTTTATTTTCATTTTGTAGTTAAATTAATAGTATCCTTGAAAAACAGAGCATCAGTTCTGTTTTAATGATCTGTGAAAATAACGTTATAAAGAATGATCTTTTTTTTTCTTTTAAGAAATCATTATGAATCATTGTTGATACACATAAGACTACATAGGTAGCATTGATTTTTATTTTTTTATATATATATATATATTTTTTAGTGACAAGATGCTTCTTAAAATCCTTATCTAATTATATATTAAATTGTATTTTAACAGCCTGGGATGGGATTCTCTCAGGAAGGAGCTGCCGGGCTTGGATGTCTCCAGCTCTAAAGTCTTCAAGTGTGAGATCTGAGGCAGAGAGTGGGGAAAGCAGACTGAGGTGAGGTGTCTGAGAAGGAAGGCGTGGTTTGGAAAACAGGAATGGATTTTGGCAGGAGAATATGGGAATTGAGACTGGTTGGGCAACAGTTTGGGACAAGTAGGTACTGGTAGTAAAGGATTGTTGGGAATGAACATGGGAGTCTGAGACTCAGATAATAGCACTAGTTACAGAAGGAAAGTGAGGCTGGCATAGGTCAGGTACTGGGCCATATGAGCAGCTGGAAAGGGTATAAGACAAAAGCGTTTTGCCTGTATGGCAGATTTAAGTATTTTAGCCTCAGCGTCAATTCTTGTTGGGACTGGCGTTGTGGAACAGAGAGGATAGCACTTGGGGGGTCGTTCTGTTTTTCACTTGCCCTGTGAGGGAAAACATACATAAACAAATACGGTGTTGGAAAGACCTTTGGAAGATGGCAATTAAATTCTGCACCCATTTTCAGAATGTATGTTACATGTCGCTCTGTATCATAAGCTACTTTTTATGTAAGAGCATAGTCTCATTCAGTGAGAGGAACAATGCCACTGCACAAACTATTTGGTATTTTTTCCTGAATTGCTTGGTGTGGAGCCAAAACTTTATTTTCTACCCACTAATCAAACAAGGCTCAACAGGCAGGACTATTCAATTCCTTGTAGGTTTTCCTATGACACTTACCACTACACAGTCACAAAGCTTCATAAACCTTTAATTAACCTTTACAACACCCCTTTGATATGATTCAATTCAATCATTATTCAGGACCAGAGCCAGCAAATCTTTCTTTACACAAAGTGAAGTGAGGTCCTGTGGAAATAAGTAGCCTGTGAGATCATCAAATATGATTATACAGTAAAACTGTGGGAGGTTGGCAAATAGGGGTTACCTCCAAAAACCCTCTTCTTGGCATTTTTAAAATTTGCAGGTGTTTGATTTTCAGTCATTGTAAGACTTTGCAAACAGTTCCCTGTGTTAAAAAATATATGACAATATTTATCTTGAAAACCACTTTCTAAGATGTGTAATGGAAAGAACACCTCCAGCTCAGTATTTTTAGCCTTTTTTATTCGTTATGTTTAATAACCTTTATACTACTTCTGTCTCTAAAAACAAAAGCAAAGAAAACCTGCGCAGCTAACAATACTGGCAAAACCAGACTTGGCTCTGGTAAGCATGTATGCATTTCAGTTCCATGTAGCTCATAGTGCAGCTTATAGTCAGGGCTGATCGCACTTCCTGGACTCCTGCTTCCAAACCAGTTACCAAGGCTGACATAAACTCAGTTATGCTGAATATTAAAGTTCTAAACTGAGGGCCTTTGATTTTGAGGATATAAAGCATACTTTCATGCGCGGTCTGTTCATCTCTTGATTTGTCATCGTTTCAACAAATCAGTAATTCAGACCAATGAAATGATTCCTTATTTAATTGTTCTTACCCAGCCTGAGCAATCATTTCCATGTGACTGTTCAATTTCTCTAATTTCTGTTAGCAGCAAGCCTGGACTTTTGGCAATAATATGGCTTATGTAATTAAGCTTTTGCCTGCCATTTCTCTCTGAAAAAATCTGCTTGTTTGTAATTAAGAATGTAGTCTGTCTTGAGACTGCACGAACCTCGCTTAAGTGGGATTTTGTATCCTGCCTGATAAGAATCAGTTCAGGAAAAGACTCGTGTTCTTCTAGATGTACAAAGCCCTTCTGATGGTTTTCTTTACCTTATTTAAGGGTAAGTAAATGGCTTTCCTAAGTTGGGAATTATAATATTGGAAATCTTAAGATGAGTTGATAAAAAGCTTAGTTTGAAATTGAACATGAGTAAAAGCTTCTTTACTGAGGAGGGTGGCTGGGCACTGACAGAGGCTCTCCAGGGCAGTGGTCATGGCCCCAAGCTGCTGGAGTTTATTTGAACACTGCTCTCAGAAATACAGTTTAATTTGGGGTGGTCCTGTGTGGAGCCAGCACTTGACAGTCCTTGCGGATCCCTTCCAACTTGAGATATTCTATGATGCTATTATGCTTTCTTTTTCAAATAACTGTAGGAGGTTATACTTTGTGTAGCAAATTAGTTTGCATATTCTTACGTATGCTTGCTGTATTTAATGGTATTGTACTAGCAGGATGAGTCTTCTGAAATTTGGTCTTGCAATTGCTTAGCCTTATTTTAAAGATTAGTAATTCTCTACTGCCTTATTTCACAATGAGATTGGATTGTTTTTGTTTCTAACCATGTTCCCAAATGGAACTTGATATAGTAAGTGTGAGCCATAATTTTATGCTGTGGGTGGAAGGCTAAACTCAAGAGTTAAGTACAGTGTTCTTTCTGTCCTGCCAAAGTCTAGGTTGGTGAAAGGACAGAGTGAAGTAAAATTCTGTGCAGTGGATATCTGGACAATTTAATTATAGTTCTGTACTATCATATGGTGATTACCTACCTTTTAATTAATTCATTCATATTCTTATTTAAATTTTTCTAATATACAATGTAGCAGCATCAGCGGTATTAGGATCCTCATTTAGGATTGGTGTGATACAATTAGAAGAAAAGATATAAATGAAGAAAGTTTGTTCTCTGCGAATAACACAGTACATGCTGGTGTGGTTTTTATTTTTATTGAATGCTGCTGACCTAGAGCTGTTGCTGCCTTTTCTTTTTCCCTTTGTCACTCAAGGTTCAGCGTATTGCAGATGTTTGATAAACGTGGTTCATGCTTGTAGTTTTTAAATCCTAAGATGGTGTACTGGCCTTACATATGTAAGATAAGCTGAATAAAAAGAAAAGGTTTGATTGACCACAGCACATTACAAGAGTGACCAGCAGCCTAACGGATGAGAGGTGAGGAGAGTGAATTGAATAGCAGCAGCAATAATGGGACATAACAGTTTGGATTCATGATAACCAAACAAAACTGTACGTTGTGATATTCAGACTATCGGGCAAGAAGTGTGCAAGAGCTGATGGGCTTAGTTGACAGTTTTTCTCTGCTACACTCGGCTCACCTTCTACAGCTGTTTTTTTTCTTGATTGAGAACTGGAATCTATCAGGAGAAGATATTGAGACTGCTAGGGCTCCTTCCCCCTTAGCCATCAGTCCTGTGCTAAATAATGTCTCTATTACCCTGTTCTCTTGAAGGAGGAGTATGTAGATTATGTTAGGCTCAGGATGACTTTGCCTGTCTTTAGCACTCTGGGAAGAAGGTGATGTTTTACCAGGCTAACAGAAGCAAGTTTTATGCATCTTAAGTCTCTATTGCTGAGAGGACGTGTGGCTCAGAGAAAGGCAATAGAAGGTCAGGAGGCAGTTGACTGAAACAAAGATAAGGCAGTACAAAACGAAAAGCAGGATCTGCTATTTCATTTTTGGGATATCAGTGCCTCATGTATCCTTTGGTGCTGTGTATGCTCTGACTTGTCACTACATACATGTTTGTTAGCACCCAAAACTAGTGAAGCTTTGCAGCTGTAGCTGCTATAGAGGTGAAAAGTCAGAGTGAATTTTAATGCCTAATATGGAATATGACACTTGGATTAAGATGATCTGGAGTGTTGAGATGTGAGAGAGGATAGGAGACCGAGATGACTGCAGAGTTGAGGCTGATGAGACAAGGAGGTGCTTAATGCAGGAAGAAAGGGATGAAACTCAGAGCAGTTGGAGAGCATGGCCTGAGAGAGTGTTTGGAAGAGTTGGAAGGGAGGAGAGTTAAGTGAGAGGGGATGTTAAGAAGGGAAACGCTTCAAAAGCTGAGGAGATTTTGGGGACATGTGGGAATATTTGTATTGTTTGGAAAGCACTGAATTTCAGGAATTGAAAGAGTGGTGGATATGAGTTTTGGGGAAACTGTGTGAATTAGAATCACTGAAACAAAAGCCTTTGTTTGGGAAAAGGGAAAGAGGGTATTTGCAGTTTTAAAGCACTTTTTGAAAGGGAATTGGAGTTAACACAGACTATTAGTTTCAGCTTTGCATCTGCCAAGGACACCTTGGTGTGGTGACAGGCAGACACTGACCAGGACCTTCAGTCATGCACAGGGTGACTTCTTTGTGGTAAATCAAATGCTAACGTTTGGTTTTAAAATGTGATTTTTAGCACTGCAGGCCCACTTTCCTTTTGTACTTTCCCTGTTCTACAGTTGCCTCTTCTATTAAAAATGGTGAGTAACAGTTGTGAGCACTGCGTGCTGTAAGAAAGGCTTGTGCCAGCTGTGCAGAGAAATGATAGGAGATGTTTTGTCAGAGAGCTGGAAGTAATTAAAGCAAGCCTCCTTTTTTTTAAAATGTAAAAACTTTTATTTCAAATCTCTTGTTTCTAACAGGTGGGGTGGGGGCACAAAGCAAGAAAAAAATATCTTTTTCCATATAAAAAATGGAGACAGAGTTTTCAACAACAATTTCTGTGTTTATTTTTGAGATTGAAAATGGCCTTTCTGGAAAGGAAAATGTCTTACCTTGTGTACCTGTCAGACTGGAAGTGGTAATTCTGATCCATTTGAAAAGGAGGGTCTCAGCTTCCTAGCAATGCAAGTGCATGAAAAGGCTTGAGACTATGAACTTCTGAAACTGAGGAAATGTTTTAGAAGAGGGATGTCTTGACTATTAAAAAGTTTTCCCTTATAAAGAGTTACTGAGGTTTTTTTTTCTGTACTTCAGAGCCCTGTGAAGTTGTACTTATGGACAACTAGAACTAGAGGAGTGAATACATTTTTTTTTAACGCTGTCCATTATGATACATAATACTACATGCATGTGTGTGTACATATATATACATAAACATACTAATTTTTTTCTGTCTTGCATTATTAGTTTGAATAATGCAAGTGTGACATGGATACCTGTATGCAGTAGTTTGTTTTTTTTTACTATTTTCTTCTGCTTGATCCAGAGGACATTAGATCCATCAGCATCACGAGTAAAGTTCCCTGGCTAGCTGATTTGCTTTTGTTTAGGATAAGTGTATGTTTTCTTTGTTGTGTTTTTTGGCTGTTTCTTCTTTAAATTTTATTTTATTCCGGTAAAATAATCTAATATAAAATGCTTTTTCTAATAGTAGAGAACAAGACCCTTTAATGGAAAAATACAGTCTTAAAAGTTGAATGAAATTTCTTTTTAACTTAATGAAGCAATAGCTTGAGACTTATATAATTGGATCCTGTAATAAATGCTTATTAACGTTCTCATTCTAATGTCTAGGATAAGTAATTACTGTAATGTTTAAAAGCCAAAATTAATTTGTTTTGTGACAAGAGTTGTAATTGATTGTACTGCATGGTTCTTAGCACGATAGCATTGGAATTCGTTTTTTAAAATCTGACTTATAAGTTTATTACCTGTGTTGCTTATGCTACATTCAGTCTTTGTGCAAACAAGGTCAACTGCATACACTTAAGGAGATTTACATACATTGACGTGTAAGTTGAGTTAGGCACTGAGTATATCTGATCTCTCGCCAAGCTAGCAATAAAGGGGAAATCTTTTCAAAGACTGTAGCAATCTTACAGCCCTTTGCTTTATTTCAAACCCTATAATTAGTGGTTTCTGGGAACTGGATTTGCTTCTTCCCAAAGATGAGGGATATGCACAGTAATTTTGAAATCTAGCCTTTAAACATGGTCTGGCTCCTAACTTTCCTGAGTAAGAAGTGTTTTAGATGCCTGAGCATTTCACATCAAGCTGACTTAGGACTGGCATGTTTTTTTAATGCACTCTTTCCAATTTTCTCCCTCCCCTCTCCATCACTTTGTATTTTAACTTCTAGGGCATGGCAATTTTAACACTCATGTGCATCTGGAGACTCTGATGGCATATGAGATTCTTTGTAGCTCAAGATAAATTATGTTTCTGATTATCATTAACCCTTCAGAAATTCAAATTAGTATGCAAATAACAAGAAAGATTATCAAGATTTTAATTAGCAACTAACAATTTTCCAACCTAGATAAACAAGATTTATCTGTTACGTATTCTATCTGCATTTTAAAGTGTTTTTAACCCAGCTTAGGAGAATAAAAAACACACCAGTAAGTTGTGAGTGGCAAGGTAGCATGTGGAAATGAAGAATATTTTTTGGTAAATCTGATCTCTGCTGTTCTGTTTGAACAAGTAGTCAAAGAATGAAGTCAAGATAAATCAGGTGCTAGTGAATGCTTGTAGACTACAGAGCCAATCACCTAATTCATCACCTCCGCTGTCCTGCAGTTCTCTACAGCTGTAAAATAGATAATTAGTATTAGAACAATCAGCAGAATGTGTGCTTTGCATACTGCTACTTACCATTCACTACAACACTTGTAAAAAAAACTACAAGCTTTGGAACAAGCAGACATTATAGATTTTGTGCCACAGTAAGAGATGAGATCACAAAGGTGTAGCTGGCTGAAGTCCTGGGTCAGTGTGATCCAATTGATGGAAGCAAAGTGGGTTGCTACCTGAATTGCCAGCTGCTTTTTTCTGGACGTGAGAGGTACTTCCTGAAGCAGCAACTGCTGCCAGTGGCATCATGTACTGCCATTTTCTATTTTGATCCTGAGAGCTAGGTGCTGCTAGGAAATAAAGTGAGACTTGCTGTGAATTGCCTGAATTTACCCCGCTTCTTTCATCCTCAAACCTTTGCTTTTCTTCACTGTATGGTACAACAGTAAGGTGAGTTTATCCTGGGGTAGGAGAAAAATAATGCTTTCTGCAAGCAACTTCCTTGTCATCTAGCTCTGAATTTCCTGCGTGTTTCATATGTGTTAGCTCTATCTTTTTATTGTATCTGAGAGTATTCAAAAGCACACACTTCATCTTGCTTAGATGAGAATTTTTGTTGTTGTTGTTATTGTGTAAAATATATTGTAACTACATTTAAAAATGTTGGTGATAAGTGGAGCAAGTCTGCAACTGAGTATCAGGAAAAGGAATAGTGTTATTTTTTTCCTTCAGGCACATCGCCACCTAGCAGCTGCTAACTAAAATCTCTTTCAGTTGAAAGGAAAAGGTAGAACCTGTATCTGAAGTACTCTCACTTTACTCCTCCAACCTCTTTCATTTCATAAGTTGACATATCAACTAGGTGATAGATCATAAAAGCCTTCCCGACCTCAGGAGCTGTAATATCTATTGCTGTCCATGCAGAAATGGGAGTCAAATGGGGGTAATACTGCGTGGTCTTCCTCATCAGTTAGTTACTCTTCTATTAAAACTATATTTTTTTCTCTTAGTCGCAAAATTGGTCACTGTCAGAATGGTGTTCTGTGCTGATGATCATCGAGAATGAAATCTGAGTCATGTGCCCAAGTGAGCAGATTGCAGATCTTTCCTCTACAGTGTTGATTCTCAGCAAGTGCTGTACGTTTTTCCATTGAAAGATGGTGTGTGGCATGGAGTGTGAACCAAAGCTGATTGTGTGGGCTCTTCAGTGCTACTGCCTAAGACAGTAGCAAGAATGAGAGAAGGGAGTGAGGAGGCAGGAAGGAGGGGAATACCATGGAAGAGAGGTAGAGGACTGGTCAGGCTTGAGGACCTGAGAGAGAAGGCAGATGAGAATGCTCCATGCTCTTCTTGAAACCGTTCGTTCTGAAGCAGCTCTATATTTTTAAATGCTGTAAAAATCATGTAAACTCTTACTGTCAAATCTAATATTATGGATGTGATATATGCAGGAATTGCCATTTTTTCCTACATTCAGGTAATCAATACACAAGTACAGATTAACTTTTTAAGAAGATTCCTGTTATTGCTTAAATAAATGAAATTTATGTATTTTTATAGTAGAAGAATTCCAGTAAGTGACTCAGTAAAGTATGTGCACTGTATGTTGTTGAAAGGACATGTTTGACAAAATTTTTTTAAATCTGAAAAATGCTCTCTTCTGTTCGTCAGCCAAGGTTATGTCAGTCACCCTGGTTATGTCAGTCACCCTGGTTATGTCAGTACTGGTGTTCTTGTTGGCTCAAGCATTTGCTTTCACAGTGTATCTCCTGATTGTCCTTCTCTCGTCTGCGTTGGAGCTGTCTTGGTCATAAGCTAGATTCTGTTCAGATGAGAAGCTGAGGGAGGCTCATCACCAAGAGTGCTCCTTATGTGCTGCAGCTGCTAAGGGGTATTGGTCCATTTAACCAAACATAAGCTAGTCCAGAGAAGGTATATGGAGTTTAGATGCCAAGTCCGCTGTGCCAGCTGCTTCTGTAGATGTACCACTGTATTCTGCAAGAGGGAAAGCTTTGTTTTATTGTAGAAAAGGCAATCTTGTCTAAATCCACCTTAATGCAGACACTAGCTGTTAAAGTATGCATTTGGTCCCCTGGTTTTGCTAACTGTGATTTACCTACTTAATAGAACCACTTTGGTTTGCTTTCCTTGCCTCAGAATTCTTCCGTGGAAAGGCATTCCTACATGAAAACTGTCTTTGCTTTCTCTATTGAAAGTGAATTTGAAGATCACAAAGAGGTTGAACTATCTCATCTGTTTATGTGGGCTAATTTGATGTACTTAGACGAGAAGTCTGGAGTGATTCAGAAAGATGTTATGTGGATTTTCAGTTACCTCTAGGGGATGCTGTTGTGTTAAAAGTTCCCTTGTACTAAACATAGCTTTGGGTATTTATCTGCATTATGGAATAAAAGAGCATGCAATACTCTATATTAATGAAGATTAATATAGATTAATAAGAGAAGTGCTTTAGATAATGTCAGATAGAGATAGTATGACATGTAACTGTGGTAGCAAGTATCAATGTACAGAAAAAGAAGTAAGAACTATCCTGGGGTGGTGTTAATAACTATGTATGTCACATCTAACCTGCTGAAGCATTGATTGATTTCAGCTCAGTGAAAGGTATCTCCAACTGGTGAAGTGTGTGATGAATGGCAGTTTGAATAGAGTAGCTGACAATTCTGTGCTCTTGAGAATGGACTCAGTGCTTTACAGGAAACCTGTTGGTAGTGAAGGCTAACGCCTGCTGAACTTTTGGTTTTGCAATGCTTGAGATACGTTTATGTTTATATTTTTTTCTTCCCTATTCTTTCACCAGGTATTCTTTTATTTTCAATATTTTGTTTGAGAAATTCATAAAACTTCCAGTGTTTGGTACCAGTTCACTGTTAGTTAACATGAAGCGTCTTAAGTTCTTTCTATGAAAATTGACAAGTGTTAATCGTAGCATTTACTGAAGCAGTTTATACAGAATGATCATTATTGTCTAAAAACTTGCAGACCGGTGGTACTGACATAATCAGTAAGAATTCCTTATTAGTTTATGGATAATGATACAGAGCAGTTAGTGATTTATAGGCAATATACAATACTACTTTTCCAAACGATTTGAAGAAAAAGTTACATCTGAATATAGAGGGGAATTTACACTGGACTTTGAACTACGTTGTCCTTGTATAGCTAAAACAATATGTGCAGACCACTGCCCTAAAGTTTGGAATATTACTTTCCTTCTTCATCATCTCCAGTTCCTGTAAAACTTTTAAGTATTTTAAACTGGAAAAATCAATCTTCTTATCTTTTCTAAGGATCCATAAAATGTTGCTAATGATGCAAATTCAGCGATGAGGTCAATATTAAAAACTGTACATAGCACTAATATTTTCCACAAAAGTTTTGGAATGCTTAGATAAGGAACTTGCATTTCATGCTGAAGAAACTTGTTTCTTTTTGCTAACATTGTAGGTATAGATTTTTGTCTCAGTGTGTAATTTCAAACACTAACACTTCTCTCCATGCCCTTATTAATTGACAGTCTGTACCACTGATGTGCAACAGCTTGGAATTTTGTACGTGTACAACATGATCTGCTACTTAAAACTTCTGACCCCATACTTGAAAATGATAATGTTCTTCATTAAAATCATTTCTCTTACTAGAAAGCACTGTGTATTACTTTGGTCTGCACATGCGTGATGGCAACTTAAACAGTATCAAGTCCTGTGAGGCAAAAAAAAAACCCAACAGCAACCCTTCTATTAAATGCTATCTGAGAAATGTATTGTTACTTCAGCATTGAGCTTTTCCACTGTATTAGTCTTAAAGATTAACAATGCTTCTAGTAAGGAGAGTGCCTTTTTTTTGCATATAAATAATTAGTAAAAACTTCCAGACCTTCATCTTCTCAGTAATGCAGATTTTCTTTTTGAAGGACATCCTCCTTCAAATGAAGAATGTAGGTAGATAGCTCCCAGGACTGTTTCTCATGTTTGAAGGAACGAGAAACCTCATTTGAGTTCTGGAGAATCTTCCTTGGAGATACATTTCTTACTCCTATTAGTAGTAACTTCACTTGAATTGCCAAGTCTCCCTGAAATAGCCATAGTGTTCAAGTAGTACGTTTCAAAATGCTGTGCTAAAGTGCTTCTGTAAAGCACTAACGAAGCAGAGGAATTCCTAAAGTTTGTTATTGATTCTCACTGACTGTGTGCTCTCTTGTATACCATTAAAATTCTCCTTCCCAGGAAGACAGGGAAGAATTACCGTCCAATTCAAAGAGGAGAGAGAGACAGAAGCAAGATTAGGGCTCCATTAGCCTTTTTGTTTGTCTTAGATTGGAATTTATTTCTTTATTTCTGTCAAATCAGCCTTCAGGTGTTGATTAGCCACAGGAAGTGCAAGCTGATGCCTGCTAGGTTAGCACATGCTTGCCTCCATGCAGATGTTCTGCCCTCCCTGAATGAGTCACGCACATTTGTGCAAGCAGCGCCAGCCTTTGTGGTCAAGGTTAGAACTGCAGAAGGGCTGACCGCATCCTGGGATGGGACCGAATCAAACGCAGTGACGTCCTGATTGAATGGCAGCAGTCTGTAAGCACACAGTACCCGTGCACACAGGTATGTCACGTTTCCCTAACCAGCTGCCTGTGTCAGACCACAGCTGCCGTTCTGCTCCGCCACTCTTACATAGCATTCTTTTTCACTGCAACGGTACAGGGCAATGTCTGAGGCCACACTGGGAAATAAGAGAGCTAACGAATGTGAGGAGATGGCCGTGCCGTGCAGTGGTGGTGCAGCAGTCAGGCTGCTGCCCACATGGAGGCCTCCCGGCAGGCGTGCCGCCCTGGCTTCTCGCTCGCGGTGGCAGCGCTGCTTCCTGTCAGGGCGGCTCTGACATGGCCCCTGCTGCACAGGCCCCTTCTGTGCATGCTCTCCACCTCCTCCTTCTCTTTCTTTCAAACACTCAGTGCATTTAGAGCCTGATCTTGTACAGAAAATATCCCTGACATTTGAAGAGCTCCAGGGATTCACTGAGCATGCTCAGTCCTCCCCGCCTGATAGAGAGAGGAAGCTGGTTTACATACGAGTCATACCAAGCATAGCCTGCATGTCAGTGCAGTTAACTTGCAGCGGGCTGTGAGGAGAACTAGTGTGTCTTTGTCCTAGGAAATTTCCCTTGTTTCTGTTTGCTTTTTTTTTTTTTTTTTTTTTTTTTAATTTGAAAAAAGACTTGAAAAGTTTTCAGACAGTTTTCTTTGTACCGAAGGACGCAATATACTTTTAGTTTGCAAAGTTTGGAAGGGAGTCTGTGTGTTTTAATCCCTCCAACTTTCCTTTAATATACTTTGTTTTGATTAGCGAAGGCTGGGCCTTGTGCTAGTGAAGTTTCGGGGGCCGGGAGCGTCCTCAACACCATTTGCCTGGCTTCCTTCCCCCTGAATCTGGGTGAAAGCAAACAAGCTGGTCTTTTTTGCTAGCCCGATAAATGCTATTTATGAAGATGGACCTGTTGAACTACCAATACTTGGACAAGATGAACAACAATATTGGCATTCTGTGCTACGAAGGTAATGCTTTCATTTCACAAAGCTCTTTTGTCGGGTGTGTTTTATGTTGTTTGTAAGCATGGATTTTCCTCCTGAAAGGAGATTTCTACAGCTGGCTTTAAGATACCTCGCAGTACGGCTTTGTTTAAGGGAAGGACATTTTTATTTTTTTTTCTTTTCACATAATTTTCTTTTTCCTGTATTTTTTTTTCTTGAAGATAACATTAATTGGATTTGTTTAAAGGACTGTGTTGCTTCTGTGACTGCTGTGCAGTGTGTTTGTTGGTAATGTTGGTAAAGGAAATTGTTTGTAAAAAGGGTGTAGGTATTAATTTACATTTCTGCTTGCAATCCTACCTAGCAGTTAGGCACTGCCACTTTTAGGGGGAGATGCTTTTATACAGTGTAGCTCAAAATAATTTTTACATCGACTCGGCAGTTGGGTCGCGAACAATGAAGAGTTTGAGCGCACAGCCATGGGGCTCACAGAGGCGCCGTGCTGCAGAGCACAGAGTAGCCCATTGTTTGACTTCTCATTTCCTGCACAGCTCAGAGAAAGCCCTGGCTGCGAGATGCCTCCCCCTCCTCCATGGCGCACACCCCTCCTTTCTCAAGAACCACCCCACGCTCCCGTCCCCTGTGGAAAGAATTACACAACTAGTTGGAAAATGTAATTTTTTCTCTCTGCTGGACTCTGAATTTTACCTATGCTGTTTCCAGCTAATGTAGGTTGGCATTTGCTCTTCATTTTGTAAGCATTAATAGTTCTGTTTTGAAGTTGCCTGAGGTAATAGAGTAAAATAAGTTTCTTAATCTTAGTGGAGTTTTATCTACGTGCAGTTTGAAGAAGTGGTTATGGCTTGGCTTTGACTGGAAAGAAAGGCACCACAGAGCTAATTCGGCTTGGCAATAGAACTGTTTTTGCTGTAGCCACACACAAGCCTTGCAGAAATCTTTCTTCTGATTCAGCAGGAACATTTTCCATGTTCATTTGGAAAATAAACTTGCTGTAGTTGTTAGGGAAGAAACAATAAGGAATACACGTAGGAATAGAAAATAGGAATAGACCTATTCATATGTTCAAAAAAAGGACTAGGCCAGAAGTCAGAGGGCTGAGCTTCTCTTTGGAAAATAACATCTTTTCTACCATTAAATCAGAATGGACACATTTCTTTCCTTTGGGAAATGGAGGAGTTCCCTATAGAACTGTTAATATTTGATTCTTTTGTTGTTGTTGTTCTTTCATTTTCTTTCCTGCTCAAATATGGAAATACTTGAATAAAGCTGTTTTAAAGAAGATTAAGCATTCATATCAGTACTGAGTAATCCAGAACTGAGATAGTGCAAGAATAGTTGAACTTTCAAGTTCTTTCCTACCTGTGTTTTCTTCATTATAGAGGACTAATTAAGAGAAGACAACTTGAAAGCTCCTTTGACTTTTCACTGTTCTCTGTAGTCAGCAGTGCTTTCTTTGGAGGCCACTGACACTTCTGATGAAGACCATGAAGTTTGCTTAAAATTCTACTTAAGTACTTACTACACGTTCCTGAATGTTTTGCTGTCTAAAGCAGAAAAACTGTAGTTCTGGCTCACTAGTTCAATTCATTAGAATTATGCCTAATTTTAATGGGTGATTCTTTCCAGATCCCTTTTTCCACCCTTTTCTCCATTAATTGTTATTTGAATAGATCTTAGGTTTAGAAGTTAAAAGCTTCTCAGAGTACTCTACTGTAACAGTCTTTGTTTAGCTTAAACATCTGTTGCTATTTTCCTTATTATGGAAGTTAACATTTTTAACACTAAAGTAAACACACAAAAAATGAGAAGAAAAAAAAAAAGCAAAAATTCAGTGGTGTTTATAGTGAGGTGTTTATATCCCAGTGGTTTAAAAAGTATAAACAGTCATTGACAACATCTGCACTGAACTGTAAGGGTGTTTTAGAGATGCCTACAGATCTTCTTCTGCCATAGTATTTATTTTGTAAGAGTTGTATCAGCTGTGATGGATCATGTCTTTTGAAGGACACTGCTGTAGTAGTAAATATATTGAGAGTAAAATGCCCTTTCAGACTCAATTAGGATTTACTGAAGGTCGTACCTGAACTACTTATTAGTAGATGTCTTCCTAAAAAGTACTTTTGCTGATGTAGACACATATTTTTGTGAAAATAGGTTTGAAATTTCAGTAGAAAGAATTATATGTCTTATCTGGGTTCATATTACATATATATAAACCTATATCCTACAGGAAAGAAGTGAGATGACTTCCTTATTCCTGTAGATTCTCTCCTGAAGTTCTTGCTGTTCTTTATTGGGAGAATTTCTTTGCTGGTGAAATGTACCATTGTTGTTTTATAATGTTTAGTCTATTTTAAACTTCCACCTCCAATCACAAGCCACTGGAACTATGTGCCATTGATTTGTAGCTGTAGCTCATATGTAAGAGATGCTCTGATGTTTAAGAAATGGGAAAAGTTCTTCCATTCTGTGCCCTTGACAGTTCTTTAGTTCAACATGGAATAGAAGTGCATAGTTTGCATAGCATGGGGAGTCGTCCTTGGTTTTGCCCAGCAAGAATTATAGATAGCAATATGTAGTCTGCAAGTTTTAGGCTACTGAGTTAATGTCAGCATTTGGTTAGTCGTCTTTGACTGGTAGGTTCAAGCAACCTCAGATTTGTCTTAATTTCATTCCATTCGTAAGAAACAGTGTCACAATCACACTGCAATGAGTATGAAACCATTTATTCACAGAGTACCATTCATTTCGTAAAACGTATTTCTCATTGTGCCTTACTCAGTGGAGGTTTACAGGAAGAAGGCATAATGATGACTAATACAGATGGGATCTTCTTTATGGACAGAACATTGGCTTTTTGTGAGCTGGGGGGAAAATGGCAGATCTAGAAATTCTAGAAGGGGTTGCCGTTTCTCTAGGAGCACTTTGTACTCCTAGCTGGAGTTGACAGTTTTTTGAAACACAAGATATATTTTTAAGTTTATTTTTAATGTATGGTCAAACACTGGCACATGTTGTCCAGAGAGTTTGTGCAGTCTTTCTGTGAAGATAATTCGCGGCCCTCAGCAACCCGTCCTAGTTGACCCTGGTTTTGTGCAGGAGGTTTGGACTTGATGATCTCCAGACATGACTTCCAGCCTGAGCTTTCTTTGATTCTGTAATATGATGGAAGACTTTGCACATGTGTGTAATTAAGACAATTCCAGCCAGCATAAAAATTATAACCAAGGATGAGGTGAGAGTTTTTGAATAGGAGGTCATAACTTAGAACCACAGAGTATGTCATTTCCTTTCCTCCGGGTGGTTAGTTCCATGCTGCTAACTTGTGTCCTTTTGAGCATTCTCTCAATATTATTATGAATTTTAAGCTTCTCATGATGCTTTGTGATAAAATCTTATTTCTAAGTGATGCTTTTGGAGGAAAACCTCAATTTTAATGACATGACCTTTTTAACAAGTTGCATTAAAAAAAAAAAAAAAGTGAACTTTTGAGTTTTTACCAGTGAAAGCTAAAATTCCAAATGAGACTGTTTAGTTTTCAGTGATTGAAAAGTGATAATACTATTAGCATTTCAAACAACTTACTGTAATTGTGCAGTAGAAAGGAAGAAATAATTATAGAGGCTTGTTGACTCAGCATCTCAATACTGATTTTTAGTGGGAATACATCTGCCATCCTCCAAAACATTTGCTGCCAGTTGCCAGCAATGGCCAGCTTAATGAGTAGTGCTTTCAGATCACTGTTTTCCTCCTAATGAGCTTAGAGACATCAGAAAACTCTTGGGAGACTGTTGTCCTCGCTGAGGTGAAGAGGCCATGAAACAGAGCCATTCTGTACCACTCTGGCATTCCCAGTGCTTCATATCGAATAACAAGCACTTGATCTGGGCATGTATTCAGAGGTAGAACATCTGTATCTTGTTTTGCAATGGAAACTCACTTAACTTTAGCTTAATATTCTTTCTCTGAAAGCCTTGTGTGTGAGGTAATGGCAAGAGGGCTTTGGGTTAAACAAAAACAAATCACAGGTGATTGTGCTCTTTGACTAATCCAGGGGCACTGCAGCCAGTTCTGGCTCCCTGTTTCAAATAGACTATGTATGAGAAGGTGCAGTCTCCAAGTAAAAGATTTGTTTCGTTTTGTTTATCTAAGGGACTGTACAGATGGTTGTATGTTGGAAGGCAGATTTCTGTCTTCCTTCCTCTCTCGCATTTTCAAATGCTTTGTGTTATTACTGCATTCTCAAGGCTTGAACGGCTGTGCTGGGAAAGGTATAAAGAAATGCAATAAGATGCTAAGAAATCCCCCAGGCATGTTATGAGACTTGGAGCACTTGAAATAGTTATACAGGGTTCTCTGGACAGTCCAGAAGACTGGAGTTTTTTAATGAAGAAAATTGGATCCAGATTTATTAAAAGAAAAAAAACAAAACAAAACAAAAAAAACCCCAAACCCACCCCTTTCTGGTTTCAGGACAGCTTACATTAGTTAGTGGCATATTACATAATTATTTCTCTGACTTCCTGTAACAGTGAAGCATTCGTTGGCTACAATATTGAATTTGCACAGCTATGTATTGTCTTAGGGCACTGCAAGCCATTTTGGATATATGTACATCTTCCCAGAAGGGCCAGTGTAGATGTTTGATGCCTAGAGTGGAGCCTGAAATGGTTTCTGCTAGCTTAATTTGCTTCTTAATGAAATATAACCTGCTTTCTTAAGTTCTAAAGAATAGTTTCCATCAGTTTTCTTTGCTGACCTTGCATTTTACCCTGGTATTGTAACATCAGTTTCTGCTATTAACTCCAAAGTTTGGTTTAGTTTCTAAATATATAAAATTACTTTAACACTATCCTTCTGTTAAGAATTAGTGAAACAATAAATGGACTAGAAATCTCTCTCATAATGGTTTGGTTTTGTTTTATGTTTTTTTTTGTTTTGTTTTGGTAATCAAGTGTTAAATTTCTGTTCAAAGTCATGTAAATTAAGATGCACCTACCAACTGTCCCTGGTTTAGGGAACATCCTGTGAGGTTGGTGGTTTTGGTTGGTTTTTGTTGTTGTTGTTTTTGTTTTTTCAGTGTCTTTTATCTTTAGGAAAAACCAAAAAGCTCTGACTTAACAGTTGGGCTTTTCTTACTCATTTCCTCCTAACATGAAGCTGGTAATATCCTATTCAGTACTGACATATAAATTCAGTTTATTTTCCTCGTTCAGCAAAGGCAAGATAGATGTAGGTTGTATTTAAGCCTTTTTTTTTCCCTGGGATTCTATTGTTTTCCTCATCCTTGATGCTAGTTCAGCGTGTATACTGATAATCCAAACAAGGAAATCAGGAAACCAGATAATAGCCTTATCCCCTTATCCCACAACTTTCAAGCAGCTAGGATAGGCAGCTCATACCTTTTTTTTTTTTCTTTCTGAGATAAAAGGTAGTGAAATTTGTAGCTGTAAGTTGAATTCTCTGTTAATGAGCAATTTGCTTAAAGGCTGTAACTTGTTATTCACAAGTCAAATTTGTTACAGTGCCAGGTCTCTTTGGATATAAATCCAGGCATTTCAGGAGACACTGAAAAAGCTTAAATTGCTCCAGAGTTTGAACAACGCACTGTATTGTATGGAGAACTGTTAGAGAAAAACTAAAAGCTTAAACAACAGTCTTCATTGTGTGGCATCTAAAATTATGAATGAAAAAAGTTCATCCATATGTATTGGTTTTGCCTTTTTTTAAATCTCTGATTTGCATGAAAATAGTTGTCTATTAATTTCTTCTTAGAATTAATACAGATGGGCTTTTATATTTGATTTTGGCTGAATAGACTACAGAGTTTTAGCATGCTGCATGCAGACAGGGTGCCAAGCTATTTAGCCAAGTTGTTTACACTAACAGTAATCCAGCAGGACAGAGCCTGTAATTCTTCACTGATAATAGCACAAGGTAATGATGAATACAAGTTTATGGAGGAGTGTTTACAAAAATTGTATTATACTTTTCTAGTGTTAAAGAATCATGAGTGCAGTTGTTTTTAGTATTTGTTGAAAGCCAGCCTATTTTTTCATCGTCATGCAGTCTGTATCATCTGCCTCAAAATTACTTTGCAGTTCTGCATGGGATGATTGCTGGACACACAAAGAGTCATTGTTTCCTTTCCCTTTCAGTAAAAGCCATGCACTTTGAAAGATAATTGACTGTGTGATAAAGTGCTGCTAGATGTTGTATAAGCACTACGCCAAGATGGTGCGTGCAGTCACACATACACACCACAAGTGCCATGATGTGGTTTTTATTTCCTGCAGGCAGTTTTCGCTTGGTGCTCCATCTAACAATTTTTTAAAGAAAGAGCCAATGTTCTCATGCCTGTTGCTGCAAATTGGTGTAATGGTGTGTGTAGCTTGGTGTGGTGGCATGTATTTTGTCATAGAATCATTAAAGTTGGAAAAGACCAGTAAGATCACCTAGCTCAACCAGCAACCTATCACCACTATGGCCACCAAACCACATCCATCTACCCTTTTCCTTCCAGGAACAGTGACTCCACCACTTCCCTGGGCAGCCTGTTCCAATGCCTTTCAACTCTTTCGGAGAAGAAATTTTTCCTAATACTCAACCTGAACCCCCCTGGCCTTGGTGTGAAGGAAAGAGGCCATAGATCAACTAGCATTAAGTGCAATCTTGAACAGGCAATTAAGGTCTTAATTAGGGTTATCTCTGTCAACTTGTCAAGTTCATGTTACAGATGGATGGGATTAGATAAATTTTATTTTTAACATTGGCAATAGTTTGTCACTGATTCTAAGATGAGACAAGCTTGAAGCATTCTGTTTGTTAGAAAAGACCCCCCTACAGAATTTTCTGTTGCAGCCTGGGTGAAGTCAAAGCAATTATGTTCCTGAGGCCACAACAGTACAGATTCTAGATAAAGAAAAGTTGTCCAGAAACTTTAATGAGTTGATGAGTCTTCATTGGAGATATTGAGATGTCTCATTTTAATAGGAGTTTAGCTCCTGAAAATCTTGTGGTAAAGAGTAATATGAGCAGGCAAGGGGGAAAAGTGGGAAATAAATTTTAGAATATTTGCTCTACCTCAATTTTATGGCACTATTTGGCATTGGATTTTTTAAATTAATTCCAGTTTATTTTTATCTGGCTTTTAACTTTGTCATTGCTAGTATTAAAAAAGAACCTGTTAAACATATTTCATGATGAAGTGCAGCTGTTCCCTCCAGAAATTTTATGTGACACTGCCTAATTTGTATCTGAAGAACAAGAACATCCACAGTGTAGTAGGCAGTGATTGTGGTAGATAATATTCAGGATAAAGTTGATACAGCTCTTGTGGTAGAGAAGGCGAAAAGTTACTCTTTCGCAATAAACAAGTAATGGCTTAGTTCCTTCGTAGAAAAGGTGATGCTTTTTCAAGATGCTTATTGTTACAAGAGCCTATCTTTGATTATTTTAAAACGTTCTTTTTCACTCCTCATCACTATGGAATATTCCTTGTCAACTGTGAGAATCGAGCACTGTAGTGTGTAACTTTCCTCCTATTCTTCCAAACATTGCTAGCGTGTTCCAGGAAATATTGCTGCTCTCCCAGGAAAAGTTTGGAACTAGTTGTGTTTGAAAAACAGTAGTTCTTCCTGGAAACCCATTTGACAAGGCAGGCATGGAAACCACTGACCATTGTACTTCCCAGGTTTATGAGGCTTAACATTTATTCTTCAGCATGCAAAAATAGACTTTTTGGTCTTTAAACGTGAACTGTTCTTAGAAATAAGCGAAGCTGAGTGGATCAGTGTTTTTGCCCACCAGCACAGAAATGGCATCGCAGTAGTGGAATACGAGGCCATATTGAAATTTTGTTTCATTTAACTAGAAATCACAGAACCACAGATTGGTGTTGGGCTTCGTAGTTACCATCTGCTAAGTGCCCAGCCCAGCAATCCTTTGCGTGATAACAGTGAGAGTAGGAGCTGCTAAGTTGTTGGAGCTTTTTAAATGGCTGATGTGTTTTTGGGAATGAGTGTCTATTCATATTAAAATGTCACTAGTGCACTCTGGTTGGTTTTAGAGATGATACTGTGACTTCTCATTTTGTTATCTAATTCTTAATGTTTAGGATATCTCACTTCTGAAAGTAGATGTAGACATTTTTTAAAATAAGCAGATTATGACACTTTTAAGGCACATCCTTTCAGAAAAGGATTGTTTCTTGGTTCCAGATTACTCGGTTGGAATTGCCTTCTGTGTGCCATATTCCTAATTGCAATTATGTGCCCATACGGAGAAAATTAGAGTTGTCTAGTCAAAAGGAAACTATTTCTATGAATCTAAATTAGCTAGGAGGACCAGTAAATACCACACAAGAGCTGGCCAAGTAAAATAAGGCTATTTAGTTGTTCTCTTTATATTCTTTGGAAAGCAATCTGTTCAAAAGCAGAAGCCTTGCAAAAACTACTCTTAGTGTATGTATATATATATCTAAAAAGAGTTGACATAACTATGACACCTCCTTTGTTGTGGTTTTATACAGAAAGCATTAAATGGAGATGGGGTAAGGGAAGTGCAGTGTGACTCATATAGGACAAGTTCAAACTCAGCCAGTTTCTTGGATTTAGTATAAATATTTATGGCATTGAAGGGGATTTTTTTAAAAAATATGCTTCCTTGTGCTCTAGATCTTTTAGATGTCCTCCTCAGACATCTGGTGTGCATTGCTGCTTGTTTAACCCCCACCCTTCAGTTTTCATGCTGTGGCATCTCAGAGAGCTATCGCAGTCACTCTGTGGTCGGCATAAATTAAATCTCATAGAGCCAGCTGGGAGAATGCTGACGTGCAGACTTTTCCTGCTGAATGCTCTAAAACTGGTGGCTGCAGTTAAAGAGGTGAACACTTGGCTCTTGTCTTGCTGTAGGCATCATACTGAGCTATTTACCAAAGGTGTCAAAAATAGGAATTCCAGCATTAGCAGTGATGCTTACTGATTCTTGACTCGTTTCTGTCTTTAAGAAAAAGGTTCTATTATCAGTGTTTTTTGTAACAAATTTGGCTTATCAGTTAAAAATAAAGTTCTCTTCCTTTCAAAAGTACTTGATTTAATACTGAAAACTAATTTCTAAGACTGTAGCTGCTTAGATGTACAGTATACTTGCTTTAAAAGCTAATCTGTAGTTATACTGAGGGTTGTTTTTTAATAGTACAGTAAATTCAGCAGTACACTATTTGGTTTCAAGTTTTTCTCAATGAATCCTTGTAGAAGCAGCATAACAAACATTATAATACTCACTGTAATGTATTGTCCTTTTTTTCTTTTAATCCTCCTAAGGAGCCAAGTTCAACCTTCAGCTAGCCCATGAAACAGCGAGTGTTGTCCTTATTTACAGGGTGAAGGGTAAGAGTTGTGATTGGTTTAATTCACATAAGTGAAGGATAAAGCTGACAGCAACATTCACAGTGCCTTGACCGTCATACTTTGCCATAACTGCTAAACCTTGTGTTAGTTTGTTAGTAATCTTACGGTGCTTTTAGTAGCTTTCTTTTGATGTGCAGAAAAAAAGATGTATTTAGTTTGTCAGCCAAACAGAAAATTTCAGATCTTGGAGTGTTCATCTGTAGACGAGATGTTTGTTTTCTGATCAGCAGGCATGGAGAGAACTGGAGATTTGATGCTAAGATCTGCTGTGACTGTGGTCTGTCTATTGGGATGGACCCCATCTAAAGTGAGGTGATGGAAGCTGTTTCAGGAAAGGAATTGGGTCTTCTTACCTGTTACAATAGTGAGCTCACACAGACCATGGTGTGCGGATAGAGAATTTTTAAGTTCCTCTCTGTGAGCCACAGGACCTGTTCTTTACTTTGAGCCCTGTTGAGGTGCATAAAAGGAATGTGTCCACTGATCCTGGCAGTTTCATATTCTCTTCACAAGGTGAGCTAGGGTAAGAAACTTAATGAGGGATACTCATACTAATATACTGAGAAATTTAAATTCTGGATCTGGTGGAGCTAGCATCATATGTATGATGGGGTGCAGGCCTAACAGCTGACAGTCTTGTTACCTTCAGTTTATCAGCCCCTCTGCGTGGTTTTTTTCTGATGTTTTGTCAGGAATTAATTGTCTTCTGCAGCTTGAAATAAACAAACAAGGAGCTTGGAGTGATGTTAATCAAAAGAGAGACTCAGCTAAAGACAAGGGCTGCTCCAAAAGCAAGGCCTCTGATTTTATGATGCTGGCCCACAACATCAGAGGCGAATGTTGGCGTGATGGCAGTAGAGGTGGAACCTTCCTGCCCCTGTTCCATGACATCTTCTTACTGTGAGACAGATGCAGCAGAGGGGCAGTCTGACAAACTGGCATCTGACGTGGAAGGTGACTGTGTTGAAAAATAATGTTCTGTAGCTGAGAATACGCTTTGTCAGATAGCATTACTGTGCTCTTTGTATATGTTGTAATTTGTATGGAATTGAATGGAAGGCATTACTTTCAGAGTGACCTGTGTACACTTAGGGAGAGGAAGATGAAGCCCTAATTATAGGTATTTGAGAAGTAGAGTGTAACTTCAGTACTTGCCATCCATTCCAGTCTCATGATTATAAAGATAACTTAAAAAACATGAATTTGTGCTTGTGTCCCACTGCTCCAAGCATCCTGGAATACCTGAACAACTGAGTCTTCTAGGGGAAGAACCGTTTTCAAGCTGTGGTACTAATGTTACCTAAAATGTTTTTGTGGAGCAATTCATTTTGAGGTGCAGTTTTGTTTCTTTGGTGTTTTTTTGTTTGTTTGTTTGTTTGTTTGTTTCCACAATGAATTACTTACCTTAGTTACATGTCCTGGACACATGCTTACAAGCAATGTCAGAAGATTAAAAGCAATTTTTAAAATTAATCTTTCTCCCTAATTGTGAACCGTGTGGATTTGTTTGATTTGGAGGGCTACCCTTTAAGAAAGAATAGTAATGGGTGGGATTTTGTATGAATGTTTCTTTATACCAGCTTTACTACCTTCAGAGAAATTATATGGCATCCTTTCTTCTCCATCGTATGAGTCACTCTGCTCTCCAGGCTCCTCTAGAAGATGAAGCGTTTGCAAGCTTTCAGTCAGTAAAGCACTGCATGTGAGCCCCATTTGAGTAAAACTATTGCATTATGTCTCTGAATAACACAAAGCCAGTGAGTTGAAGATCTATATTATTCAGCATTATGATGAATTTAAATCCCTTGTCTTCTACAGGTAGACACTGGCTATGGCACAGCTCAGCCTACTGAGCAACTCCCACGACTTACAGTACAACTTTGAGCACAGGCAATTGGCAAACTGATATCTTCCTCTTTTTTTTTTTTTTTCTTAGCATGTCAGAAAGCTGTGTCTTCTTTATTTTTTTTTTTATCCCAATGGCTCATGTAGTTTGCAGTTGGATTCAGAGTGCTTAACTGCCCTGTCCAGTTGTCATTCCTCTCTTTCCCTTTGTAGAAGGGATTTTGGAGTCCATTTTGAAAGACAAAGGGATTTTGTTCCACACAGTGGGTTCTTTGTGGAGATGGGTTGGAATTGTTCTGAAACTGTAGATTACAGCGTGCAGTATTCCATCCAGCTTGTTTGAAGGGGCTCTGTGTTCCCTGAATGTGCGAGCCCGTTTCAGACAGACTGCAATAACGTAGCAGAAAACCAAAACTGAAATCTTAGTTTCTTGCACTAACGATGTCACATTAGTTAGGAAGAGATCATCATGTTGGTGACCATGAGGGCAGAAGCACCCTTAGTCATGCGTCTGTCCATGCATATGTGAATAAGGCATCCCCTCCAGACCCATCTCCTGTCCTGTGGCAGGAGCAGCTTCTGGCATTTGGTTGTTTGGCCACGTGCCATATGAGAAAAATGCAGTTGCCAAGACTTCTTTGATTTTTATGGTCTTGTTTTGTTTTGTTTTGTTTCCATTCCAAGGTCACTTGTATGCTACAAATGGGAATCCAGTCTGGGAACTTATCACTTTGAGGGAGTTGCACACAAGCAGTGACCTTGCTTTTCTCCAAATCTTTTCTGGAGAGAGCCACCCATGCATGATGCATACCTTTTATTAACATATCTTGAATGTATTTGCTCTTATGTTTTTATTGTATAGATACAACATTTATGTTCTTTCTCACGCTACTACCTTCCAGTTAGCAAAAGAGAACATGAGAAAATGTGTTTGGAGTATGCTTAAAGTCTCACAGTGTACCTAGAGAGTATATCTACTCTTCAATTGTAATAAATGGGATGTATGTTTATATTTTTTACTTCTGCTTAACAGCTTTTGTCTCAAATATTCATGAGAGAAACAGTGTATGATTTACTGGATTTAATATGCCCATGTTACAAGTAAATATCCCTAAATTTATGCCTGAAAAATGTTTTCTGTACAAGATGTGTGTCAGTCAGATGACTGTGTTTATATCCATAAGAGATACTCAGTAGTCTGGAGTTCAGTTTTTGTTACAAGATCGTGTCCATCTTAGCATTGCTAAGGAGTTTTGTGATTACCACAGTGCTCTATCTGTTGAGAAACCATATCAAATTCTTGTATTCTGTTCTGAAATATATTCAATCAATCAATATATTTTAAGAAGGGCAGAATGGTTGGAAAGCTTCTATGCACAATGCCCAAGAAAAAAGAACTGTTAAGCAGAATCTATATGTGTAGGTCTACCTGAAAGTAGTGCCTCCTATTTATTTCCATGGAGATTACAACAGATACAACGAGCACAGTAACGCTATCAGACAAAGTAAATTCTCAGCTTCAAAACACAATTGTCAACATAGTCATCACCATTAGCTCTACGTTTTTACCAGCAATAAAGAAGAGGCTGCATCTGTCTCATGGTTACAAAATGTCATGGAATACTGGAGGGAAGTTTCCACCTCTACTACCATCCCACCATCATCTGCCTCTGATGTTGTGGGCCAACATCATAAAATAGGAGGCATCGCTTTTGGAGCAGCCCTCCTCGCTATGCCGAGTCTGAAAAATGCTGAGCAAACTGTTTTGCTTCAGACCTGAGTATGTAATAGCTGTCTGTTAGCAGAGGCAGTATCTAAGAAAATAAAAGATGTGCACTGGGGTGGGAGGTTAACAAATGTTTTCTGTCTTCTTAAGAGGAGTTATTTAAATCTTTCTTTGCCAGTGTGTGCAAATGCATTGCTACGAGGTATAATTTAGCATGTTGAAATACTGCTTAAGTATCTGATCTAACTTTTTTTTTTTCTGTTGTGATCTTGCTGTGACTTCAATTTGCATTTGAAATAGATGGCAGATCTTTTAGCTGTGATTGTTTCTGCTGAAAGACAGGCTAGTCTTTGATCTGTTTAGCATTCCTGTCTTTTATATTATACAATAAGTCATTGAGCTGAGTGACGAAAGAAAGAACACCTCGATCTGGAAGTTAACCATTATATTGGCAAGCAGCATCTCCAACGTGCTGATGTACAGTTCTATTTCATTCACAATTTTTTACTGACAGTGTTTTACATTTCTCTTTTATTAAAATCATACTTGAACACTGACTAAAGTGTTTCTATCAGGCAGCTTTTAAAATCTGCATATCAAAAACGTGAGAGATGCCCTGTAACAGTTTTTCAAACAAATTAAATGAAACTGAATTCTGCTGATCGGTTTACTATTTAAGCTTTGGATGGCAGTAGTTTTAATTACGTCATCTTGACTTGTTTTCTCTGTTAGGAATTGTGTCTGTCAGAATGGGCTGTGTTTCTCATGTTCTTAAGTGTACATGCCTCAGTAAGTGCTGCAGTGAGGGCACGCAGTGAAAATAGCTGTGTCCTACCTTGAGCCACCAAGGCTGGTGGGTCTGGACCTAGCCCAGCAGGGCTGACCTGGAATCATTAGAGATATAAACTCTGGAAAGAGAAAACATTAAGCTTGGGAAGTAACTCGAATGACTGAATTTCAGTATTATTGTACATGAGTATGTCGTAGGGATGCACCAAAACCTCTTACAGCGCTTAAGATGCAGTATGGTTTTGCAGGGAGTTAAATGGATCGTGCATCTTTCTGCTGACTGGTAAACATTAAACTAATGTTTTCTGTACAAATACGGGAGATGAAAATGTAAATGATACATCTCCCTTTTGTCTTCTTTTCTCTTTTATTCTCTCCCTTGTTTGTTCTTGCTTTCATACCGAGGCCAGTGCTGTTCAGCAGGGCCAGGTGGCTCAAGTACAGTGCTATACAAAGGCAAGTGCTTGGTTTTACTTGGTGGTTCTTCTTAGCAAGGCAGCTTATGGTTCTTTTATATAAGAGCCCCTGTAACACATTGAGCAAACATAAAATGATAACTTGTGTTAACTTTTAGTGCCTCTTAACTGACTTTAAATGTTTGATATAGGTTTTTCCCAGGAGAGCTGGCAGAAAAGCCAAGAAAGGACTTTTCTTTGGGAACAGCCTTGCTTTCTAAGTTAAAAAATAAAAACAAAAAAAGAGTCAAACCAAGGGAAATCTTATTTTGACATTGGAAGCAAGACCTCATTGGAATTATTTATTTGGAGATTAGAGTAATGCATTGATTTCATTTAAATCTTGTCTACCAAATCATTGAAATCTTTTCTTTAGCCATAGTTAACATGAATTCAGGCACTCTAAGCAGAAGAAAGGAAGATCTTACAAACAGCCAGCTGAGAGATGTGCTGCAGGAGTTTACTGGTTGAGCCATTATCCTAAAGGCAGATCTTCAGTCTTCTCAAATAGTCTCTACAATTAGATGTAAGCCTGAGTTCATTGTTGGGTTGGAACTCAACATAGTCCCACAGTCTCTCAGTTGCTGAGGTGTGAAAATTGAAATTTGACAGAGGAAATAGCATGCTTGAGGTTTCTTGTTACGACACTAGGAAGCTCTGCCAGACTGAAGCATTGAAATCTGCTCCAGCCTGCCTTTTTTCTGGCTTATCACAGAATCACAGAAACACCAATGTTGGAAAAGATATACAAGATCATCCAGTCCAACCATCCACCTATCACCAATAGTTCTCACTAAACCATGTCCCTCAGCACAAAATCCAAGTGTTCCTTGGACTGCTCTCCTTCCCTTTTTCATACCATCATTACTGCCTACTTACAGAGACACATTTTTGCAGTTCATTTTTGTTTTTACTTACAGCTAGAAGTGTATTAGAAGGAGATGCTCACAGTCGGTACCTGGTTAGCAGAGCCAAGAGAATGTTACAACCTTAGTTTGTGTGGTCAGCAAAGAGCTTTTTCTTTACTTGTATTTATGAATTAGTCTGTAGAATTGAGTCAACTGTCCATGTAAGTATTTATGTGCAGAGTGTATGTCTGTGCTATTTGCTATTTCATATAGCTGTGCTGTTACAGTACCACAAGAATGGAAGTTGACGTAATCAGTTTTTCACAGTACATTTGATGGGGCAGTGACAGGTTTGGGAGGTCTGTTCTGCCATTCTGGCACAATTGGCAGTTTTGTATTTGTTGTTTTATGTAGTGCAGCATTTGGAAAGTCTGTTGAAATTGCTTTGGCCTGTGCTGCTCAGCTCTGATGAACAAAGATGTGTTTTTATTAAAGGATCCTCAAGCAATCATTCCTGTGCTCCACGAGTGGTCTTGCTGTACCTGAACTCTGGCTCCTTTCCCGGTGCAGTCTTTTGGATGAGAGAGGAGGAAAAAGTGGGTGGAGGTGATTGAATGCAGAGGTCACTGTTTTATGTTCTTGCTAGCAACGTCAAATGTAATGTGTCCCTCATTGGCAGGCATGGTCAGATAGAGGAGCCAGAACAGAACAGTCAGTTTAATCACTGTATTCTGCTTTTGGCCATGGGTTTTCTGGCATACGTATCTCTGCACAGTGGTAGCCAGAGCGTGGTTCCAGGAGTAAGTGCTTTTCATATGTTTTGTAAGCTGATGAGAGCAGGCTTTTGCCAATTTTTCTGTAAATGTGTATGTGATTCTTTTGTTTCCTAAATTAGCTTTTTGTCATCCTGCAAGAAAGTCAGTAAAATGTGTGTCAGATACGTGAATTAGTAAGTTTGCTGCTGAAAGAAATCTGTCAGCTGTAATAAGAAATATTTCCAAGATATGGTTTCATAAGTGTTTTATGAGGAAGGCTGTTCTCATTAATATTTAGTTTTCTTAGTGTTCTTGAGTTTGCTATTTCATTATGCTTTCCAGGCGGGCCTGGTTTTATATACTGCAAAGCAAATGGGTACTACTGTAACTTGTTTGCAGCATTTGACAGTGTAATGCTACTAATTAATTCTTATTTAAGCTAAGTAATATCTTGTGTCAAAACTGTCATCCAGAAATAATGTAGTGATACAAAGACTTTCTTGTTTGCATCAGGTTGTAGAAATGTCCAGTGGTTAGATAAATAACCTAAGCAGTCACAAATGATATTATCTTTTATCATAAAACAAAGACCTATACTGAGATGTTTGAATGGATTAATTCATTTTCTGCGGCCACAGAAGCAAAGAAAATTTGCGTTAAGTTATGATCTTACAAGAGTTTAGTCTGAATATTTTGCACAGATTAAATTTTTGGGGAATTCCATCATTTCAAAGATACCACAATGTATACAGTGTATAAGTAGTACCGAATGTAGACACTTGACAACATCAGCATGCTAATTTGCTGGTACAAGGTGTTGATTCTTAGTGGTTTTGATAACTTGTTTTGATAACTGATTAAGCAATATTGAAGTGACTTCACCACTTGACATCTTGTATCTCAAATCAGTGGTTTTTGACCATGATTTGGAATTATAATGTCATCTATCTCAATTCATGTTGACACAGACTTTTGTGTTGCAGAAGGAAACATGGAACAGTTTATAAATTCATTCCTGTTGATTTTCAATTTAAACTTGTTTGATCTTCTGTAGTTTCATCTTCACATACACATAGCTTTTGTGAATGTCCTGTCGTTTCAGCAGAAATATTCCATATGCAACGAGGGCTAAATTTTGGATCAGTAGGTAAAACTGGCCCTGAAGACCTTCATGTACTATTGATTCCTGGGAACGTCTGACCCTGGGAACATGAACCAACCCTTTTTGCTAATGAGTTTGTCTGCATGAAGATATTGGAAAAAGTAATTAAAGGTGTAATGCATGTTAATTAAAGTCTGTTAAACACTCATGCCCATGATTTTATTAATTACTAGAGTGGCCTGAGGTCATGGTAATTCAGTTCAAGCTCTTAAAGGTAAAGACCCTTTTGATCCAGAACGGAAGGCTTTTTTGTGAAGTTAATAAGTGTGTCAGGAATGTTCTCTTGTGGACAAATCTGTTTGTCAGATGCAGAACAGAAAAGTAAAGCGGGCAAGGACAGCGCTTAGAGGCGTCTTACTTCAGCATGCTCTGAGGTCTGTATCGTGTCAGTCTTCAGCTGGAAAGATGAAGCCTTTCATTTCTGGTTCGTAATTAATGCACAGATTTTATGGATTAACAGTAGCCAGCGGGAAGAGGAAACTGGGAGGGGGGATAGGATGTGATAGCCATGTCTTAGTGCAGAGCTGCTAGGTCAGAGAGGAAGGAAGTTAGCTGCCAAGATAGCGTATATCTTCTTTTTTTTTCCCTCCTGATCTTTGGTAACTCTGGAGTTCTCAGGCGTATTTTAAGACTTCTCTGGTGTCTTGCTGTCAGATCCACACTTGTGAAAACATGACTTTTGCTGTTGTGATGTTTGCATTGCATGGATGTTTCAGTAGGGACTCAGATACTGCTGACTGAACTGCAAGAGAAACAAAAATAATGTTAAAGGTCCAACGATCTTGGTGGTGCTTATGTTCAAAAAGAGACATGCTGTTTTTACAAATGTTTCATTTGCTTGTGTTAGTTTGAATCACTTGCAGTTTAGGCTGTTAAGTGGTTAAAATAAAGAACGTTCTTGCTGACTGCATTAACTTCTGTTGAGTGAGTGTGCTGCTGCAGTGCTGGCATATAGGCAGACACTACGTCACATTGTTATCTGGGTTTTGCTTGTCTGTGTTTTATCGTGTTGCCTAACAGTTTTAATTAAAAAAAAAAAAAAAAAAAGACTGGTATGAACAGTTGTACATAGAACTATCTGAAAGCAGCAGATCAAGAGCGTCTCACACCAGCTGCTTACTGAAACAAAGGGAAGTATTATGAGAGGCACAATAAAAGTGTTTGCTATCCATGCTTTCAGTCATAGGGCAGACACAAGCCTTCACAGTAATGGATTTTGAAGACTGGAGCTTAGTCTTGTGGAATTTTATAAAACAGAGTTGTTTTATCAGAGTATTGTCTTGCCAGTTGTGTAGTGTGAGTCTGGTTACCATGGAGTGCGGTCAGCTGGGGGAGACAAATGCAGTCAGCAAACCAGTGCCTTGTATCATAGGCTCTGCTGTGGTTTCTCCCTCTCTGGTTTAAATTCACATTTGGGAAGGAGTAAAGTGGTGGGTAAAGAAGACACCTTTTATTTAAATATAAAACAGTTTTAACCCTAATCAAAATTATAAGTCGTGAGCGTGCAATTTATCCCTATATACAATGGAGGGATATTTTCCCTCTGAATCTTACCCTGCTATCTGGATCTCTGTCTGGCATTGTTCCCTGCCTGCCTGGTGCCTGCTGGGCAGTGGCCACGTGGCTCTGCCTGGACGAGATGCTTGGTGTCTTCCTGCCTGTCCTGCAGACTGAGAGCGAGGAGCTCCTCCTACCCCAGTGCTCGCCTCTGCCCCCTGTCCTCATGAAGCTGAAGCTTTGGCTGAATGGCCCTATGGTACAAGACGGAACTGTCAGATATGTGCTGAAGACTGTGTTAGTTCACAGTAGGAAAACGCACTATCAAATTCAACAGGCTTTTATTAGAAGCCAACCCTTGCTTTGCTACCTTTCTTTAAAATAAGTCTCTACTTCCAACATGAGGCAGCACTAACACTTTTTATCATGTTTTTGCACTTAAATGAATGTTGGTATATAGACACAGTTGTTATGATATAACAGAATCTCAAATTTTTTTTTTATTAAAGTAAAAATAGAGATAATTGTGTAGTGTTGGGCACCTAACTGTTGATTGAGAAAAGGGAAAGATGGAACAATGTCTAGAAATTATCTTTTGTAAACAGCAGTGGGCTTCACATGAGCTTTCTATGATTCTGGGAGTTAGAGGGGCTACGTTCTTGTCAGGAGTTGCTCAGGAGAACTCAGAAGGACTTAGGTGCAGATCTGGAACTTCTTTAATGGAATTTTGAGTCTTCAGAAGTCATCTGAGATCCTACAGAGAGAAGAATGATTGCATATGGATGGGATGAAAGTATAATCAGCCTGAATGGATGAAAGCTTTATCTTTTGACATTGCTATAAAACTTTTTGTCGAAGAGAGAAGTGAGAGAGATTCTTCTCCGAGAGTCTGGTGTGATGTGGCTCATTTCTAAAGTTTGTGTCAGAAATGATCGATATCTGCTCAAAACATACAGGCTGATCTAAAAATACAGGAACTGTACTCAGGGCAAGGCTATTTCAGATGAGAGGCCTTTTTGATAAGAGCTCTGTGTGAGCACAGTGGCTGGGGATTTTGGTCCTTTCATACAGGAGGGGTTTGGATGTCTGTCTCAGAGCATCTGCAGTAGGGCACAGTTTTTACTATTTAGAGCTGAGATGGAAAGTTCCAATTTAAATCTGGTGCCAGAGTCTTTTATAGAAATCATGACTTGTGGTGTATTATAGGTCAGTGTATATTTGCTAGTTTATATTATGCTGACGAAATTGGCAAAATGCTTATTTTTACTGGTAAACATTCAGGAGGTTTTCTCCTCACTCCTTCTTTTTCCAACAAAATAGTATTTGTTTTGTGTGGAATTAGGTCAGCGTTTTATAAATCGTCTGCCTCAGCGATGATGTGAAAATGTGTGGTGACACACAAAGATTTCTATTCTCAGCTACTTCAGGACTGCAGATGAAGTTAACTTTATCCTAATTTTAGTTTTGGAAGTTACGGCCGTGTAGAAAACAAAATGCTTCTGGCAGCATAGGAAAAATACAACTTCTAAACTCTAGCAAGAGTAGCTGTTTCAGGGATATTGCCAGAATAGGTGACCCTGATTAATTTAGCTCATCCTTAAGTCCCTTTCAAAGCCTGAAAAGCATTTTGTAATGTCTTCAAATCCCTATGACCCCTGGCTGTAAGGATGGTGAGTTCCATAGCTGTGGGCAAAATGCAGTGCTGCACTTCAGGCCCTGTGTTCAGTGAGACAGTTACTTGAAAGGGGAAAAAAACTGTGGTCATATTTTAGTGTATGTATAGTAATGTTGTGTGAATGTGTTTCTATGCAAGCTAATTGTATCATTTCTGGAATTGTTTATACGTAACTCCCACATGCTGTGACTGGCATTTTCTGTGTTATCAGAAAATACACAGAATTTATAAACTACTGAGTACCAGCAGTCTGCCTCGTGGAAAAATGCCTTTCTTAGAATTGAAGTTGTATGATTCTTCTGTTGAAAACACATGTACTGTTGTGTATTGCAACAAACGTGGTTTAAAAGTATAGAGAAGGACGTTTGCAGACAAACTTACACTTGCAAAAGCAAGTTCCAGTTTTTTCCCTAATTTTTACCTCACATAGTTATATACCAGACAAGCTTGTTTTGGACAGCTTTTTATGAAAAGAATAACTTGAGAATTTCAATGTTTATTCAGCTTTAGATCTTGAATATTTGGCATAGATGTGAACCTGGAATTTATACCACAAGCATAAGGAAAGGAACAAAGCATATTTCATTGCAAATAGTCATGCTTTGCAGGATGAGGTAATGAAAGTTCAGTGCTGGAATGACAGCTTGTAAGAAAGAATGCTTCTGAATAAAAATACTGTTAGCAAGATGTGTTAGTTCAACCTTTCAGATTATCTGGGGTGAGTTGACCCTTCCTGTATTACCTTTTCTCAACTGTTGCTTTATTCATGCATGAAGCTCTAAGGTATGGCTTATAATGATCTTATAGCCATGTTTAAATGTGCCTTTGCACACCTGACATCTGTTTGGGAATTTTGTCTGAGAGAATTTTTTTAAAAACACCATGTTCTGCCTCATTTTCCCTGTTGTGTTCATCTTCACTTGTCTTTCTCCTGTAGGTGAAGCAGCTTTAAGAGGTGAGCCCAGAATGCAGTCTCTCCCAGTATCCTCTGCTCTAACCAACCATCGGACAGGCCCTCCTCCGATCAGCCCCAATAAGAGAAAGCTCAGCATGGACCAAGGGGATGATGAGATAGACTGTGAAAATGAACATGTTTCTAAAATGAGTCGAATGTTCAATCCACATCTGTAAGTGTCTCGCTTTTATTACTTCTGTTTCACAGAACGCAGTGCTGTCCTCTTCATCTCTGTACGTGCTAAAATCATCCTGTGTCTAAATCTTCCCGGTGGATCTTTCCTTTGTTCCAGATTGCATGAAAATTCTGCGCAAAAGCTGATGAGATTAGATGAGTGATGACTTGTTTGGTTTGCATGCAACAAAGCAACAGGAATTATAGCTTAACTTCTAACAAAACACATACACTAACCTTGCAGTTTCTAAAGCATTGTTCATGTGTTCTTTGTAATTTGCTCGTTTCACTTCTCCGGATTCTGAGCAGTCTGTACTCTGGGGGTGGGGAAGCAGGAGGAGGAGAAACAGAAGTGGTTTGCATTTTTCAGAGGCCAGGAGATTGTGAGCCAGCTGCTCTGTAGTCTGCCTTGACAACTGGGCAAGCTGCAGTTGTTGCTAAACATTACTTGGGCGATTGCACTCCAGCTCTGACAGTCAGATGTGGAATTTTTCACACAGGTAAGGTGTTGATGAGCTAGGTGCACATGTTGGGTAATCATCAAATGCCATTCTTGCTGTGTGCATTCCTAGGAATGCAGGTCTGGTTGGCATGAAGTACAGGCTTAGAGAATTCCTTTCATTCTTGACTGGAGGAAGTGTTTGGAGCAGTTCAGCAGTCCAGGGCAGTCTGATAGCTGAGCGCAGTTCCCTGCTGCCTCAGCTCTTACAGCCTCTGCATTCCTTGCATTCCGCTCTGCTGTGGACTGTTGTGTTCAGTCATAAGATGCGGACTGAGGTATTTATCCTCAAATAAATCACCATAGTGTTAGTCAGAGGCTGGGCCTGTAGTCTGCAGTCTTGGAATTTGTTACGAATCAGGAATCCAGCACTGAAGTAATGCAAAACAATAAAAGCTCACAAGCAGAGGGAGACTTCTCATTTACAACATACCTTCTCTCTCCTAAAAACTTAACTATTTATAGCCTTTCCCTGGCACTGAAAATGGTGATACTGGAAAGAACCACATGCTCTGTTTCTGTGCCATACATACATGACACATCTGAAGAATTTTATGGCATTTTTGAATTATTGTGTAACTTTGTGGGAAAAGGTGTGATTTGTAAAAATTCATATGCCAATGATGAAATAAAACACAGCTGGCAGTTACGTACATTACAGCACTTTATACAGTGGAGACTATAAAAATAATGAAGTCTGAACCAACAGACTCATGTGCAACCAGCGTTCAAAACTGAAAGATGCAGGCAGTTACTCCATGTGATCCCTTAGGCATAGTCTTTTCTAGTATGGTTTTTACTCACTGCATTCTTTTTGTATGTGAAAGGCACATCTTCTGCTAGTAAAAAGCGCTGGTTGTCTGCCTAGTGTTCATGTGATGGGACTTAATCTATTTCAATTAATGCTTCTACTGCATATGAATCATGATCTAACGTAATGCTTTTTCATTGTAATTTAACAGTTGAAGTGGATTATTCAAACTTTGCAGGACTGTCCTAAAATATTTTGGGGATGAGAAATGTACTGTAGAAACTTGATTTTTTTTGCAGTGACAAAAAGGCAGTAAATTTTGAGAGAGAAGTATTTTATGGAACACGGTAATGCTGCTCCCACTGTAGTGACTTGGAGCTTCTAAAAGTTCTGGTTTGATAATATTCAATTTGGAAAGGCAAATCCATGAGAGATGCCCTTGCTACTGATACAGCGTGACAGCAAATATATTTTTGTGACTTGGACTACAGAGGTGAGGGCTTGTATTTTGAGCTTTTCAGGTTTTAGTGTCCTGAACAGACAGGAGGAGGTTGTTGGTGATACAAAAATTGTTCAGTTGGTATCACACGCATCTTTGCCTCATAGCACTGTTTAAATCTCTGCTCCTTTAGCTGAGTGTCTTTAGTTATTCTAACTGACCGGAATGGACAGATCTTGTTCATCTGGAAGTCAGTGCTTGGAAGGCAGTAGTCTTTACAACCACAAGCATCTCTTGTTCAGACATCTGGATCTTTGTGATCATCTTGGTAGAACTGTGAAGCAATTGAATATTCATCCTCTTACCAGCAGCATATTGTGAGTGGAAATGTAATTCAACAGGACCAGAATCGGGCACTGTGGTTCATTACAAATGATAGAACTTTTGTTAGCAATTTGATGTTAACTCTTAGCAGCACTGTGCATCAATGGGAATGAATCCATGTACCTGCTTTGGATGTTCTATTAGACATCAAGCAATTCTAGCCTTCTGTTCTGAAATTGAATGCTTTGAGATAATCCTTGCTCACGTGTAATTCCCAGATGTATCTTTCAAATGAAGCTCATTGGGAGCTGTACCCGGGAATGTTTACTTTTATTGTGAAAAAAATACAGCTAGTGGAGCAGACAGGGCTGTGAAGTACAGTGAATCGTATGCCCTGGCAATTCTTTTATGCTTTTAAAATTCCTGTGCAAAGAACAAATTTATGAAAGGCTCTGTTTTCAGGGGAGATAATTCTCAGCCTTGGGATAAAAAAAAATACATACCTGAGACCTTGCAGAAACATTTGTAAGATCTTTGCTTTACGGCAGTGCACTGGACTGTATGTGTACAGCTTCTGTATTTCTGTTGCTGTAGAAATGACACCCACAAACTTGTCACTTGATAAAACCACACTTCCACCACACATTCAAACCCAGGCACTGTAGTACGAAATCCTTTTGTGTGCATTTCACGCTTTCTTGTGATCTCTCAAATGCTTTACTTAAAATGCATTCACTGAAGCACAATCTTACTTAAGTAAAATGTGCTTTGTGTACTGTACTGAATTTTCTGATGCTCTGTAAAACAGCAGAGAGTTTATTTGAAGCCTCACGTTAGAACATGCCTTTGTTCTCCTGTGATTTAGAGGAGAGTAATTAGGAACTTGACTGGTAAGGGGCTGGAGCTCTACCAGTCTTTCTTAACAAACGAGGTCTCTTTATTGCATTTCCAAGATGTATTTAGCCCTGTATAAAATGATCTGTATCTGGGCATTGTGATGTAGGTGGAGCGCGAATGAAGTGTGTTGTACCTTTAAGTAAAGGTCTCAGGCCTGACCTATGTTATGTGGGTTTCTTGTTTGTCAGGCTGGAGGCATTTTCTCATTTTCACAGTTCAGCTGAAAACAAAGGCCTCCTTATCCTTGCAGGGAGCTCTTAAGAGCTGACATCAGCCTTTTCCCAGCAGGCATCATTTCTGCCTTAAGAGTCCTTGCAGGGAACTGAGAAGTCCGATAACAGTTTCTTCTCATGGCATTTTGTTTGCCAAAGAGCAAATCAAATCGGTAAATGCCAAGAGCATAGAAATACTCCTTTTTTTAACTTTTTTTTTTTAAGACATGATGCTGGGCTGTTACTGCTGCTCTGATTTTACTAGGAACTAGAAGGAGCATAACAGTATTTGGAACAGGGGCAGTTATGGGTAACAGTTTATAGCTGTGGTGTGGCGATTTTAGAAATAGTTTGCATGCTGGCAAATTGTGGTGTCGTCACTGTGCTTACAGTTAGAGAGAATTTATGACACAGACATCTTCAAAAGCATTCAGATTTTGTGTTAGTGCTAAAATTGTACATGAAACTGTTTGGATTTCCAGTGGAAGGAAGCTAGTATTTTTTCTTTGCTTGTAGTGTGTATCAGGCGGAAAGACAGTGTTGTGGTTTGGGGCTGTACGGAGATACAGTACTGTGAACGGAGCACTTTCCTCTTCATCTCTTGTCACCAATTCCTGTATGGCTTGGTGGCATTAGGATTGCAATGAATGTTAATTTCTATATGAAAACTATTACACTACAGCGATTAGCACACGTTGGGTATATGTAGATGAATTATGATCTCTTGATTTGCATGATATGTGGTTCAGATTTTTCTTGTAGTAAAAAAAAATGATAGAAAAGAAGTGATAGAACAGTGGGCATTCAGGAGAATGTATTTACTGTGGAAAGGTGTTCAGGCACAGGGGAACAGGTTCAGAGGGTGCCTGGTGTTCCATGCCTGTCAGCACTGAAAAGGCATTGGGATCATGCTCTCAATAACATACTAAAGCAGTTGGTTAGCTGTGCAGCAGTCAGGCAACTGCTCCTGATGATCTTTGAAGGTCCCATCTAACAGAGCTATTCAGTGGAGTTTGCTCTCTTTAATTAACGCTGCGATGGAAGTTACATTGGCACTACTTTTTAAAAATCCCTTTTAAGCTGTCCTGAAGGTTATCTGCATTTGAAAGTCATAGAACAATTTAGGTTTGGCCCTGGGAAATGATTTCATTCAATCCCTGATACAAGATGGGTCAGCTGTGTCCTCCTCAAGCCTGCAGTCGCTCTCGACAAAGAGTTGAATGAGGTCTGAAGTAATCAATAAACCGAGTTCCTAATTATAGGAATAGACCCCATCACCTCCTTCCCTGCTATTCTCTGGCATTCTCAGGCAGAGGATACAAGGTTGAAATGGTCTGTGGAGAATCAGATCCCTGTTGTGGCAGGGGCTGGCTGTGGATCCAAGCAAGGCTTGAAGATTTAGAACTGGGCTGTAGAGGTAGTGTGGGAGTTTTCAGAAAAGTTTTTTTCTGCTCTTAACTGCCTTTTTTTGTTCCAGGCTTTATGGGATATTAAGACATGTGCTTACGCTGTCATTGTATTGTGACAAATGAGAATAGAAAAAAACAACCCACACACATCTCTGAACACCCAGTGCCTTACATTTGCTTGCAGGAGTTCTCCTAACAAGAATGTGCCTTTGAAGTATTTGCAATTAACCTGGTGTTTGCCAAGAGATTCTGCTGAAGCTGAAGGTCTCTGCACTCCTAGTGGCTTTGGCACATTGTGGCTCTGGTTGGTCACAGCAGGCAAAGGATTACATAGCAGCTTTCAAATTGCTTTTCCACAGGTTTACTCCTGTCTTCTTTTTTTTTTTTTTTTTTCTCTCTCCTTGAATGATAAACCAAAATTAGTCAGATATATTTTCTTAACTATTAATGGAGATCATTCATTCTTCTTAAATTGTTTCCAACAAATGTACATTAAATGGAACCTTTAGTGAGTCTCAACGTGTCTGAGTTAATATTTAACACCGAGGTTTGCAAATGTTCTGAAGGGGGAATTTCAGAGAAGAGTCAAATCCCGTTCGGCTCAGGAGGCGGTAGCCAAGCACACTGCAGTGCTTGTTATGGGCAGCTTTGGGGTTGGAATTGGATTAAGAGCATTTTGGTAATGCACAGAAAGATCAGATCTGCCAAAATTTGGTTGCGTGTGTAAGTACTTGGAAAAACCAGGCAGTGTTAGGGCTGTCCACATGCGAAGAGGAAGGTTTTGTTAGCTAGGTCCAGACTCGTTCCTGACTTCCCTTCTTGTGGTAAAGTGGCATAAAGCCTCCATGGACATGGCCGTGCCCATGAAGCCTCCTGGCTGCGATGGGTGTGCGGTGCTGTGCCAACACTTGGCAGCATGCACAGCACCGAGCCTGCTGCTGCCCTGTCATCCCAGGGAGCCTTTCTTCATTCTCACTAATGGGAAGTTCTGCATTGCAGAAGTTACATAACTACACCGGGCTGAAATTCAGCGCTGGTCCAAAAGCCCGATACCACAAGAGGTAGAAAGAGCCGGTACTGCTGACAGACATACCCTAGCTGTGCATCCCAGCCATATGGAAACAAGGGCTTAATCTCACCTCTTTTATTTAACCATTTTCCCAGATGTTTCCTGCAGTTTGACAGATGTGCCATTTACTAGAAAGTTGTGCTCCTGAGAATTAGAGTGTTATGGACACGGTTGCTATAGACAATGACTCTGTAAGGGTAAGACTTGGACTAAAATATTACATTAATTTCTAGTTGAATAAGTGCGTGTTGTTTTTTGGTTTTTTTTTTTTCCCCGGGACTGAAAGCGCCGGGCCGGACGGTCTCCTTTCATTTTCTCCCCCCACTGTACCGCGCCACAAAAAGGCGCTCCGGCTTTAACCCGTTCTCTCGGCGCTGCCTCCCGGGCTCCGGCAGCGCCCCGAGCGGAGCCGCTCGCTGCCCGCCGGGGACTCTTATCGTGACGGGGCGCCGCGCTCCGCGCCGCAGCCGCTCGCCAAGTCCGTGAGGCCCCGGGCGGGCTGCGGGAGGACGCGGCCGCCTTCGCGCGCCCTGGCAATGATTACCCTGAGGTTCGTAGCGGGCCTCGCACGGCGGCCCCGCGCCGCCGCCTCCCGCCCCCGTGGCGGCCCCCGTCGGTCAGGGGGAGCCGGCAGGAGAGGAGAGGAGAGGACTCGACTCGGCCGTGCGGGCGCATCTCTCGTTGGAAAATGCTGCCGCTCTGCTCGGTGGGAATGGAGCGGTGCTTTGCGTTTCTTACATAACTCCTCCCGCGCTGTAAACAAGCGGTGCCGCTCTCGGCTCTCCAGGATTTCTCATTCACGATGTAAATAGTGCTTGTCCACTGCGGCGGAGCGTGCCGTGCTGCCAGCCGGGCGCTGGAGCTGTGCTGTGCTGTGCTGTGCTGTGCTTCCCGGCCCGGCTGGGATGGAAGCATCTTCGCAGCCATGAGAAAACCTTTCCAAAACATCTGGGCGAAGCCGCAAAGCCCTTCGTGAAGTCTGTAATGTGGCACAGACGTACCGGCACTGCACACCATGGAGTAGTCGCATCGGGCAGTGCAGGTTTGTGCCCGTGCTCCCATGGCCAGGCCGTCAGAAGCTGTGCAGCCGTGTGCCCCAGTGCTGCGTGGGACAGGGCTGGTGGGAGCCTCGAGCCCTGCTGCCACAGCCTTCACATCAGTAACGTTTGCTGACCGTCAGTCAGTCTTGTAAGCGGCGTGGAAACACAAAACCTGAATGCTTTTCCTTGTCCTTTGTGTTGTAACTAAAGCTTTCCTTAAGCGGAAGTGAGACGTTGCTGTTGGTTGTGGGATCTGACACCTTTAACTCCAATACAGAGCACCGGTCTGTCTTCATAGGGGAGGTGCTCCTCTATCCCAAGCACATTATTTGCAACCATACTGTCAACCCCGGGGGGGTCCAAGGAGCCCGGAGACGCCGTATGGCGTCTCCGGGCTCCTTGGACCCCCCCGGGGCTGAGGCTTTCACCCCCCCTCCTTTTTAAAGCTGAAAAACAAGTCTCTGTCATTCCACCTCCTGCTGATCTGACACGGTTAATTCCAGCAGCGTGACTTTATTTCCAGAGTGGCTTGTGTTGTTCAAGCTTTTCCTAAATAAATTTTCCATTCTCATGTTGCTGACGTCTTTGACAATGCACAGAATCTATGTGGAGGAAATGATTACTCCGTTCCTCTATGCTGAGCATACCTGTTGCAGTCTTTCGTGATTGAACTGAATAATATCCCATCAACTTTTGCAAATTGGGGGTTCTTAGATTGATCTAAGCTTGTGGTTCTTAACTTTTGCAAGAATAGTTGCATGACACGTGGTAAGTGATGAATGAAAGTAATTTTTTGAAATCAAAAAGCAGAAAGTATTGTAAGGAACTGCCAGAAAATACCGTAAGAAAATGTAACTGCCCTTTTTTATTTCCTCTAACAGTTCTGCAGTTTCACCATTGAGTTTCAACACCACCAAGTTTTTCCAGAGCCTGCAGAACAGACTGATGTACCCTGGCAACATTGAGCACACATGTATGTGGCTAATCTTGTTGCACTAGGGCATGACCCACTGCTGTGTGTATTTGATATGCAAGCTTTCTCCTGACGTTGGCCCACAGTTTTCTCTATGTGATCATAAATAGTTTTTACAGTATTTTCCAGTGACTCAGTACAAAAGGTTTGTTGCATGTGCCAAGTTTGACTTCAAAGGGATGTTAACATGGCTGAATTGTAAAAGCTGCACGTGACCCAGCACATGAATGGGTAGAATGTAAGAGGAATTGCCTGCCAGAAGTTCTTGGGTGGTGGGCATTGCAGTTGGGTACCAATTAATCGTTTTATAGCTCTGAATTTTTGCAGTAAGCCCTCTGTTTTCCTGGAAGCCTCTTCACTCTTCCTTTTCCTATCAGTTATTCCTTCCTGCTTGTTAGAAACTTCAGGAAAATTTGGAGTGTCTCTGTAACCTCGTGTTTTATCTTTCTTTGTTTTTTTTTTTTTTCTGGATGCTTTTCCTTTCCAAGCAATTTGGAGTTCCTTATGAACATGGAACAGTTCAGGCTTCTACGCAGATCGATCCTTCTACTTTCTGTTCCAGCAGTGACTTCCTTTTCTTGCTCACGATGTGTTCATCTCCATACATGCAGTAGCCTGGCTTGCACTCCAGATGTGAACAGTGGCTGGCTCCCCTCTCTATCCCCAGCTTCATTTGGCTCTCTGGATGTGATTACTGTGCCTTCAGGCACCCCTGTGCTATGGTACCTCTGCATCGTTTGCTTTTCAGCTGGAAATGAAACCTTATTTCTAGGCTCTGACTGGCAACCCTAGCATTAAGTTTCAGCATTGATGTGTATGAGTTTTGCAGTTCTGCTGCAAGTATCTTAAAAAAAAAAAAAAGTACTCTGTAGTAGCTGTGTCTTCTAAAGACAGACTGATCCTCAGTGGGACCTTTTTCAGCTTCTGCAGCATTCACATCTTCTGCCTTTTGGCTTTCACAGTTGGCAGAAATAGTTCTCCCCATCATGTTTTTCTGGTAGCGTTGTGCAGCTTGTTGGAGGACAGTGGAGCTGCTCTGTCGTTCTGTGAGTTTTGGGAATGTGGAGATATCAGGTAAATCCTGAAGGTTGGGTTACTTGTTTCTCCCTCCCAAGAACTGTGCAGTTCCTGTCATGCTGTCACACAGTAAGGAGAGCAGGAGCCCTGGGACGTGCCGTTCAGGTTAAGGGACCAGCATGCTTTTTCTCTTCTGGCTGTTGAGTTGGCTGGATGTTCTTGTCTCCAATCCCTGAAAACTCAGAGCTGATGAGAGCTTTTGTCAGCGGTTGTGTCCCACCTAAAAGCCAGAGTTTAACAGAACACTGAGGAGATGAAATGAGCTGATGTTTACGCTCCTGGACTCACAGCCACAATGGTGCATTTTAGGAAACTTTTACAATTCCTGCAATGTTCTGTTATACTCGAGCACTTGTTATTGTGGTAATAATGAAATGCTGGAAGTTTCTTCTATTGTTCCACTTTATCAGGCAGTTTGGTTTGGTTTTTGAACAGTCCATATTTATTGTTACTTCAGAGAATGAATGAGATCACTTACTAGTTTGGACCTTTTGCAGATCTATATTGTATACGAAAATTTGCCAATTTCATCTCGGGTGTAACCTCACATAAAACCTCTTCACAAATTCCAGTTCTTCAAAATAAGCAACTGGGTGTGCAGCAGAAGCTTACCTTAGGAGTTTGGGAGGTGGGAAGCACAGACAGCAGAGGATTTGCAGGTGAGGAGACGCTTTTTTGTAAATATTGAACTAAGGAAACAGATAACTGCGCAGTGTACCTGTGTTAGTAAGGTAAAGTGGTTATCATTTCTTGCTTGGATGTGCATGCATGCACTCCAGTATCATTTTTCATTTAATAAATCCCAGAGTTTGACTTCTGTATGTAAGGAATGGTTTGCAGTATGAAGCAGTGGCACCTTTCACAGTGACTGTGTGTGTGGGGGGCAAAGCTGACAAACACCGACTAGTAAATAAATAATCCTGTGAGAAAAGTAGGATCTGAAATCGTGTTTAATTGATTTTACTGTACATTAGATCTAGGTTTCAGTTTTGTGGGTTTGGCTTTTGAGTAAGGTCTTACATCATGCGGTTCTGCATTCTTTCATCCTTGTGAACATAAGCCTTCAAGAAGGGAAGCTCTTCTGTATCTGAATGCTTTGCATGCTGCAGGCAGGCAGTAATGGGACAGCTTATTAATAATTTCTTTTCTTTCTTTCTCTGAAATTTCTTCTCCTGGTTGATTACACTTGGCAGTAACTATTCAGTCCAGAGTTTTAACTCTTAAAGTCTTGTTTTACCTATGTAAGGTTATCCTATTTCTTGTTAATATTATTTCTGTGGTTTCATTGTAAATTCTTTTCCACTGGTTGTAGCACTGAGCTGGAAAAAAAAAAATAGTGAATTGTTTTATTACTATTATTATTTTTTTTTAATGGCAAAGAATTGCAGAATGCTGACTACAGGGGGTGGAGAGAGCAGAGGAAAGACAGCTCGGCTTGGTGCATGCATACTTCTGACTCCTACAGAACTTGTGTAAATACGATGCTTAACTCTCCAAACTGAGCATGATGCTCAAGTTGAAAAATTCAGCACAACAAAAGCTCGTGTCTGGGAAGAGTGATGTTTAATTATAGGTGGCTGGAGAAGCCTGGAGGCAGGGCTTGAAATCCTGGATGCCTTTGCTGAGTTGTTTGTAGCCTGGGGTGGAAGGTGAAAACGTATTGACCTGCTTCTTCCCTTGGTTATACACACCTGGATGGTGAAAGAGATGAGGATTTGCCAGCTGCAGGCCTTGGTTACAGGTCTGCTGCTGCCAGCTCCATGGAGAGCTGCTGCTCTGAAGGAGTCTGTCAGCCCCAGCTGTTCTCTGCAGCCACAGCAGCAGGTAGGGCAGCTGCTGCAAGTGCTTGAAGGGCAACGATAGGACACCCTAAGCCTGTCTGCGTTATCATTGGGCAGAGCACGATTTTCAGGGAGCCCAGAAGGTTTCCTGGAGTTGGGGTTACGCTGTACAGACAACATTTAAATAACAGCAGTGGCAAAAAAGGGAAGCATTCTCCATCTTTGTCAGGAAACCATCAGCCCTCCAGATTCTGGGGAGGAAATGGTTCTTGCAAAACAATCATCTCTTGCAAAATGCCTACTTGGAAGCCTTTGGGGATGCCATAAAAGGAAAGGGCTACTAAGAGAATGGGATGGAAACAGGCTACGTGGTTAGATGGCAGCCTTTCACAGTAGACCTGAAGAGCGTTTTGGGTTCTGTGGTCTATTTGTTCGTGTTATGAATGCTTCAGATCATTGGCTGACGCTCAGTGAGCAAACTGCTAGTTAGTATCTTCAGGTTTTGTTTGTTTTTAGGGAATTCAGATTGCTTAAAAATCCTGATTAAGGACCGCTTAGGATTTGTCCCTTCTGGGTCATTCATTAGGTTTTGAAAGTCTTATATGTTCTTGCGTTGCTACCTCACAGTAACAGAGTTAATACATGTAAACAGAGCTTTGGTGGGAAGTGCTCCCCACCGTGTGAAGAGGATACTTGCTATCAGTGGGTTACAAGTCCTGAAGTAGTCTTGAACAAAAGCAGCTGTCATCTTTCAAGCTGAAGTATTTGTGAATAAGTACAGTAGGAGATGTCAAAAAAGGAGTGTTATAAAGGATGCAGAAAATATTAGTTTGAACTAAGTTACACAAATGAAATAACTTACAGTTGGCAATATTATATATTGTGTTAGTATAAGGAAAACCATCTCACGTGGATACTTGTTCTTTCTACAAGTAAAACATGCTCCTACAGTACAACCATTTCAAGTTAGAGCTCTGCTGCTGCCAAAGGGAGTGTGAAACGTCTGTGATTTCTTCACTTGGAGGTACAGTAATACTTTTGGCATCTGTTCCTTTAGAATCTAAGGGCTGGAAGTGAGTGTAAGCAAAACTGTCCCCTTTCGGTGGGCCTCTTTTTTTCCTTTTCCTGAAGCAATTGGCAGCGTTAGGCAGTTCCTGTAGGATGAGTGTGAATTACCACCACTTTGTGCCAGTGAACAGAGCAGCTGCGTTTAAAGGTTGTACAAAAGACTGTAAGAACAGTGCATTTTAGCTACCTTTGAACGACTTCCTGCTGAAGGCTGAAACGTTGCTTTCAATTAACAAACACTGAGAACCAAACTGCAGCAGACTTCCAGCTAACAGTCAGGATGTGTGTGGTTTTGGTATGACATCCATCTGAGCACATGATGCTTGGTAAGTGCCGGAGCCTCGGTTATGATTCATTGGGGAGAAACATGGAAAACAATGTCTGTTTTTTAAGTGCTGGAGAAATGAATTTAAGATTGGAGTCACGTATAATTTTGCTCAAATAAACCTGCAAGTAGCTTGAAGAACTCTGTTCAAAGGGGACTGTGAGGGTGCTGTGTATGCTGAGCCAACAGCTCCTCACTGCCTGGGGGTGCTCAGGTTCTCACCGATGCCAATGGCTGTTCTTCAAGCCACTGGAGATGCACTGGTGTATTCACCTCTGAAGATGGACTCCAGGGTTTTACCTGTGGAGATGTTTAAGACAAAATGGAGTTGAGGGATGATACAGCAGTTTGGACAGCTGGATTAACTTGTAGAGCATACTTCATAATTATTTGTCAGATGTGGATCCACCTGTGGAATTTAACATCCTTACCTTTAAATAGGAGATGCCACTTGCTCAGCACATGTGGCATTTTGAAACTGATTCATTTTTATAACTGTCTTGAGGCACATGCAGTGTTTTGATTGCCCCTGCAAACAAAGCATCTAATAGCAGAACAAGAACAGAACAGTTTTCCAAAACAGAATTGTCATAGCTGTACTTGGAAGGAAAATAGACAAAATATCTTAATGAAATATTTACATTGCATTCTGTTTTCACAGAAGTTAATAAAATAATAGTTTTCATACTGTTCCTGTGGTCTGGATTTTTAACAAGAACAGAACTATTTCTAATTTACAAATTGCCTGCATCTTGTATAGATAGGAAGTGCAAATTTAAGTACATTTTTCAGATTAATTCCTTCAATAATAATAATAAAAAAGGGAAAACTATCAGTTGCATAAAGGCATTTTAACACAAAATTACTTTTGAAATTACATTGCTTAACTGTTGAATTAATGAATACTCTGTGCATGCGTATTTTTATGTACAATTGTTTTACAAGTGGAGTCAGATGTCTGCAGGATTTGCTATTTATATTTAAACAGGAGGGACTCAGAAGCGCTGGGCTATTTTCACAAGGGCAGAGCTCTCATGTTACTACACAGTGCTGCAAAATCATGAGCTAGGCTCACAAAAATTAATACCTGATGTGAAAGTCGATGCTGCAGTTATTTGCCATTTTTTTTGCCAGGACAGTTTGTTTGAAGGTGGATGAATTGAGAGGATTTTTGAAGAGCAGGGTATAAATTGTTCCCTGTCCGGAAGAGCTGTTGTTCTAATTTAGGAGAAGGGAGTTATTTGCCTACAGAAAGGGCTGGGTGTGATCTGCAGAGGTTACTGAGATAACTCGGTCATTTTTAGGTATCTTTGGGAAGCTGTGCTCTACTTCCTGCCTTCAGACTCCTCTTCCCCAGTTTCTTCATCCCTTCCTCTTCAAAAATCTTTGCAGAAAAGTTCATTTGTTTTGGCAAAACTCCCCGTTCACCAACATTTAGGGCTGGGACTCCTTGTTTAATGTGGGGAGTGAAATATTGTGCAAAATGATAAATGTTTTAGGCTTGGAAGTTCCAGTAGGTTTGTTCATCAGCAGTTCTTGACAGCCTTCCCCTCCCCCCGGCTATAAATGCAGCATGAAGAAGTTGAAATCCCAGTTCTAAGAGAGAGAAAAAAACACCAACAAACCAAAACAAAAAGCCAACCCCCAAAACCTGGTGTAGCAACATTTTTTTCTGAACAGGGATTTATTTATTTTGTTTTAATTTGAAGCAGTAGTGAAAAGTAGGAATCTACTCCAGCTGTATTCGTTTTTTTAATCTCCAAATTGTTGTTTAAATCACAATAGCTAAGAGATACTTAGTTGAACAGTGATATTTTGGCTTGTGAACACCAAAGATATTGCACTGCAGAAAAGAATGAGCCGTTAGCAGCACCTGAACCCTGCCTGCAGTGCTGGCTTTTCATCTGTTACTTAGCAGCCATGTAGGGGCTGCTGTCCAGGTACAGAAGCAACCTGTAAAGGTGTGCTATTCATGAAGTTCCATACTTGCTTTGAGTTTGCTGTGCTCAGTTAATGTTTTCTGTACTGTAATTTAAGATGAGGATACAGTGCTTCAAATATAGAATCTGTTGTACTGCCATTAAATCACACATTTGCATGTCATTGGCTCAGAGCAGTGCAATCCTAAACTTGCTTTCTTCTGCATGCCGATCTGTGAAGTAGGCTTGTGAGCTGAAATGGTACCAGAGCTGGCAGGGGACCGAGGTGTAACACTGGGAGAATGTGTTTCCTGGTGGTGTGTGTGCTGCTTTGTTGGATCTAAATCTGGCCTCCAAAGGAGGATTCAAGAAGCACTTGGTTTTCAGAGGACATCTCGAGCACTGGCTGTGGAACCATACAGGCTAGGTTTTATGGTTGATTCCAGTCATCTACAACTACTGTTTTGTAATTAATTAAAAGGGATACGTGCTAGCCAGCAGGGCAGGGATCTGTGGACTCGATGATCTCTGGAGGTCCCTTCCAACCCCTACAATTCTGTGATTCTGTGATTCTGTGAACAGTTAATAAATGGTACGATTTGTCCCTTGACTGTTCCCTTCTGGGCTGAAGATGGAATTATTCGGCAAAGGTTCTGTTCCTGAATACAGGAGGGATCTAAACCCTCATTCTGAGCTTTCCTATTTCTTGTATAGAGGGGCCACAGGTATGGGGACAGTTCTGGGGGAAAAAAAGAGGAAAAAAAGTTGAGAGAAGCAAGAATAATCAAGAATGGCATGAAGATGGTGAGCCAGGAAGGGATGCTTTCTCTCACCTAGTGCAAGAACTAAAGCAATAGCAGACCAAGCTATTAGATTTTAAGTTAAATGGAAATAAACAAAAATTGCTGTGAGGAAAGGATATTGAATAGAGCATGTAGTTTAACGTGTGGGATCCATCAGGGTAGGCTGCTGTTGAGGCTAAAAGTTGACATGATCTCATCAGGCATTAAAGAAGTGTGGGCAGCAGCAGCCTGGGCAGAGCTGCCCCATCGGTGCGTGGGCACAGCAATGCTGTTGTCTGCTTGTAACTAGCATACAGCAAGCAACCGGTACATCAATCTATGTAATTATCCCACTTGTACAGTCCTGCAAGATTTTTCTGTAGCATTTTTGTTAGTAAGCTTTATGGTTCTTTATTTCCCTCTCTCAGCCAGGCTTTTTTTTTTTTTTTTTTTCCCTTTCAGCTGTTAGCAATCATATTTTGGGAGACTCTCAAGCACTGAAATAGGCAGTACTTAGAGCCGTAACTTGTTTCACTATTGAATGGTATTCATACACCTTAATTTCCACTGTTAGAAAAACATTTATCTATTTCTTTTCTCTCTGCCTAACGTCCATCAGAGCTCCTAGGTGTCAGTTCACCATGCATGAGGTGGTGCAGTGTGCTCACTGGTAGTAGCTGTGTGTTCCCACCTGCTGGGCAGACCCACGCTGAGCCAGTGCTTGGCAGGTGGCTGTGAGTGATGTGTGGGTGCAGCTTCTTTCCTTGGCTCACTGCCTTTGAAGTGAGCCAAGGAAGTAATGAAGATGTGTGCCTAGACACCAAGAAGTATGGTGTAAAGTGAAATATCTCATACGTGAGTACAAAATCAGTGTTGTTTTGGTTACACTGAATGAAAGCTGGATTATATGTGAGTGTGTCCACTGAGATCTACTGTTCAGCAGTAATTTGAAATTATTCTTTTGAAGATTAATGGTAATTAAATGGTTCTGAGATGCGTAGTTTGCTTCTCTTTCATTTTCTGCTCTGAAAATTGTACTTCCTGCTTTAAATCACTGAATTTTGCTGTTACCATCCTCTGTCCTTTGGCTAAACAAGTTTTTGGGCTTCAGCAGTGCTTGGAGAATATTGCAGTGTTAGGTGGCAGAGTTCCATTAATAGTATTCCAAATGAGGAGGTGATTGTAACAAAGACCAGTTATTACCAGTTGTTACTTTAGTGCAGTGCATTTAGAAAAGTTTCTTAAGAAATTCCAAGAATTCTTAAGAGTTCTGAAAATGAACGTTGGTTGCCAGAGTTTGCAAGTGTGAATCATTTTCTTGCCTTAGTTGGGAGGTGGTACGATAGACCAGGGTACCTCATGAGAGACGCTGTACCCCTCCTCAAAAACCAAGCAAAATGCACTGCCTCACACTTCTTAAAGGGATTAAATGTAGCATATGTCGCTGTAGCTCCTAAAAGCCACTAAGTTCTTTGACTTTTTTTCTTGTTCATTTAATAGAAACAAGACTGCCAATGGAGATTATCGGAAGGAGCACAGAGAGAGAAGTCGCAGCCCGATAGAGAGGGCTGCTGCCCCAACCATGAGCCTTCATGCCAATCACATGTATGCCTCAATCCCAAGTCTGACGATGGATCAACCTCTCGCACTGACCAAAAACAGCATGGATGCAACCCGAACAGTTGGCATCACACCTACACTGACTTCTGTGGAACGGCAGCAGGTATTGGCTTCTGGGTTGAGAAGGAAGTGGGTTGCTGTAGAAATCCTTGCTGTAGACACAATGAGGACTTCCCAGACGTAAGCAGAACATATTGTGAGTTACAGTAGGTAGGTGATACCATTCTTCAGGCAAACTGTATTTTAAAAAACACAATCAGTGTCAGCTCAGTGTGCATAATTAAATTCCTAGTGTTCAAGTGCATCTGTCAGAGATTTCTTAGCCATCCTACTTCTTCTGTTGCTTTGCTCAGCTTGTGAACACGTGTTGAATTGGGAATGCTAAGTCAGTGTTGCTGTGGCTAAGTGAGGCTCTGGTACCTGTCAGGCAATAACTGATGCAATGCATGTATAGAGGGTATTTATATGTGCTCCCACTGGCAATCGGTGAGTGCTTCCCTGCCCTGTGCCAGCTTCATGCTGCTAGGACTGATGAACAGCTAGATGTAGGATAGAAAAGGTTTTTAATCAATTTATGCACTGAATTTTCCAAGTGAAAGAAACTCCAGTGATTTTAGTTGTCCTAGCTAGTCAGAAGCATCACCGTGTTCTCCAGATCAGAGTTGTATCCCTATTTGCAACAGTTTTTCCTAAAGCAAAATAATGATTTCTGGTAATGCTATACCATTGTTCCATACGCTGGATTGTTTGGGGTTTTTTTAATTTGTTCTCTTAGTTTTGGCCGTTGGCTATTTTTTCTGCATTGTACTTATTTGTTTTCCTTGAGAACTGCTGGAGGTGAGCATCTTGATGCAAGTTACACAAAACCAGTTTCCATATGTGCCAGACTTTCTTTTCTCCTCGCTCGCTTTGGTGTAGTGGTGAAGCACAATAGTTGAGTTATGATGAACTGTAGTGTTGAGAACTTAGACTGGCCTGCGTACCCACTGCGTACCTGTGCTCCCTTCCCTTCCCTTCCCTTCCCTTCCCTTCCCTTCCCTTCCCTTCCCTTCCCTTCCCTTCCCTTCCCTTCCCTTCCCTTCCCTTCCCTTCCCTTCCCTTCCCTTCCCTTCCCTTCCCTTCCCTTCCCTTCCCTTCCCTTCCCTTCCCTTCCCTTCCCTTCCCTTCCCTTCCCTTCCCTTCCCTTCCCTTCCCTTCCCTTCCCTTCCCTTCCCTTCCCTTCCCTTCCCTTCCCTTCCCTTCCCTTCCCTTCCCTTCCCTTCCCTTCCCTTCCCTTCCCTTCCCTTCCCTTCCCTTCCCTTCCCTTCCCTTCCCTTCCCTTCCCTTCCCTTCCCTTCCCTTCCCTTCCCTTCCCTTCCCTTCCCTTCCCTTCCCTTCCCTTCCCTTCCCTTCCCTTCCCTTCCCTTCCCCCCCAGTGATGCACTGTAAAGGGTAAACACTTTAAGTAAATGATCTTTTCAAGGCTGGGATTTTTTTATATGCAGTTTGTTCAAAGCCTTTTCCCACTGGAGCGTGTACTTGATATCTACTGTGTGCATTTCTACCACGGTTGGCTGCATACACTGGTCCACATTTTGCCACGCCAGAATGCCTAGTTTTACACCAGTGTCACTGGCATCTTGCATCATTCGGCACACAGCTCACACAGTTATTGCTCTGTGCAGAACAGCTCTTCTTTGCTCTCAGCGTTCAGTGATGACAGAGGAGGAAGGGACAGGCTGCCAGTGACGCCACTGCTGCCCTTTGATAGCATGACTGCTGTTTCTCAGCTTGGCAGCTAACACCACTGACACTCTTCTATTTTAGTGTTTGACTTGGGCTGATTCCTATTACCCAACAGCAGATTCACTTCTTTTTGTTATTTTTGATATCTTGAGCTAGATTGCAATCTTCTTTCTTGAGGAAATAGGATGTTGAGGTAAGAAATGGCTAAGATCACAGAGGTGATGGTACAAAGGAAAGAAAGTGCGTTGAAAATACAATTTATTTTTCTTGTTGCATGTTGAATGGGATTTTATCTTACTGCATGTCTCTGACAGAGAGGAGGATAACATACCTGTTATTTTAGGTGGTGTACAGGTATTCAGTTGCAGCAGCTTTTACATTCTCAGCTTCTCATCCCAGTGTTTTTTATGTACATGGGCACAGTCTGCTCGGTGCACCTGCACATGCAGAATCATGCTGGGGGATCTGTGCAGCGCCTTATTCCACCGCTTCTCTCTGCTGCTCATATCTTGCATGTCTGAAGAAGCATGTATACATTTCTTAAACTGCTCCACAGATGCACATAATGTTTGCTCTTAAGTAAGTTAAAACAAAAAGTGCCATGTGTGAACTGCTTACAGAGAAATGCCAATAAATAACCTTTTTTCTTTATTTGCTTTTTGACTTTGCTGTCCATGCAGTAAGGTGTGAATGGCATTTGTTCTGGTTGTGCCTATACAAATAGCACTAAACCTGCCCTTGAAAGCTCATCTCTTCTCCTTTCTTTTTTGCTCTTGAAGAACAGAAAAGTTTTTTCATTATGTAGTGCTACACTGCTTTGTACATGGTAGGTAAAATAGTGATTTTTGTGGATTTTGCTGCAGGGATTTATAAAGCGGACGAAAAATTAACACTGTGTTAATTACACTAATTCTCTTAATCTTTTGGACACTTGATTAACTTGCACTGAGTACAGCAGAATGCACTTCTTACACGGTAAAGCATACCTATGATCCAAAGCACGTGTAGTTCCAAACCTTTAGGTACCTCAGGGAAGAAGCCATTCCTTTTCCTAAGGCCTTGTTTCAGTGTAACACCGATATGGTAAACAACTATAATAAGAGCATTTTATATTTACACTGTGTATACATTGCGGAATTCAAATTTTATGAATATACATTTTGAGGCATTTGCATGGGTTGAGAATGAAAAAAGGTGATGTTTGTCATCCAGCGATGACGCAAAGAACTGCTGTTAGATGATGTCCAGAACTGAGTGGAGGTTTCCTTTTCTCTCCCCCGTTAGAACCGTCCGTCCGTCATCACGTGTGCTTCTGCCAACAACCGGAACTGCAACCTCTCTCACTGCCCCATTGCTCACAGTGGCTGCGGTTCAGCAGTGCCTGCCTACAGAAGACCCTCTAGCAGTAAGTTACATCTCAGCACTCTAACTAACTGTCTGATAAGAACTGGGGAACGACGATTCCTCGCTAACTTTAGCTGTGTTGGCCTTTTTTTTTGTGTATTACTCAGAATAAAAGGAGGAGAAGCAACAGCCACCTCGTTCTGTATCCTTTCAACCCAGAGCACTCGCACAGCAGCACGTCTTCTCACTGTGAGTGCTGTGCCAGAATAAAAGATACCACTTCAAAACTAGGGAGAGGTGTTCTTTTCTCTTATTTTGAGAAGTATCGACAAGCAAGTCATTATATTTATTTTAGTCTAACAAACAGCAAGCAGACGTGACCAGCAAATCCAAGCATGCTCTTACTGTATGTGCCATACTTCCCAGCCTTTCAGCGGTAGCTGTTTATGATTCAGCCACAGCAACAAAATCTTTTCCTGTAGATACAAATCCTCTTCCAAAGACAAACCCTCCACCTTTCTCTGCAGGGATAGCACAAAAAAGCTTTGGAGGGCAGTTGCTATAGCAACCCAGGGAAGGCGCTTTCTACCCTCTGTGCAATTAGTACTTTTCATGAAATCTTTTCATACAGTAATTACTAAGAAACCTTGGGCTATTTCTCTTTGCTTTCTCTTACTGTGTAGCCAGGGGAGAGCACAGCTTTTTTTCCTATCTAGTCATTTACCTGCTGATGCCTTGATTGAGCGCACAGCATTTCAAAAAGTGAGTTTTGGTTCAAGTCCATGGCGGTTTCATCAGCCAAACAGCGTCAGTCCGTGTAACAATGCCACGCTGATATACAAAGGGACCCAAAAGGCCCCAGAAGGATTTATTTTTTTAACTGTATTGTTGAAAACTGGAATTAGAAGCTGAAGTGGAACCCTGGAGGATAAACTGTGATGTTCCTGAAGAAATCAGTAATTACGAGATCTCAGATGTTAGAGGTTTTCTAGAAAAGCTGCTTCATTGAGAACCCAGCTGTATTCATATCAGATTTGGAATAGTTTGGGAATAATTACATTGTTTTCAAACAGTTTCTCTCAATTGTCACTGAAGAGCATTTTGTGCACAGCCCTCACCTTTACTATAGGACCAGTAAAACCTGTTCTGCCGCGTGAAGAAATATGGCACAGATACCACACTTAAAAAATAAATTCTTTGGAAAGATAAATACTGATACAGTTTTTCTTTCTAAATTGTAAAATTGCAATTCTTTAAGAAATTATTATCAGATTTTTAAGGTCCTTTATTCCTTTTGTGATAGCTTTATGCTACTTTAATACCAGGAGTACCTAATTCACACATAATGATTTGTGCTCTTTTTGGACTAGCTTTTGTAACAAACATGTCAAGCAAGACGAAGCCCTGACACCAGTTCTTGGCATGGTAATTTAGAACAGGGTCCCCTGCACAACTGGCTGATATCAGAGGGCTTGGGAGCTGATTGTAATGAACTGTTTTCATCTTTAATTGCATTTAAGCCCATGTGGCATTGTGGAAGCTCTCTCCCAGAGCAGAATCAGAACTGTAGCTATGTAAAAATTCGAACTGAAGGGGAACTGTAATTATATAGAAAATACGAGTGCAGGTCACAGGCAAAATAGTTCCACTTCTTTTCTATTTTAAATCCTTTCATCATCTTCCCCGCTCCATTCATTACCAGTTCCGTAACGATGTGAAGCGGGCTCGCTTTATGCTGAGATGATGGGAAAATGGGAAGAAAACAAGGATCCTGCATCCAGTAACTGGTGCCAGCATTCTGCACTGACACAATGCATTTTCTGCCTTCTTTCCCCGTCTAGCTACCACTGCCTGTGACCCAGTGGTGGAAGAGCACTTCCGCCGAAGCCTTGGCAAGAATTACAAGGAGCCTGAGCCAGTGGCAAACTCTGTGTCCATCACAGGATCAGTCGATGACCACTTTGCCAAAGCACTTGGGGATACATGGCTTCAGATTAAAGCCGCGAAGGACGGAGTGTCGAGCAGTCCTGAGTCTGCTTCACGGCGGGGCCAGTCTTCCCCATCCTCCCACATGGTCAATCATAATCACTCGCCCTCTGTTGTCTCATGAAGAGAGGACCGTTATGTTTGTGAATTTGCATGGTTTGACTGAGCTTTGAACAGTGCTTAAAATAGTGTTGGGGGAGGGGAGATTAGTTTTCAACACACGTGTTTTGCGTACTCACTTTTTATTTGTAAAAGGGTGCCCTTAAAGATGATAGCAGGAACTATTTCATAAAGATTCATATGATGTAGCATCCTTTTTCCTGCCTCAGTTACCAAAGAAACCTCTGATGCAAATCTGCTGCCCCTTAAAAAAAAAAAAATGCACGCTAATCCACAAAAGCCATTACACGTAGTTGGTTGACCCAAATGCTTTTTGCTTTTACTAGCTTCTTGAGACTAGAATTTGTCTGGTTTGCTTACATTACCTTTTTTTTTTTTTTTCTTTTCTCCCTCTGTGAAGTAATTTTGTATGTATATACTTGAAAAGAACTGTCATGTATGATTTGCACTATTGGAGGAGGACTGAAGTTGCATAGCAACTTTCTGGAAAGATGCTAATATTTTGAGGGCAAACTGCTGAAAAAAAAAAAAAGGTTTAAGGATGACATTTCTATCAGTTTGATTTTTCTTAAAGCAAAACAGCTTTGGAAGGGGAAGTCTCATACAGGTTATAGGTCTTTCTCTCTTTAGATTTCAGGTGCTTAGTGCTTGCAACTGGACTGCATAATTTACAGAACACGGGCATTTTTTCCTAAACACTGCAGTTTGTTAGAATAGAGCTGAGGTTGGAGGGTTCAATAGTGCTTAACGATGCATGTTTTATGAAAAATAGCTGGTATCTATTAATGTATAGACAGTAAGAATCATAATACTTATTAGCTTTTCTTCAGAATTAGTTTATTTTTGTCAGTAACAATCCTAGATATACTTACTGCTGGTACAGTTGTACTCTATGATATTTGTATTTGATATTCACTTTAGTAGCAGCCAGCAAAAGAGGACAGCCTCAGGACAGGCCTCAAACGAAGCAGGTTAGAAGTAGATGATGCGTGGTACAGGATGCTATAGCTTTGCGCACGGCTGAGTCGTCGTTTCTGTCTGCAGCCCTGTCTGCTTAGCAGAACTTGCTTCCTACAACTAAGTCTGTGTAATCCACCTTTAAGTAGCTGCAGAAACTGCTACCGTTGCGTATCTTGGCTGGACAACAGATTGTTACAGTTTGTGAAATGCGATCTTTGATTTTTGTAAGCTTATTCATAAACCTATGCCAAGTTGCAGCATACATTCCTCCATTAGAGAACTTTATACAGGTATTACCGCATTTATTGTATTAATAGCTACTAACTAGAAATTAGGCAATAGAGGCAGGCATAAATCCCACCGCTGTGCTAGTACGAAGCGCTTCTCCTTGTTATGTATAACTTCTCTCCCCATACATTCCATCTTCCCAGTACAGTTGCAACTAGGCCTTCGTTTTTATACTGGGTTACCTGAAAGGATTGGTTCAGTGTAAAAAGTTAGAACTAGTTGGAAGATGAACTACACGTGATGTATTATGGACTGTGTTACAGTATTGGGTCCATTGTGGCTTTTATGTTTGGTGTTGTTTGGTTTTTTGGTTTTTTTTTTGTTTTTTTTTTAAAGTTAAGCTATTTAATTTGGAAGAGGTGCAGGGTAGAAAGATCAGGAGATTGGCTCTGACTTGTTGAGAGGTGGCTGCTCAATTTTCTTTGAAAAATTTTTTTAAAAAAGGAAAAAAAAAACCAACAAAAAAAAAACAAGAAAACCCCTAAGCCCCCAGTTTTACACATTTCACTTCCATCTTACTGGGTAGTCAACGCTTCCTTGCTTTGGCATTCAGTACCCTACTCTCTGTAGGAAGATTGTTAAAAAACACTTTTTTATATAGGTAACTTTAAGACCATCGTTACGCTGTGCGTAAAGAATGTACAGAGAAATTTGTAGGTATTTTTTGAGGAACAATTAATTTGTTAATGATATGTAGCTATTTAATTTTTCCCTTTCCTTTATTGTAATCATTCATTTTTTTTTTTGTTTGGAGAAAAAAGTTGATCTTTTTTTTTGTTGTAGATTTGTCTGTAATACAATAAAAGTGCAGGAACACAGTTATTCTATGAGAACACTGCATTAGCATTAATAGCCACTAGTTTGTTACTGCTACAGGCTACTGAGCATTATAACAGTAAAGTACTAATACTGTAGATGGACTCTGTGGAAAATGTGACTCCTATATTTCTTTGTAAACACAAATAATGTTTTTAAAGCTAATATTTTCAATAATAACTGTTTTACAAGGTTACATTTACTTATCTGAGATAGGTAAATGGATTTGAGGGCAATAAAGATTTAATGTGATATGTCCAGTAAAACATATATTAAAGACAATAATGCCATGAAAGCCAAAGGGTTGGGGGGAGGTGGAAGGAAACTAAACTGAACTCACCATCGTGACGTGGTGAAGTTTCTTCACAGAGCCAGGTTAACTACAGTTCAGTTTGAAAGATTCTCTCTGTGTTTGTAAATCTGTAATATACCATTCTTTTGTGGCCTTGTTTCACCTGGAGAAAAAAAAGGGTTGGCAGGCCATCTTTTTTTTTTTTTTTTTTTGTACTTAAAAGTAGCCTTAAAGAACAATAAAGTGCTCTTAAATCACAGGTGTGTACAAACTCTTGTGTATTGTTTGGTAAGAAAGGAAACTGATTTCTATACTTCATGAGCTGGAACCAGAAACAAACTGCTGTTCCTGTCCTGTTTTTTTTCCTTCTGAGGAAACTTGTCTCATTTGGGATTCTTTTACCCTGTTGTTGAATGGACAGAGGGCTATTTCTTTATCCCTCCCCAGTTACGGAGTTTGTCAAGAAATACTCTTTGCAATTACAAAGAGAACCTGGTGCTGCCTCTGCAGTGATGGGCACAAATACCAGCAGCTTTGGGAGCACATCTTGGGCACTGAATGCACTGCTGGCAGAATTCCCTCTGATCAGGTCCTTGACTGTTTGCCCAGTATTGCTTTCCCTACAGGGCTGAGGCAGCTGCTTGTGCTCCTCGTGTTGCTCACCAGCAGCAGATCCTGAAGAGTTTAGGGAACAGCAGCTAGTCAAACATTTCTGTACTGTTTGTGAAAAGACCAACGTCTTCATTTCCCTTCATTTTGTTTTGTCTCAAATGTAGGTGTTATCTAGAGAGTGGAAATTAATTCCTAAAGCCAACAGCTGTATTGTAAATGCAGATAACAGCTATGATCTTGATGTGGATAAGCAACATTTCAATCAGCCATTTGACCACAGATTATTAAACTTTAAAAGCAAAAGTTGTAAGTACCTGATTTTGGGAAAGTTCATCTGAATCAGGCAAGGGTCTCTCAGCTCTGAATGTAGCAAAGGTATCACCAAATTTCCGAAAGGATCCCTTAAAAATAACAAGATAAAAAAGTTACTGTTCTATTTGAAATGTCTGAGTGGCTTGAAAGACAAAGACTTGTGTTAAAGTAAATGACTATTTTGGGGAGTGGGAGATGATTGCTTAGGAACACATGAAGTTTCGTTTAACACATCTGAAAAACCATCCCTCTAAATATCCATGGAAAGAAGCCTAAGTACACGCTTTAAGAGTTTTTGGGAGAGAGGCCAACCACAACAAGCCTCATACGCCTCTCAGTCTGCTTTCTGAAGGGAGCTGGTTTCCTTTTAGGAAAAAAAGTTATCCCTACATCAACAATTTGGGGACTACATGAAACAGGACAAGCAGCATTGCTATCTTTCAGGTCAGTAGCTTGTGTTCTATTTTCTACACAGCAAAAGGAAGAACAGACTAATTTGTTTTCTTATCAGTTATTTTTCTAATTAGCAGCATGTTGTAATTTGACACAAAAGCAAAGCTCCACGGCCCAGAAAACTGGTTTACATAAATGTTTTGTATGAAGCAAGTCCTATATGATTTGTAATGGGTTATCTTTCTCTGTGAGCAAAATGAAAAGCAGTAGCCAGCTGTGCTGCTGCCTTGCCCTGAATTGAAACCAGAATTTTCATTTCACAAAACAGATACATGAGGGACTGAGTTCAGATCTTTCCATACAGTTCGGTCAGTGACCTTTCTGGAATACAATTTCTATGCATCTCAAGCTGCTTTAGCTGTGAAAATGAACTTTATATACAAATAAAATATAGAGGGTAAATTGATAATGATAGCTTGACACAACAATGGTAAAAGAGGCGTGTATAACTTACTTGCCAAACCTGTACTAACAGAGTCACTGGAAAATGACTGCTGAGCCTATCCAGCAGATTGTGCTTACCCAGTAGGGCAGAAAGGACCTACCAAAACATGTATTATTTCTTTTAAAACTAGGAACAAGTGAAGCAGCAAATGCAGCTTAAAAACAGTACCAAGCTCAAGTGTTGATACCTCCATGGTCTGTGCTGAATGCAGGCATATTGGAGTCAGATGGCTGAAGAGACTCCTGCCACTGCTGCAGAGAGCTCAGCAGGGATCTGCTGCAACTGCTCAGCTGCTCATAAAGCAGCTATGCTACTACACAGTGTAACTGAACTGCTAGACTTTAAAACTGGCAGATGCACAAAACACAAAATTGTAACCAGTTCATCACTGTACTTGGAGCTGTAATCACCAGTTCAGAAGCTGCTTCACAAGCAGCAGCTGGACTGCCATTGCAGCTGGGCTGAATGCTCACAGAAGGGTGTGGGGGGACTGCTAAGAGTGGGAACAAATCCAATTGTTCCTAGGAAGCCAAATCAGTCAAAAGAGAAAAGATGCAAAATTGTTTTTCAGGCTTGCTCAGAAGCCTTTTGGCAACATCCAGGTTCAAACCCACTGCACACATTGTAACAACTGCTTACATTGTAAAACAGATGACCTACAATGGCCACGTGAATGAAGATGTCTCCAGTATCCAAACACCATACCAATATGCAGTGTTGCTTAATGTGATCCTGGCAAAAAGGATGAGGCTTATTTTAAATGCTGTGTAAGAGCTCTGATCACCAGAGCTGGCACACTGTTGCTTGGCTGAGAACATTCACCGCTATCTTTAGACCTTTCTTGAGGAACAGTGAAAAAGGAAACTTGTCTGCATCTTCCTGGTACGTGGAAGCTTCCATTTCATCTGGCATGGATACAGATCCAAGTATGCATTACACATAGCATCTTAAGGATGTCCCCATCTCTTTCCATAGCAGACAAAGTTACTGCAAAGCTGGACTATGCAATGTGATGAAGCAGACTTTATCCCTTAAAGGCCCACATCAGAAAACAGACCAATTTAATAACAGTACTTTTTAACCTCTCCAGTAATGGGAACATTCTGCCCCTCTCTGATGCACAACTAGCTCAAGTGCTTCTTCTTGGAGATAAGACATTCAAGGTAGGTACTTTATTGCTTATTTTTAAACTACAGTTACATGTAGCTCCACAGCAGCTGCCTTGTTCTTCACGCAAAGCTGTCCCAGTTTCACTTGGTGCTCTCCTGACACCACACAAGGCAACAACACCATCTGCACAGGTGCACAGGGGAGTGCTGCTGCAAACAAATGCTCAATGGAGTAAGCTCTGCTCCTGTGGGAGAGGTGCTGGGAGGCACATAGGGGTAGTGCTGCACACCAATAGTGATATTTAATACACATATTTTTCTGCAGGGCACAAGCCTTGAAAGAGACTCAATTATCTCAACTTTAATGATGGTGGAGGAGTAAGTTTCAGAGAGCCAGCAAAACTGGGTATGCACAACTTACCTCTCCCTGTGTGGCTACCAGGATTATAACCATAGTCTTCTGAGCACCAGTCCAGTTCTAGATTCACCTCAGTACATGGCGTTCCCACTGGTGCTCATCCTTCAACCTCTTGGTTGCAGCAAATTTCCCGAGTGTATTCAAGCTTAATCTTGCCCAACAATTGTCCCAGGGAAACACCGTCATTTCTGTAGAAAGAAACAAAGAATAGCAGATCTTGTCATCCTGGATCTAAAGCCACACACATCACTCCTTTCTCCACTTCTCTAATTTGAGGTTTCCTCCAAAACATTTAATAGTTTACAGCAAACTCAGGTCTCATAACACCCTCAGCACAGGCTGAAAGCAAGCTGCAGAAGACTAAGCCCAGTACAGAACAGCCATTGCAAAAACAGAGGCTAAAATGCAATAAACTAAACTTCTTTTTCTTTTTCTTTTAATTAAAAAAAGTCTGAGGAGAAATCTGGTCCTTTACATTTTATCTGACCTTCAAATGGTAGGACGAGCACCTTGTGCCAGCTGGAAATCTTCTGCAGAGCCTTCAAACTTTTAGTTCAGAAGTAGGCTTGAATTCCTTAGTCTGTGGGCTTCCACACAACAACTCCAATGAGGAAAGGCACTTAGTGTTTGTCCATGGATTAGCTTGATATCAGGTTTCATTTTTACTTACAGAAATGTTTAATACTTGGCAAATGTGGTCACCACGTTTTCAAAAACCACCAATATACGTAGGCACACTCTCGTGAGCAGAGCAGCACAATAACTCTTCTGCTGGTGCCAGGCTGGGACCCCTGCAGGCTGCTTCTGCATGCTCCCCTGGGCTGTGACAGGGAAGCACCATCATCTGGAGCAATGCTCTTGGTCTCTTTGCTGACACACTCCATGTTCCCGAATATCACTTAGCAGGATTTTCCTTCTCCTCAGGAGTTTCCACACCACTAAACTGACTGAAAAGAGACAGCTCTCCCCGGACCAGCGTGGTAGAATTCATGAAGGGAACCAGATGTTTCACCACAATTACTGCTGAAGTCTCTTTACATGCTTTGTGCTTAACGTGGACAACACCCATTCCAGATGAAAGAAGAGCAGCAGCTTTCCAGATACGCTGCTTCTGACTGAGACCAGGACACACACCCTGACCAGATGCCCAGGGCACCATGCCTGGGTGCCCAACTATTTGCAGCTCAAGCTCCTCCCATGTGCTGTGTGCTCCGCTGCCAGAAGTGGACAACACTGCAGTGCAGGCAGCCTCCATCCCTGTGCCAGCAGCATCTCTAAGAAACATTAAATATGGATTTCTCATATTTTCCTTTGTCACAAAGGAAATCACAAAGGAGACCAGTTCATAAGATGGCAGTACACTAACTTAGGAGTTTTTACGGCTGCAAACTGGGGTATCACTTCAGCATTTATATCTGACTGACATGCCTCCCTGCTAAAAATGGTTGGCACGGAACTAGTCATACATGGGTATTCAGATTAGCATCCATTTTGTATCTTAATAGAGGCAGAAAAAGAGAATTTCTTTTTCCGTAGGCTATTTTTAAGTAATGATGAAGCAGTTACTGAGTACCAGTAAGAACACGCTTCACTACACTAACATGAGACAGTCTTTTGCTGGGTAGGCTGACCAGTTATACTATTCACTGCTGCACTGTTCATTCTAATTTTACATTTTATTTTGCTAAGCAGCAGGTTTTTTTTTAAATGTCATAGAGAACATCTGTGTGCTCTCCATCACAAAGACAGACACAAAGGCATCTGTCAGCGTGAAGCTGTGTCAGCCACACGCCTGCTACATTTAATAGCCAAAAGCTGCTTATCTTTAAACTGTTTACTCAGTTTGAGCAAATATTGTGCAAGCAGAGTCCTTCTGATAGTGTCCTGCTATTCAAGGTGGAATCAGTGATACTTTTTCTAAATCAGGAAAACACAAAGCTCAAATCTCTTGCTTCCTGAAACATTAAGATAAGGGGTTAACAACATATGGTTTGTGTGTTACATTTAAAACATACTGATGAGAAACTATTTCAATTATATTCCTTCTCGTTAGTTAAAAGAAAGTATAAAAAACTGGGTTTTTTGCTTTCAGGAAAAAAAAAAAAGCTTTGAATAGTTAAAAAGTTCTCAGCCTAAAGTCGAACCTTTGTTCTCCACTGGTCCACTGTAGTATCCTCAACTTTTGGTTCTTTCCTGTGGGGGTGGGGTGGAGGTGGTGGGCAGAGCACACAGCAAGGAGTGAGGATGGAAATAATGGAAAGAATTAACAATACTTGGAGATTAAAGCAAGGGCCTTTCCTTTTCCTTTTCCTTTCAAAAGGGCTCCTGCTAAGGGTACAGAAAACCTCACACTATTAGCTTCTTCAGAAGAAAACGTATGTATTCAAAATGCACCACGGGCATTGTTACAGAGTTTACAGCAGCAAAGTCCTTTCCTCTTGCTCTCATTGTTACACCTTCATTTACACTACTTTCATTTATCAAACATTTTCTCAGGTCATTAATGGCTCCTGACATTGTTCTCGTTGCTGGGGTTTGTTATTCTGTTTATATACTGACATTAAAACATCAAATTTGAAAACCAAAGTAATAGAACTGCAGAGTTAAGAAGACGTAAACTAGGACTTATCTCCTGACACAGGAGCAGCCATCAGCATCTCTGATCAGCATCAGCTGGCTTCCTCCATTGAAGCCAACACATGCAGCAGCCTCTGGACTCCCACTGCTGGCAGGTGAGTCTCTAGCAGAGCCCTTCAGCACACTCACGTACATAATTTGCTCCCTTTTGCTTTGAGAAAACCTTCCTCATAAACCAAGAAAGCAGAATAGTCCAGGGGAAAATAACACAGGAGAGTATACAGTTTCCTTTATTGTAATACAGATGTGGCTGTCTGAATAGAGGCTATGAACAGGGTTCAGAATAATCAACCACATACATGTAAAAGGAACTTCCACTCTTAAAGACTGTGCTGTAGACATCTAAAACATGCTATTTCAGATGTCTTCATTCTGAACCACTCCTTTGTCATTTCAGAAATTTGCTAATTTACCCTTCAGCTTCCATTCAGCACTGCCCTACACGATGCAGCGTGGTGTAGTTAGGCAGACTTTGTGTTTTTGGAAAAAAGAAAGTAATACAACAAAACCAGCCACGCAAAGCCATCACCACATGGAACATGGCGAGACTTCTCATTTTGAAAATTTCCATCAGTTCTTCTCACAACAAGAAGTACTGCTTTTGTTGTTTCCAGCCTCACAAACACACTCTGTGAGTCAGGCTGTGACCTTTCAGGATGATGCAAAATCAGCAGTAATAAATCAAGCGGTGACTTTGCTGATATGTCAGTAACTTCAGTGATTAATCCAACAAATAAACAATTTATGCCTGGAAGTACAGGAAAGAGGAGTGGGATTCTCTCCCTGCTCTGCCCTGTTGTAGCTGAACTCTGGAGGCAGATTTGGTCCTACCAATTCTCACAGGAAATGCCTAGGCAAAGGCCAAAGATTAAAGTCAATAGCAGATCCACATATCATACATCACTAGAGAAAGAGAAGCTAATGAAGGGAAGAAAACATACTCTTTTTTCTATAAGAGTTTGTTCCTTTGAATGGTCATTTCATGACAGATCCCATCTTCTCAACGTTGTGTCTTTCTGTGGTGAAGATGACCACAGTTCATGCAATTTTCCCCTAAGAAAGGAGATAATTCTACTAGCACAGGTAATTGTAGCTCACATTTCAATCCGCTGCTTTCCCCTCTTCGTATATTCTACTAGATCCTTCCCTTGATTCCATTAACAGTGAAAGCAAAGCTCCCAGGTGGGGGCCTAGACTCCTTTCTTCATACTACTGTTCTGGCTGGCATAGATAGGTATCTACAACAATAGTCAAATTAACTTGCCAGTGTCCATGAACATAAAATCTGCCCAAGGCTTCAAAGTCAGCCATTGCAGACATTTCTTTGAACTGATGAATTTCTTCCTGTGAGCTACTAATAGCACAGCAATCTATACTCAGAATGCTGATCTCCAGAGCTCCAGAAAGAAAATGAATGCATCCAATTTGATTAGCTGGCAGAATTTAACATTTACTGCACGTATACAGAGTATAAAACATCACAGCAGCCAAATATATGATCTTGCCTATAGAGAATCATCAGGATTTGGACTTCAGGACTTCTTTACACTATTCCACAGCAGGTAAAAAATTGGCTTTCTCTTTTAACACATTAAGGAAAAGATACAGATAGTTGCTTTTGTATTACTTGTACAAATCTCAGTTGTTTCGTGAGGTGCTTGTCTGCACAGATACTAAGGCATAACAAACAGAGCAATATCCATGTGTTTCAGTGACTACAAAGCATTCTTGCCATACAGTTACTTTGGTTGTGACTTTCCTGAACCACTGTAAGGTAGTAACACTGATATCTCACCACAACTGTGTTATTTATTCATAGAACTTATTGAAATCACACTGCATGAGAAGACATTTCACTTGAACTTTTTCAAAAGCAAAATTAAAGTAAAAGTCAGGTTATAAATTATAAGTAACTGCATTTGGAATTAACTCTGCTCTTGAGCCATTCAGTTTCACCTTTTAAAGCATTTCTGCACACTCACAAAACAGATGTGTTCATTTTTAAATTAAAGAGATTCCCGGAACTTGAAGGCATATAAAAAACACCCTTCTGCAATTTCCCCACCCTGCACCCAGGAAAAACAAAACAGAAACAAAAACAGTGCTGGGAGACCAGCAACAATGTTTTGAGAGCTGAGAAAACTCTGATCAACCCAACTAGTCAGACTGATGAAAAGTAGAGATTCTCTCCTTGGGAAAATTCCACTGCTTAGCTTTGCAAGCCTGATGTGTGAATGAGCCACACTACAACCTCAAACCAAAACACTCCAAAAATTTCCACACAGTATGGTGTTTAGAGAGCACATGGAACATTTATTAAGGTGTGGGATCATATAATGAAGCTTTTAGACATAAAGAACCTTTGTTTGTGGGTCTAAAAGCCTACTTTAGGAAGTGGACTTCTAGAGCACATGTTAAGGCACAGATTAAGAATGTTCTCTTCCCTGAGAGTTTTAGAAAAATTGGGAGACTTTTAAGTAGCACTTATTTTTGGAACTGAAGTAAAGAGAAAAGACTGCCCAACCTGTACTCCTTGTAAATCTTTGAAACCTTATAGTTAGTGCAACCCAAGAGGAAGCCCCAAAATAGAAGAAAATTGATGCTAAGTCTCTAGAGAATTTCTGATAGACAGACCCTGACCAGAAAATGAACCAAAACTCTTGGGAGGAATGTAAATTACTCAAAGCCAATGACAATACCTCTGATGAGAAAGCTCTTAAACTGGGTCATCCTTGATCCATTGCTCCTAAAGCCTCAAACAGAGAGCAAATCTCTTTATAGCTGTGTTTCCTGGCTCTCCTCCAGGTTCCTCTTCTGGCGCTTGTGCTTTTCTTCTGCCCTTCCTATCTCCCAGCTACAATGGAAACAGGGAAGGAAAAGGAAATATTAACACAGTAGGACAAAAAGAATGCCTGGAGCTTCACTACAACAGAGATGTGGGGCAGTGGGGAACCATTTCAAAGGATTTCAGTTTATTTGCTCTTCTTTAACAACTGAAGTTTCTTTACTCTTCTGTGAAGTAAGTGATTGTATATATAATGATAGATATATTTTGAACTTCATTTGTGAAAAGTTTAAATGGGGAAAGGAGTCAATGTCCACACTGTGAAAATTTAGCAAAATGCCAACATGTCATTAACACTATGAGATAGTCCAACAGTCTACAGTTGATGGTTACTTACTTACACCTTGTACTTGGTTCATGAACAGTTCTTTGTGTTTCACCCAGGAAATGCATGAAAATGATTTTATCTCCTATGAAGTACCTTTACAACAAATTATCAAAACTCAACAAGAAATGTTTGTTAAAAAATAAAATAATAATAAAAAAGAACAGGTTTAATTCTTACCCCAGTCTTCCATTTTATGATCTATTCTTGCTCCTCAATTCTTCTGTTCCATTACCAAAGTCAATCTGCACCTTCCTTTTGCAAAAGAACCCAAACCTCTAATTCTAGGGCACAGAAACTTAAAATGGGAGTGCAGACCTTGGAAAACAGAACAGATGTTATTTCTAACCATTCTTAGTCTTAGATTGCTAATTTATATTACTCTGCTTTCCAACTATGCTAACAACCCAGGCACAACGTGGATTTGATTCCACTTGGGAACAGAATGCACTTGATGCAAAACAACCAGTTAAAGCTTCTAGCAGTCAGATTGGTAACAGAAAACACAAGCCTCAAAACCAGAAAGTCATTTTTAAACAGTGCACCCAGTTAACTTCTTCCTTCTCCTTTTTCCTTTTACACAAAAATAAAAAATGTTCTACTGTGGCTTCTCAATAGGAGGAGCTGAATTGCTACACAAAACAGTACGTGTGCTCTAGTAGATATATATTTTTAGCACATCTACACAGGAAAGAATAAAACTGACAGAGCAGCCATTTGAAAGTTAACAACAGATTTATTTATTTCTCCTTTACACACATAAAAATTTTAAAATACATGCTTAATAGCGTAAGATTATCTTTACATGTGAAATCAGAGTCCCTTCAGAATTCTGCAACCCGGTTTAAGACAACACTGATGTCTGGCTTTGAGCATCCAAAAAAGGAGACAAATGAACTTCACTAACTCCATGACCAAACTGATTAAATTAAAAGGCTATAGTAGGCAAAGTTAGAGAAGAGATCTACCTGTATGATCTGTTATTCACCTGCTGTTCTATTGACTAGTTGACTCAAATGTTGGTCTTGCTGTATTAGGTACTTAACCAACAGAAGACACTCTACCAAAACAAGCTCAGGCAATGGATGGGAGGGAAAGATTGTAGAGTTGGAAGGGATTTACAAGGATTGTTAAGTCTAACTCCAAACAGGGACACTCAAAATTCAAATCCTATGTCCAGTGCTGTCCAAACACTATTTGAATGCTGGCAGCTTGGGGCTATGACCTGGAGAGCCTATTCCACACCCAATAACCCTCTAGTGAAGAAATTGTCCATACCACCCAGCCTGACACTTCCTTCTCACAGTTCCATGCCATTCTCTCAGGTCCTGCCACTGTCTCTAGAGAGATCAACACCTGCCACTTCACTCCCCTCGTGAGGAAGCTGTAGGCCATCACAAGCTCTCCCCTCAGTCTCCTGAGGCTCAACAAACAAGAAGACTTTAGGCTCTCCTCATACATCTTACTGTAGGTCCTTCACCATCTTTGTGGTCCTAAAAGTGCCCTACAAAGGGGACTGTTATATCCAAAGGTGCAACAGTGCAAAGAAATGCCTGACAGAGAATCACAGAGCCATTTGATATTTGGCAAGCTCGTAGATCCCTGCCAAATACTGGCGGTGCCCTGTCACTATGTGAAACCCCCTTCAAATGGAAGCCAAAACTAAATGGTGGCCACTGTGTATGTGTCCTGTCTTAATCCTTCTTCCCACATTTCTGGCAGTTATGAAGAGGACAAACTTTCTTTAAAACATAAGTGCTTTTAAAGCTCACTGCATACTACGTAAGCTGGAACAGAACATTTTGGCTTCAAAAATGTATGAAGCCACAATCATTTAAAACTATAGCAACAAAATAATTTAAAATCAATAATTTGGTCATATTCTGAAACAACATGCCATTGCATGTCCTTATGGCAAAAAAAAACCCCACAAAAACCAAAAACACAGCCTACTGCTAATACTCATCTATATAATCAGTGTCACAGACCTTTAAATCACATTCTTTTCCAGTATCTCAGATCAATGGGTATGCTATTATTCACTATTCCTTGTTGATTTTTAAGCACTGTTCATCTTGACATTATCTATCAGAATCTCTTAATGACATTTCCAAATATTAGCAGCAGGAAACTAGATTATGTCATATCTGCCATTGTTGGAAATTGAACTCGAATATCTCCAGCAACAGAGAAATGCTGTGCACACACCAGTTGACTTGCTTGCTCTTCCTCCTCTTCAAATCTGAGCAAAGAGTTACAAAGAAGTCTGTTTTAGGCTTGCAGTGTTTGCTAAACAGTGCTGAACTGTTAGCAAGAAAGTTAGCAAGAAATTAAATGTCTTTCTCCTGGGACTTCTGAGAGCGCTAGTCTATCAAAAGCATCAGGCAGTTGGTGAGGATGGTCCAACTATGTTCCATACATCAGCTGCTGCTCTGCATGGTTCATGAGGCAGGGTATGCATAGCTCACTCATTCTTAACTATTACAGCAGAGAAAACCACAACTACTACGTAATTTGGCACACAAGAGACATTCAACAGTAAATATTTTAATTAAAGTGGGGAAAAAAAAAATTTTTTTGTTTGAGTGACCAAATAATTGGAATGCTGTTACATTTATACCATCTATCATCTCAAAGCATTTCTGACTTAGTACCAATAATAACGTGTAACCACTGCTCCAATAGCTACTGGGTGGAACTCCAGGAAGAGTTTTTCATTAACAGCATACAGGATGCCTGCATAAAGGTCATTTAGAAAATAAAGGATGCAAAGGAGACTGAACAGAAAGTTTGGGAAGGATGACTGAAATATTAAATAAAGGAAAAAAAAAAAGCTCATGTACACACGTACACACAGACACACACACAAAACAAAAAACAAAAACAAAAAAACCCCAAGAAATTACCAGGCCCTCTATATTATTAGAAACAAAACAAAACCCTACGAAACATAGCATTTTTTTTTTTCCCCAAGACTTTGGTTTAGTGCTTTCCTTTAGTGCAATGACTTTAATTATACAGTTCTTAATTGTGCCAAAGTTTGACGTGAAATCACACAGTCAGAAGAAAAACCACAACCTGTGGTAGTAGTCACCAACTCCACCTCCCTGAATACACAGACCTAATTTCAGTTTTCCCTTCAGGTGCAACCACAAAGTGACTGTCCACTTGGTAAGAACTGATAAAATCAAAGCATAGCCAAAGGGACTCTGCCATACTCAGACAACGTTCTGTTGTATCCATGTCTTACAAAGTCCCAAAGCTGTTGCTATTTAAACAAAAGAACAGTGATCCTTTGCGCATGACAATAATAAATAAATGCAACGCTTTTATAGCCTGACCCGCAGCACTATGAATAAACGATCTAGACAGACATCCAACTTCTCGCGTTCCTCTGATGACAATGATTCCTGACATTACTCTTCACGGTTTAACAGCCAACTCCTCAAGTGACGTCATGGGGAATTTTGTCCAAAGAAGAAACACAGCTGCTGAAGGTTTCCCTGCACCATGTCTGCTATAACCAGTGCTCCTGCCTGCTTTGGAGTCACTCGGCTAACAAGTAAAATTTACTCCGGGTCTTCACATTTATTTATGGATGCATGGAGTGATATCACTGAAAAATATCAGTTACAGAGAAGGAAACACTGAAACATACCAAGAATCTCCTGTAGTGTACACACTAGTGAGGGAGCAGCAAGGGAGATCCACTTAAAACTGAAGCTCAACCAGTAGTATGAAAACACAGTTTTTTGTTTGCTTTACTTCCAAAATAATATGGAAAATTATGCTCAGGCTCTTCTTGTTTGCCCGCTGTCCCTCTCTCAACACATCAGCAGTAAATTAAGAATGCTTTGTACCAAAAGAATCTCTGCTAACACATACTGGCAATGATTTCATTCATAAAATACTTTGTGTAGAAATGCTAATCTCCTGTTTTAAGTAAACTTCAGCACTGTTGATTTCAATGATTCAAAAGGATAAAACACATTCAGTTGGTTACTTGTAATAGTCCTAGATAATCAAAAGCCCTCATTTCCCCTTCCTCTCTCAAAAAACAAAACAAAACAGAAAACAATGATGCAAGTATTAAAAGAAAAAAAACGACAGTCCCTATTTAGGAAATAGGCAATTCAAACAAAAGTTGCCAGTGATGTCATTTCATTTATATACTGCCTGAGTCACAGGTTCCTGAGGAAGTGGTAACACCTACAGAAATACTGTATGAAAGTCAGGCTTCCAAACGTGAAATGAAAACAGAGACATTAATAGACAAAGCAAAACCCTCAAGCAAAATCACAACTGCCTTGCAGATTTCCATTCACTCTTGCACAAATTTGAAAGAAATTTGTCACTGGAAATTAATTTGCTTATCCATTGACACCCTTCTGCTACCTGTGAGGGGAAGACTGGGCTGAGGAGGAGATATTCACAGGGGTTGGGAAGATGGGGGAAGAAGACAGTGATTTCCTGGCTGTCAACCAGAAAACTCAGAGAAGGCAGGCAAGACTTGGAACCTTCACTGCCCAGCAGCTCTTCCAGGTCCATGCTGACATGACGTGGAAACAATTTTAGCAGCATTTCTGTACACAGTTTTAGCCCACACTGGTTTGATTTAGAAAGTAAAATTATTTCAGAAATGAGGAGCCAGCTTTCATTTCAAATGCACCAAGCTCCTTCAGCACTGTCTCATCTTGCCAGAGATGCCAAACTGAAGCTTTTTAAGAGAGTACAAACATTGCACCAAAAGTGAGGAAAACATTAGTGGTTTCCTCAGTGAGAAAGAATAACGCCTCCTGTTTGTTTTTTATGTAGTGGATAAGATCATTTCACTGATAAATAAAAAAAAATGAATTATTCTGGTGAGATCAAACAAAAATCAAGCGTCTGGTGCTCAAAAGCAAATAAACCTGAATTACTGAATGCTCCTGAAGGCTGCTGAAGCAGCAATCCACTGCCAAACAATAGCAGAAAGTAACTGTATGGGAAAGGAGGGAAGTTAAAAAGAATGACTGAAAAAAAATCATACTTTTTATTTGCAGCAGTAAAACATTATATGCATGTGACCTTCAGTTAGAGAGGCAAAGTCCTTTCTCCTTCATATCAACATCCTATATAAATATCTATTCAAAAAGCAAGTTGGAACAGGCATTTAGACTTCAACAGCAAACGGTAACACAGTGAATACTCCCTGCCAGCTAGGAAACAACACATCTCTTCTGGAACTCCTGACAGCCCCTTTTTATTGCCAAGTTGAAGGAAGTGCCTACAAGAAGGTACAACTGCAGGTGAGGCCTGGCCTGACTAAACTGACTAAAACACACTTAGTACTTGAAGTTCAGACAAACAGCTGTCGAGAGCTCTGACAATCTTGTCAAAGAACGTCCAAAATAATTCCATGAGATGTGAAAAAATGCTACAGTGAAGCTGCAATTGGCAGACTGTGTTGCCGATTACCAGGGGGCAACCATCAGTACTTGAAATTATAGATGGTTGGAGTGCTCATCTTTACGCTTATCCGGGAATGAGGTTTACCTGAATTGGGAAACGAGATGAAAAATTTGTTGCTAGAGAATTTAGCAACAAATAGGTTAGAGAATACCTTACGCTACTCAGCAACACTGCTACTTCAATGTATTACTATTAATTCTTCTGGGAGTAGCTTAAATTTCCCTTCTGCTGAGCCAATTTCCTTGGCTAGGTTAATATAGTTCTCAAGTGACTCATTCAGAAGAATTCACTACAACCTGGACAAAATAACAGTCACCGGCTGGTGGAATACAGACTGCCGTATTTCAGCTACTGCGCTTAAGAGTAAAGTGCCTACAAATTAGCCCAAGCCACAGCCCATTTTGGTTAACACTGCCCGACTTCAAACAACTCTCAGCAACATTTTGATGAAACAATGGGTCATAGCAACAGATTCTTTCTTTTGGTCTGGGATAACTGAGAGAAAAAAAACATGGCTATTCTTTGCTAAGCATATATTCTCTATTTTTCTACATTTTACAGATGAGAACTTACTAAAAAAAAAATCAGAGAAAAACCAGGAACTGTTAAACTCTCTGAGTCAACCTAGTATTGATGCTATTCCAAAGGAAAGGTCCTGCTGTCCCTCCATTCCTCAATAACTACTCACCATGAAAAGTCACTGCTATCAGTAGTACAGGACCAAAGGGTATCAATAACAGTAAAATGAGACTGAAAACATTCTTTGTCACTAGATTGCTGTTTTGTTTGTTTGTTTAATTTCAAATCCTGCTAAGTGCTGCACAAATAAGTAAACAAACTTTAAATTTTGGTAGCTGAAGTGATAACAGAGAGCTAATATCTACGCTAGTTTCAAACCCATAGCATTACCTATGTGGTGCCACACTATTTTTAAACACTATTAGAGCTCTGGAGAAAATCCAGGGAACTTTAAGGGAAAGAGATTTGGAATTTAAATGGTAGGCAGGTTTTTCATAGGTTATGAATTTATACACTGTCAGACTGTAACAGCATGAAGTTTTTCTAGGTGGTATTTCTGCCTTATACAGCTGTTAATCCAGGCCCTCTAAAAGAGAAAAGGTGCACAAAACCCTCCAACAAGAAGTTTTGTTTTGGTAGGCTATGCATGATGAGCACAATATTTGCACTGAAAGCAATTTAAAACAAGGAACAAAACGTAAAACAATTAAAGAAGCCAGGTCAATGGATTTGGAAAAAAAATGGTAACAGGCTCAGGACATCTTCCAGATGATGTTTCTTAGGAAGTCTGTTAAGTTTGCCATGTTGCAAATTTTTCTTTAATGGCTTCTCTTTGGAGTATAAATGCTTATTTGTTTCTAAGCGAAGAATTGCAAATATTGTGTTATTATTTAAAAACAAACAAGCAAGGAAGTAAACTAGCAAAACAACAACAACAAAAACCCCAAACAAACAAACAAACAAAAAAACAACCTAAAAGATTAGGTGTAAAAATTTGGAAAAGTAATAAGAAAAAATCCTACCATCCAGCTGCATGTTCTTGTCAGCTTTTGTGTACTTTTAATGCCAACGTTGAACCAACGGAGAAGAGAATGGCTATTAACTGTGTGTTAGAGAACTGGCTGGACTTGCAGTGCAGAATAGAGATACCTTCAACTGGAAGAACAACAAAAAAAGTTTGATTATGTGCTAGCTTGCAACATAAGTAGTATTGAAAGAATGTAAGCTGTCCTTCCTCTTCCCATAGAAAGAGAACCAGGACTCTCCTTGAACTTTTAAGATGTGGTTATGCTCTGAAAAGAAACCATATATGAAAATCCTTTGGATTCAGTAATGGCTCTGAACTGGTACTGTAAGAAACAGGCAAACTTGACTGGCATCAGAAGCTTAGTGATCTTTTCACATATAATTGACATTAATGGGAATCCTGAAAACCAAAGTCTACCTTCAGTCACTTCTCAGCTATCTGATTTTTTTTTTTTTTAAATCTGTCTTGAAAAAGAGGAAGAAAACTTAAAGAAAAGTTGGGAACTGGGTGAACACTTCAGTCAAACGACCCAGAGCAATGCAACGATGAACTAGGTATTAGCTGTTCCAATCAGAATAGTTAGCATACACTCAATAAGAGGAAGAAACAGAAGTGCTATCATGTGACACTAAATCACAGAATGCTAAACAATAGCATAATAAAAAGTTCAAAAACAAAAACTCCACCAGTAAGAGTTTTCTTTGACTATGAGAAATTAAAAGGAGAAAAATCACAAATGACAGGTGAGAAACTGAAAGAAATCACTCATACATTGAAAAAAATTCAACTTTGCTATGACTTTTACTGTATGTATTTAAGGTAAGTAGCCAAACAAGAGAACATTATACAGGCAGTAGAACAATAGTACTGCTGGTAAAAAAATTTCCGTCCATCTCACTGGAGTTCCCTGAGGACGCAATACCAAACCCATACAGAGCACAAGGAAGGAACATTTTTTCCAGACTGAAGCTCAATGGCTATAAGGGCTGCAGCAATTACTAGAATTCCATTTGATGTACAAGACTACACTTCATGCTGTTGATCTCTACTGAAGCAGAATCCTCCTTTATTTCTTGGGAGTAATCAGCTCTTGAGTAATAAAAATCCTATGGTTCCATTCCTTGGTGAATTTCTATACCAAATGATCTAGGTCATCATGAATCTTTCTGCATGGGTCTAAGTGTCATTTACACACTTGTGCTCTTTCTCCCTTTTAGAACCCAATGCTGAAGGCTTCAGAATCAAACCTATCCCATGTTCCATGGAGCAGATTCTCACATTGGCCAAACCACATACTGGGTAAAATCTTACTATCAATTTACATCTAATACAAAGGGCATGCCTTAAGTGAAATTTATTCCAGATTGATAGGCTATAACATTGATAAAGAGGATTTAACACCAGACTGAAAGCAAGTGAAGAAAGGTCGAAGTTTAACTTCCATTAAACACCAATATCTGCAGTTGAAAGGGTAGTGCCAAAAGCCTTCCATTAAGTACCTACAGGCCAGTAAATAAATGTGCTTATCTCATAATGGTATTTGAATTTGAACAGTAATGGAAATGTTAAGAGCACTTCATTTCTATGTATTCTTCTGATTTCTTACTCAATTAATGCCCAGAAATTGCAGAATAAGGACCATTTTGTTCCACAAGGAGGAAGAAAACAACATTAAAGTTAGACAACGGAAGTTATTCTGACATACTGAAGAGCTTCAGAACATCAGGGACATCTGGGAAGCATATGTACAGCAAGCAGCTCAGCCTCAGAACTGTATGCTACTGAAAGTAGAGAGGTAAGGAAACACCATATTAACCCTGAATTCCAACCTTTAGATCTTGCATACAGCTGCAATTAAATAGATACACTGCATCTTTAAACTGAAAGTTACTTTAACAGGTAATTAAAATTAAGATATTTAAAGTAACTATTACTGTTCATCAGATTTTTAGAAAGATGTCCAGTTTTACATTTTCAGATAATCAAAGACTGCAGAAGAGTTTTACACTCAGCAGTTCCAAAAGACAAAAATGCAGGTCTTTCCCTTTAAACTACCCAGTACCAATACACAATGCCAAAAGAACTACAGAATGCAAATCATACAGCTCATAGGTAATTCTGTATGTTAATAAACTACTTAAAAATGTTTATCGCGTGTTATTGATGTTATTGATCATTACCTGACCACCAAAAGATCAGTTTCCTATAAAAAAATATATTTAATTCAGATATATATACTACAATGAAGTTAGCGAAACAGGCCATTAAAGCTTAACAACTAATGCTAACCTCAACATGTTTCAGTGAGTCTTATTTTATGATGGGAGTATAGGACCTGCAGATATCCTTTCTTTTAAGGTGAATTTGATCTGACAGAACATACTCTGATGTGGCCTAAGAGAGAAACTGTGAAATTATCTGCACCGGATATTCAGAGCTTATGTTAAAGGAAGTAAACCAAGCTAAATTAATTGGATTGACCAGTTGGTCAACTCATTTTCATAATGTATAACAGAAATAAAGACTGCCACAAAAAGCGATTCTGCCTTCTTTTCTGAGCAAGTTAGTCCATAGTCTCCACAATATAAAGCCTTAAAATGAATTTCAATTACACTTCCAAATCCTATTGCAAGATAAAAAACAATAGATTTGCTTTCAGTTCTGTAATAAGGTAACTTTGATATTTTACAAATCCATTTTTACAAATCCTTGAGAACCCATCAAAGATTCTCACAGTCTCAGCCATAACATCTGAAGCCATTCCTGATGCTGCAGAAATTGAAATACTTAAACTCCAGTCAAAATAAAAATCAGAATCAGTGTTTAACACCTGTAAAGTAGTATACAACAGCAACCAGGAATGGCAGAGTTAGAAAATCAACTTCTTATTTTAGTAATACATTTAACTACAAGTTTTTAATGAATCAATGATTCATCCTCTAAGCAATTTTTACTATATAGCAGAACACTGAACTTCAGCAGAGCATTAAGTATGATACAGATCCATTTTGGTCTTTCCTGTGTAAATATAAGTCAAACCACATTTCTTCCACAGAATGAAATTATAAGAGAGAATAATTTCTCTTTTGGCACAGGTAAGAACAATCATACTACAATAAAGGGAATCAACTGTACTACAAATATTTACTTTGAAATAGAAAGCAATGTGATATACACTGCAAGTGTAGGTTTTTAACCTACTCCTGCTCTCCCATAAAGATGAAGTTTATTTCTCAACAGGAGAATATTCTCAATCTTAATAATGAACTCTAATTAAAGGTGAACAAGTGTTGGAAAGATGAAGAAAAAACCATTTAGACAAGCTACTTAGACATGTCTGCTGAGAAGCAAAATAAAAAAATGGAACAAATGAGATACCAAAGTTTACTTAAGCAGCAAATTTTATATATGTCTTATTTAGAAAATGGGGAAAAAAAAAAAAAAGAAATAAGATTTCAACATAACCACGTTATTTTGGTTATTTACATAATAAAAATGAAAATATGGAGAGTTATATCCAGAAAAGACTGCTTTCACAGTGAAGATATTCATGTCAGTATGTGGTTTACAATTGTTCATATTCATTGTAGTCATGGGTAAGCAATCATTAACTTGTCGAATAACAGATAAAAGGCAGCAATGCAGTTCAAAGTAGGTCATCTTCCACCTTATTCAGCTGATTTTCAGACTGTTTCATCATCACTCATGTCCCAGATCTGCAACAAAAAAGGAAGTGTAATTTTAGTTTGTGGAGTTCAAATACACTTTTAATATGCCTTTATAAAATTAGTATTATTATTTAAAAGAGAGAGTAAATAAGAGAGTGACTAGAACCAATGGCTTTTTATGATTTTTTGGAGGTTTACTTCATGGCAAATACTCTCCTTCCACTCAGTAAAGGCTTGTAGTAGCCAGGAAGAACATGCATACAAAGCTTTGCGCTAGATCTGGCTCTGAACTACTTGGTTCTAATCACTTGAACAGAAAAGTTCTCCTTTGCCAGCAAAATCTGCCACCAATAGGAAGATATTCCTTCAATATCTTTCAAATCCTTCTAAAAAAATTCAGAGTTCAACACAGCAATATTGAATAGTTAATAGAAAAATGGCTATAATTTTAATAAAAGTCCTTATGACAAAACGTAATGATTCTGGAATTTGAAATTGTTCTGAAAAAAGCTCTTAAAATCCAACCCCAGAAAGCAATTGCTCAAATATTTTTCTGCAGTGTTACAAACCATAAAATGAAAACTCTGAATGGCAGGATTTTTTCAATTCCTAGAAGCGTTGCAAAATGGTGGTGTAAATCCTTATGGAAAATACTGAAGGAACAGTTTGTTTACGAAAGGAAAATAGAGTTTTCATCCTGCCCTAGATGAGCAGCTTGGAGCTTGCCAAGGCAAACATAAATGTCCAGCTTACCAGTCAGGGTCAAGGATGTGGAAAAGAAATATGAAAAACAAAATCTTTAAATAGTGTTTATGGTATGATTCAAACTGGCAATAAGTAAGAAATTCAAAGTTCAGACTGATAGTCCATCTTTGTTGAGCCTAATTTTTGAAAACAAATCCCATAGATTTTAACCCCCAAAATCACTCCCAAAGAAAGGCAATAAATACTTCGATAAATGCCATGAGGTGAATCAAAGGCAAAAGGGAAAAAAAGCGGACCGAGATCCCTAAAAGTCTTCTTTATCTACTAAGCAGATGCACTGGGAGCAGTGCCAGCTTCTCTGCTCTGTGCTTTCCCATCATCAGTTCTGATCTGAGCAGTGTGGGTGAGAAGGCAAGTACTTGCTGGTTTGTTTGTTTTTCACGAAGAAAGGCTGGTAAGGGTGCCAGTGACATGAGTAATTCTGTGATATGAAAATACCTCCATCCAGAAACTGTCTTGCTGTTCCAGAGTTTCTGTAAAGCTCAGAAAGCCTTTTGGCTCTACACACGTCATGTGCAATGCTTGCATTACTGTAACAATCCATCTGGCACAAAGAGCAGCTCAAACTACACAGTCATCTCTCTTTGTCGAAACCAAGGGGAAGAAGTGCAGGTTTGTTGTTGTTGTTTGTCCTTAATATTAAGGGCCCTTGTGAGGGCCTCAAGCAACTTGAAGATGTACAGTTCAAGCACAGCTCCTCAGCTCCAGCACACAGCCAACACTGCCTCCTAGGTAACCCAGGCTGCTGGCTGTGGAAGCAGCCTTACTTGTGAAATGTATTCTGCTATCTGAGTAAAATAAGCTAGTCATGGACATTGAAAAACTAAGACCCTTGAAATACAGCATTAGTAATAATAGCAGGAAAGTAAGAAGAAAAGAATAACAATTAAATAATTTTCTATCTAAAATACATATATCTCCTAAGAGTCCTTCAACACAAAAACATTTACTTCTTATGCACCTCTGCATAAGATGTTTAGAGTACATGCTTCATGGCTATGCAAATTTTGGCTATTACTTCAAAGCAGTGAAATTTCTGCACAACAGAAATCATGAAATACAGAAAGCCATGGAAGATAAAGTCTAAAATGAATGTAGAGCCAAGAATCTGGTCCCCAATTCAAGCCATGAATTTGGATTTTGCTTTCACTTCTCTTCTATCCTGCAGCACACCTGGGTTAGTCAATCTCAATGCAGCTACACGCGATGACAGGATTAGTCATAAAATAGGAAGATAATAAACCAGCTGTCAGTGTCAACCTCCCTCCAACCCCTTAAATAAATAAATAAAAAGCCTGGACAGACTACCTCAAAGCACCTGTTTTTTTTCAAGCACATGCTTTCATATCTGAACTTCTTTGCAGAGGTTCTTAAATGTCAGATGCAAACTATGCCTATTCAGGATAAAATAATTCCTGAAGCTCTTTTCTTAAAATGACAAGTATAACTGTCTTATATCATAGGAAGAATGGGGAAAAAACCCTGTGTGTTAATTCAACTGTTCACAAGTTCCCAATGGTTTTACACAGTTCCAGATGGCATTTTCAGTAATCCTTAGGAACAGAGAAAGAGTTTTGCATTTCCTTCCTGCAGCACTAACAGCTGGTACCTGAAATTTAACCTCCATGGCCATGGTTCCAAACTTAGCATTCACATATGGAAACAAGACTTGGCATCCTAGAATTAACATAAGTAACTCAAATAGGTAACTTCTGTTTATCTTATAAACAAACCTGCAAGAATACCAGTGCATCCTAAGAGGATTTCTAAGTTTCTTGCCAGCAATGATCCAGCAGCAATTGCACAGAAACGGCCACCTCATTAAGAGAGACAAAGCAAACAAACACACCACCCCACACACTGCTTTCCACACCAAACTAAGATGAATTTACACACATGTGCATCAAATACACACTGCTTAGAAAACCTTGGAATACCTTTATGCAAACCTCAGTATTTACTGTTTCATAAATGCTCCAAATACGGTTTAGAGTAAGGAAAATTCTACTAGCAGAGGTGAGGCTGAAAATTAGATGTGACATGTAACAAACAGCACCCTTGGGTATCACATGAGAACATGCAGCTTCCCACATCAATTACATCTTATCATATCTTGCATCTTGATTTAGAAATGTACCCTCACTCAGGGAAGTGAAACAAATGATAAAAGAATATATTCAGACACGTTTAAATTTAAAGCAAATTATTTTATGTCTATACAACATGAGCTTTTTCATAGGCACAACGTTAAAGATGCTTTTATACATCCGAGCTTCTGACAATCTAATTCTACAAAGTATTTGTGACCCTTTACAGTATAATTCTAGGATCTAAGCACAGCAGGCTGCATCAACAGTCCTCGTGTGGCTCCTTGAATATTTTTCCTGGGTCAGGAAGAATACTGAATCCTTTCTGTTGCATCTTTCAGGAGTGCAACAGAAACAAAACTGCAACTTGAAATTCATTATATGTTCCAGTTCCAACATGCAGCTTTTTCAAGCTTTTCAGTATGGACTGAGGGATGCTAATTACAAAGTTCAGCACCCTCCTTTCATCTCAGATACCTGATGCACAGTAAGCACTACCCTTCATCTTACTGAAACTGAAAACAAACTTCAAGCGTTCTGCATATTAAACAATTCTTCAACCACCCCCCTCTGCACAGGGGGAAAAAAACATAAATGCACAATCAACACAGAGACAGCATTCTACAGCAGTGACAGTGTTTAGCTTTGCTCAGAACTCATATCCAGCTGCATGACAGAGCTTGCATAGCAAAGAAAATTATGTAGAGTGTGCTATCTAAGAAATGAAGGTAATGCACCTCAGTAAGCATTCCCTGCTGCTCCCACTAGAAACAGCTTGCTTCGCAGTACTGGCAGTGGTTCCCCCACAAGAACAGTTCATCCAATCCACACTTAAATGTTGTGCTTCAACAGTTTCCTATTTCTGCAGGATACAGCTAGTTTTTGCTTTTTTTTTTTCAGAAGTGGTTGCTTACTTGCTATAACAAAACCAGCCAAAACCAGTTTTACCTTACAGTTTAGGCCATAGACATTCATTACACTCCATTCAACAAGGTGAGATATCCCAAATACAGAAGATAATTATTCTAGATTCCTGTACACAATGCACATACCCTGCTTAGTCCACACTGACAACTAATTTCTGGCACTCATGCTATCAATACAAGTTTTCTTTTATTCTGTCTTGGCCAGAAACTTCACAGTCTTTCCTGTTCAAATGGTTTCATACCTTGCAATAATATTCAACTACACCAACTTCATGCTTTTGTCCTTGGTGGTGTCTGACACGTGTTTTCCCTTTGTAGACATTGCAAAATTCTGCATTTCCAGCCAATAGCCACAGCTTAAAATCTAGGTCAAGGTCACAAGGCATCCTCATTTTGATGAAAACCAGCACCAGTAATTATTCTCTGTGTTTCTTTTGCATGTGTGGCCTCACTTTTCATATGAACTGCAAACGTTAGCCCATTGAGTTTCATCCTGGCAGCTGTGGTATGTTAACGAGCCCTGTGATCACCTTTCAGGACTGATTTTCTCTCATGCCCTCTATTCTATCAAGATACAAGTATCTAGCATTTGATTTTTTATCCTTTTATTGTTTATTCCATTTTTGTATCATTTAGAGTGAGCACTAAGTGACCTAAGACCTAGGGACAGAGGGATCACACTTTTTCTCAAAACATCCTCTCCTATGGCAGGCTTTACGCATCGACCAAACTACTTACACTTACTGCAACAGTTTGTTAAAAGGCAATGTCAGCAAGCTCCTTAGCATGTGATCTTAGTCAGCTTACACACTTGATACTAGATTATTTCCTGCAGAACTGGCATCTGAAGATTTTAAATACTTTCAGAAATACTTAAGTAGAAAAAAAAAAAGGCAAGAAAACAACTACAGAAAATTTGTTTACAGTGTAAACTACTGAGTTGAAAAATGTCTTCGGGTTTTCTAACTATGCTTCAAACAGGTACAGAACACAGCATTCAACAGTAATTAGTATTTTTTTATTTTTACAGTTTTCTTAGGTATGTTATCAGATTCTTTAATGAAAACATTCATGAAAGCTGCTCATTTGCTTTCCACATGACTAGAAGATTCTATAACCATCCAATTTAAAAAAAAAAAAAAAAGTATACGTAGGTTTTTTTGCTGTTAAAATGCCTTTGACACATTTCCTTCCATTGTTTCTCTTTGTTCCAGGAAGAAACAAAGCAGAAAGCAAGCAAATACAAAGCCAATTTCTTTCCTCCTCCAAAGTAGGGTAACCTCTTCAAGTGCTTTGGAGTTGCAAAGGCCATTTTTCAGGGCGCAGCACCTGAGCTGTTGGAATGATGTCTACCTCTGAGGATATTTTCTACAATGAACTCTTTTCCTCAGGCTCTTGAAGTCCGAGAACAAAGCAGTGCAAAAGCAAACGACCCCCCTTAAAGAAGATGTGATGATTTCCATCAGCGTATTTTGGTGTGGAATTTGAAACTTCATTTTACTACCACCAAAAAACAATTATCCAAACACAACAAGAGTTTCAATGAAGCCACAGTTAATTTAAATATTTTCACAGCAGTTATTAGCTCTGATATAAATCCTTAGACAGAACTGAAGTTAAAAACACTAGTGTACATAAAAGTATGCATTCAAATTCTTTTATCATCTTCTTGGCTCTTTTGATGAGCCTAAATGTTCTATTTTTAAGTGTAAAAAGATGTGTAAGTTTATACTCGTTTAATTTCTAAATCCTGCCAAAAATTCACAATGGGCAAAAGCAAATTCACTTTAAACTTTCATGAACTTGTAGCTTGATCATATGCATAAATGGATGTCAGAATAATTACTACCATCTACATCTGACTGTATTCTATTCCAACTACACAGACTTTGTTTTGCTGTAAATCAATAGCTTGTCATGTTCCACTCAATCTTTCAAATTCACAAGCAGTGTGTAACTGATATCTAAGATGTGTAAATGAGCTTGCAGGTCACACAAAATCAAACATTTCACAGTTACTGATTAAAAAAAGAGCAGCAGTTTTATGATACTATTCAAGTGACCCTCAGAGGTAAACAATTCAGACCACAACAAAGAGATCATAAAACATGAATCTTAAAGTACACTCAGCCTTGCAATACAGGGTCACAGAAATACAGACTGGAGGATACTTGTGGAGATCATTTTTTCTGATCCTCCCCTCAGAGCATGACCAACTAGATGGGGCTCAGGACCTGGGCCAGCTAAGATTAACATGCTGATTTTTTTTCCTCTTTCTATCTAACTGTGATATGTGATGTTGCAGTCTGTGCCTGCTGCCTCTCATACTTTCATTCTGCACCTCTGTCTTCTCGGTACATTCCCACAAGGTAGTTGAGAAAAAAAACCACAAAAAACCCTAAATATTCTCCCCTTAGCATTCTCAGACCTGAATAAATCCATTTCTCTCTGTTGTGGCTCCTCTTATGCAGAAGGAATGGTTTTCAATACTCAGTAACCAAAACAATGTCTGAAACTAAGTGAATGGGAGAAGATGGTTTGTGGTTCTACAATGCAGTGTTCTACAGAAACAATCAGACTTTTATTTCTTGCAATGCAATTTTTAAATTTACTGAAGTATCAGAATCTCACATGCCAGTTTTCCTCTACAATTATTACAATCTTACCCATCACTTTTCCTGTTATGTTTATCAAATAACATGAAATAAATATTAAATAGGAAATAGCAAACATCGATAAAAAAGCACAACCATTAAGATATTCACATAGTGAATGTGAAATGTTCCAGAGATACAACAGGCAAAAAAGGTTTACGGTTTAATTCTACTAGAATTCTATTGTTCCATGTGGACAGGAAATTAACACGAGGAAACGCAAGGTGCATCAGCAAAAACAGAGTACTGCATGCACGCTGACTCACTCTTACAGTATTTGCAATGTCTATGCATTACATAGTTTTCTATATAATGTAAGTAGTCTGAAGTTCACTTAAAAACCTAGTTAGAGGCACAAGAAACAGTTCTGAAATCACAAATCCAACCTAGACTCAGACGAAAATGGGTACAAGCATCCGAATTATTTTATGATAATCACTACCATTAATATGGAATGGAATCAACAAGAGTTTTGCATGACTTGGGACTCTATAAATCTTTTCAAAATGTTTTCAATTTTCAGACCATACCATTCCAACACCTGTTTGGGCTAATAAATCTAGGAACACTCGTATTTTTCCAGGCTATCAAATCTCCTTACCTACTTCCCTCATTTTCCTTTTCTGTGGATGTCCTGCTACATCTTCTATAACAAAGTGGAACCCACCTGCTCTCCTGCTCTCCTGTTGGCTTTTTTTCATTTCCACAATGCAGTGAGAAAGCAATGCTTGAAACTGCTCCCAACTGGAGGTGAATCTGATTTCAACACGATGACACAGGGCTGTTTAAAGATGGCATGATCGTGCCAAGCAATTTGCTTCTCTAAGTACTGCAAACTCTTCACCATTAAAGAATCAAATTCATTCCATTGAATTCACTATTTTGAACCTAATGCTCCAAGAAAGAAGAGCAATAAACTCAACTCCTGCAATATAATCGATACGGTACAAAACAATCTTTTTATTTATTTTCTTTTATTTAAGCTCTTTCTTTTTATTTAAGTTCTCTTAGTCTAATCAAGCTTAGCAAAGCATTATTACTTGTAAGATTTCCATATTACCACAGTAACTCAAATGATCCAGCACACCATGTTATGGAACTCTGCAATGCAGAGTACATTGCAGATGTGCTATAGCAAAGGCTTCCAATTGCTTACAAGCCAAAGAGCTTGTTTTGGCTTAGAATGGTCGTTTTTCCCCATATGGGACTACTTTGATCTTTTTGCCTACTATATAAATGCAATTACACTGAGTTTATTGGATCAACAGGGACCACAGAAAGAACATGTTAATCCAACTGTGAGTGATAAGAGAAAGAAGCTGCTTTAAAAAGTTTGATTTCAGGGCAGAAAATACATTTAGCACATTTTCAAAACAGGAATATAAACCAAGACTGTGTATTTTTCTACTATATGTATATATGTATCAGCATATAGCAAACAGACTATTACATACATACATATATATACATAATATACATATCTACTACATATCATACATAATATACATATCTACTATATGTATATACTATAATGTATTTTTCTACTATATTCATCTTAAAGCACACAACAGGTCACCTGCCCTACAGAAGTGTACTTTACTTCTCCATGGCACTAAATTAATATTTTCTTAATTTTTTTTTTTTTTTCATTTCAACACTACCTACTCTGAAGGAAAAACTGGAATATACTTAAGATGTTGGTCTGCATAACTTTGAGTAATTAAGCCTTTTAAATTTGAACACAAAGCATTTTAAATATGGCAGGGAAGATACTTTTATGCTGTGATTTCCAGCTAGCTGCCAGGGATGATGTTTGGCTACAAGAGAATTCAGCTGAGACATCCCCAGAACAGCAAATTGCAGCTGAAAGCAGATCATGCTTTTCCTTTTGTGTCAAAGAGACCAGGCTCAAGCAGCAGTTTGATGATGTGCTTTCTTTTCAGATATACTCAAAACCAAGGTCATGCTCATTTATAAACATTTAAGATGTCATTCTGTGAAGATCATGTTATGTTCAAAGGAAAAAGATCTTCCAATAGTGAATGTTCCTTATATTGTACTCAGTTTATAAAGCTCTTTAATTTCTTACAGAATGTAATAAGCAGAAACTAAAAGGAATAGATGATTACAGCTATTGCACAGGTGTAAAACAGAATCACAGAATCATTAAGGCTGGAAAAGATCTCTAAGATCATCTAGTCCAACCATCACTACCATGCCCACAAACCATGTCCCTAAATGCCATATGATCGTGTTTCTTGAACGCCAGGGATGGTGACTCCACCACTTCTCAGGGCAGCCAATTTTGATGCCTGTCCTCTCTTTTGGAGAAGAAATACTTCCTAAAATCCACTCAGAACCTCCCCTGGCTCAGCTTATGATCAGTACTTCTCATCCTATCATGAGTTACCTGGAAGAGGAGACCAACCCCCACCTCACCACAACCTCCTTTCAGGGAGTTGCAGAGTTGCAATAATGACTCCCCTGAGTCTCCTCTTTTCCAGACTAAACAATCCCAGTTCCCTCAGCTGCTCCTCATGCTCCAAAGATGACACACACCAAAAGACAAAAGCTACGAATTAGAAGAACATTGAGCTGTATCTCCCTCTTTCAAAATTGAAAAAAATTCTGAGGAACACACTCAGAATGTTAATTCAAATGTTTAGATCCAAATTTGAGAAACCTAAGGTTGTCTTAACTAACTACATTGTGGTTCTCAGCAAATGACTTTATCCAAAATAAACACCTTACAAGAAATATTTTCATAATGTTTTTATTTTGGCAATATATTACCTCGGTTCCAAGATATGGATTTTGTTTTGTGTAAATTGGTGTAATTAATGCTGTGCTCACTAAAAAGGTCTTCCTGGCCTTCAGCTCCATTCTTAAGCATTCTGATGCACACAAAACATTTAATAATATTTTCAGAGTATGCTAAAAAAAAAAATCAGCGCTGTATTCATCTGTTGTTTAAAGCAAAGACATCTAAAAATCAGAAACAAAAAAATCACAACACTAAAAACATCCAAGAGAAGGCATGGGTTTTCCAGGAGTGGTGTTCTTCCAACACATCCTGACTAGAAGCTCAGAAAAGTGATACAATTCTGTGTTTTCTACAAAGCTGACCACATCCCTTGGACATAACTTTCAAATGCTTGCTACTCTATCATTTTTTTACTTAAAAGTTGTAATGTAATTCTACCATTTCTTTTCCAGTATGATAAATGAATAAATGAAAATTCTATTGAAAGTTCTTTCTCCTCATACTGAAAAACATCTGTTGCAACTCAGAACTGAGGTTTTGATTTCCTGCTTTTTTAAAAATATATATATATTTCATGGCACAGATAGATGTTTTCCCCCATTATTTTATTTTTTTTACTATTAGTATTAAGAGATATTTTCTAAAGAGCTGAGTCAGAATCTGAATCATATTGTATACAGATTGTGGATCTAAGATGCTACAAAAGTAACAACACTGGAGCGAAGGAGTTTCAAAAGAAATAACATTTTTTTTCCTAACTATAAGTGAGAAAGTATTAATTAAGCACAAGCCAATCCTGCTTTGAAATCCTCTCCTTTCCTCTCGGTAATTTTAGCCATCCTGGGCATTAAATAAAATTCTGTCTTTCTTTGAGATATACATCCTGATGACTTTAAAACATTTTCAACATTGTCCTTCCTGTCCAGAGGTCCTTGGCAAAGTCCACAACATCTTATGCTTTAAATCTCACTGTTCTGTAGCTCTATGCTGATTGCTTCAATCCAATTCAAAGCACAGATTTTCATTTAGATCACTTATTCCAACTACAAATACATATATTTTTAACTTCTCTAGCTCTATGCTTGCACTATATTCTCCCATCACAAATGCCTTGTCTTTGACTGTATGTATGTTGACTGTATGTTATTTCTGCCACCTCCTATTTTAAATTACAGACTACATATCATTCTGCCATTAAGGAGTGCATCAGTTGTCCACTCATCTTTTTTATCGTGGGACTTTCTCCCACACTGATCTATCCACAAGCAATACATCCTCCACCAGGATTGTACGATAACACATTTATAACTTGTTCATTTATAATCTTCAAAATCCAATTCAACACATTCAGGAATACTGAGTAACTGGTAGTCAGGTGTTACAATTCAAGTTGTATCAATTATGATGTTACTCAGATGACTAAGTTACATCCATCACGATTAATTAAATCCTCTAGTGCATTTAGCATCTTAACTACATCTTATTTACTTCAAAGGCCTATGTGCTGGTGAGGGGAAGGGATTGTATTTCTCTTCCATTTGCTGTTCAGTATGTACCATGCTGGAGTTATTCTCAGCTGAAAACTCTAGGTAGCAAAATTTTAGCCAAATACAGTCTAATCTTTTTAATATAGAACAAATGACCTATACTTATTAACAAATACATGCTTTGCAATTATTCTTTTGAAAGTCATACAACTTTTTTTTCTAGTTCAAAGGCTTTCCAAAGGCAAAATGATTAACTCCTGTAGTCTGATGTAGTCATTTCTTGGCAGTCTGATATTCAAGTATTGTTGCTCTGGGTGATTTTGGTGATGTAAGGGAAATAGCTGCTCATAGAAACTTTTGTATTTATCTATGCAGTAATACAGCTAAATCAAATCTCAAGAACAAAAAATGCCTCTCTAGTATTAACTGATAATACCAATGGATTAAAAAAAAAACATCCACAATCAAATCCCAGGTTTGGATAAGTATGTTTCATAATCTAAGGCTGTTTCTTCAAAAGGTGTTCAGCATTTCAAATTTGTCCTAAAATTTTTCAGTGCACCAGACGGATACGAGAACATGCAGAAGTAGTTATCCTAAAGGCAACAGGTCAGCCTTGGAGAACAGGCTTTGTACTGGTTTTCCAGCCAACCTCAGCAGATAAATTGATCTTCAAACCCCCTGAGGACAGCCCAATTTTCTCACACTGGAAGCCACACCTTCAGAGGAGGCAGATGGTCCAGCCATGCATCTGTAATAACTTACTGCAGGACCAACACCCACAGTGACTACACTATTCAGTGTGATAAACCTAATGTATTCTCCTCAGAGCTTTCATTAGTACCCTCCTGACAGAAGTGACTTTTCTGCTCCTTGCCTTATTTGACAGCAAAGAGTTCCTACTGGAATCAGTTACACAGCATCAGCTGTTTCATTTGCATCCTGTGGATATCACTCAACAGCTCTATCTTACACTCAAGAGCCTCTATAATAAGGCAAAATTCTGAGCAGAGGTTCTCAAATTCATCCTGAGACACAGTGACAGGAAAACTGTTGTCATGAATAAACATCACTGGCTTTTCTTACTTGGTTTTCATATAAAGCAAGGTTTGCTTTTATGGCCATGTAAACTGCTTCTAGGGAATGAGGAAAACTAGAAAAGTCAGAAGAGAGGAAGTATTTTTATTTATGCAAAGCCTAAGGTGGTTCTTGCAAAGTTAAAAGTTACTGAGTAAACCGTAAAATGGAGAGAGCACAAAGAGCTGAAATATTTCTGCACAAATTGAAAAACTCCTCTACCAGTCAGAAACAAGCTGGAACTTGCATGGGGCCCTGCTCACACTGGCAAACATCTTAATTGTTCAGGGCAGACAAAGTCTGTTTAGTCATGTCTGCTGAAGTGGGAAGGATATTACAACACATCTGTGCAGTCTGTTTCCACATAGGTCAATCAGTTCTTGCAGCTTGTTTTTAAGCCAGCAAGAACACCACACATACGGACGCCATTCCACATGTTGGCCATACACCTGGCTAAACGACAAGTGATCTTTTAATAGAAGCTCATGAATCAGCAATCAAAGAATCTCCGAGTCCTAATAGACATGCAGTGCCAACACACACTGATGTCTGTGAGGGATTTTGTAAGAATCTAAGTACGCCTTGGTGAAGTTTCAAAACGAAGACAAAGTTTGGTGCCCACTGAGAACAGCAATAATATATTTAAAATACACAGTGAACCACAGCATGACAAACAGCAGTGACAAACTGGTAGATGAATTCAAATTGGTTTCTCTGCTTAAAGAAGGGTGGGGGAAAGTAGCACAGGATTAATTCTGAGATATTCTATCAAGTTTTTTATCCATGTCCCAAAACAGCTGAAAGCTGTTCACCTAAACAGTGAGGTGCAAGACACAAATCGATATTCTGAAAACAACATTGAGGTGAATCTTACATAAATAAGCTGTGTAAGGAACAAGTGTAGCTCTGTGCTTTGCAAACAAACAAATGTTCCTCTGCTCTGGTAGTGCTACCTCAATTTTTAACTTTCCTCTTCTACCTCTGTTTCAATAGTGGAAGGAAAGGAGTCTTAAGATGGAACTGAGCAACTGATCACGAAATGATATGTGAAGTGCCAGCTCTGCAGAGAGCAGTTTCACAATGATGTATGCAACATGGTCAATCTCTACAAAAGTTACTACACAAATCTCACTGCACTCAGATCTCTCCATCTCACAGAGCTAAGTGGCATATTGATCCCCTGGTGAACTGAAAAGGGCCAGTTTGGAACCATAAGGAAACATTGTAAGGAAATGTTTTTTTGTACAGAATCATAGAATCATTGGAGCTGGAAGAGACCCTTAAAGGCCATCTAGTTCAACTCCCCTGCAATGAAAAGGGACACTTACAGCTCCACCAGGTTCCTCAGAGCCTGGTCCAGCCTGAAAAATCTATGAATGACAGTACAAAGCTGGGTAGACACATCACATTACTTGTCTTAGAGGAAACTTTAAAAAAAAAGAATATTGATGGCAGTGCTGTTAACAAGAGAAACAACAAATCATCCATACACCAAAACAAGTTCCTAGTTATTCCAGCTATTAAAGTTCATGCACAGAGTTTAGAAGAACAATAAAAACTTCTGGAAAATTACATGGTGAGTCAGTGGGGAATTAGATAACTACTGCATTTCTTCATGCTCATGAACTAAGACTCAGAGAATATCAGACGAGCAGGACAAAGTAGCAGCAGTGATATAGTTACATTCCTTGGCTTTAGGAGATTATCAGAAGTGCTTCATAGAAACAGAGATTAAAAAGGTATTATCTAGGGCTTTAATACCACTACAGACAGGGAGCCTTTTGCAGTAAAAGACAAGTGTCAGCTGACAGCAGTGGTGATGACAGATCAAAAGGGGGAATGATAGAAAGTGAAATGTTTTTTAAAACAAACAGAAAATTAGGTCACAAGATGCACGGCTGGGTGCACATCAAAAAGCACACAGGGACTGACAATAATAAAGAACAAAGAGGCATTAGAATATAAAACTCCTCAATATAAGACACAGGTAGAAGACTGGAGAAAAAGGACACAGTCTGAAGGGAGAGCACCACAAGGAACTTGATAAAATACATCATCCTGGACAGAAAAAGTGCCACACAGGGATGCTCCCTGATAACAAGCAGGCCTCAGTATTGACATTACATTTGCCTCAAGAATTAGGTTATTCTTTGGAAGTGTCTTTTAGTCTAAGTTCTTCAATTTCAAATTCACAATAAAATGATTTTAGAAGTTTAAAAAAATTGATCACACAGCACAGGTAGCTCCTGTATTGTTCAACCAGTTTTATTTTTTTTTAACAAAAGGATGGCAAAGAGTGAGGTGCCATCAAACAGTGTGCAACTCAGCTGACCAAGTACGGACACATCAGCGGTTGTCATTACGATAAATAACTGCTTTAGAATTGGTTACTGAACTCATATTCCCAAGGGCTGTAAAATGGGAATTCCACCCTCTTTCTGAACCCAGTCCTTTTAAATTGCTTTGTCTGTTTTGGCCCTAGGCTGCATATTAGAAATGATAAAAGTAGTTCTTTCATACTCAAAATAAGACAGTTCGATTGCCAGTGTCAACACTATGAAGTGCTTATGGCTATAGGAGTGGGGGGAGGAATCAGAAATGGAGGGGCAAGGGGAAAGGTTCTGGACTGAACACTAGGCAAGCAGGAACATAATTTTTCTCTCCTGTGGAAGCTTGTACTTATCCTACTATATTTTTACTTTCTGTATGGTGATTAGACTCAGAATGGTTGCTCTGGCAGTAATTACAAATCAAATTCACTAAAATTGTTCTTGCAACGTAAAGATGAAGAAACATCACTGGAAACAATTCTATGTCTTTGATATACAATCATGCTTACTGAATCACAGCATTTCCTTTCTTCAGAAACAGTCAAAACAAACACACCACAAAGAAACGAAGAGAATTTCTTGAGACAAAATCCAAATCCTATGTTTTATGCTGACCTACATATATATGGTAATGAGATTTTTTTTCTCCTGCAAAGTTATAGCAAGCAAATGCTCAGCTTCAGCAGCACAATATAAATAATGCAAATCTGAAATTGGAACAGATTACTGTATTTAATTCCAATAGGCTGTAGTGCTTATCAGAGCACGTCTCATACCTTTACTACACACAAATAAGTTTTCTCAAACATAATGTTTTAAACAATTGCCAAGATGCACATGTAAATATTCACAAAAAGCTAGAGCAGAAAGCCCAAACAGTAATTTACTGAAAACCTTGCAGAACTATTCTCATTAGCTTTAAAGAAATATTTATAATTGGAAACATTATTAGATCTATAGAGAGCACGTTTCAGGAATTTGCAAAGCACAAAGTGAGTTAACACTGCAGTCTGAATTTTCACGTTTGAACTCCTGCTGTTAATTTTTTTAATGAACTCAGCATGTTCTAAGGATCACAGTGAAAATATCCTAAAGAAGTATCCAGGCAACATTCAATACAAGAATTTAAACTTTACATGTACATGATGTACATACTCTTACTGAAAACGACAAAGACTTTCTGCAGTTGTATAAAGCTTGAATCAATACTGTGAATTCAAAACAGTGTTAGTTTGATGAGTCCTTTAAGGTACTGCGTGGCATGTAGTAATCTTAAATTTGATTTAACTTTATGTACAGTAAGCTTTCACATGCTTCATTTATAAACTCCTATTTGGTCGTTTCTATCAGTCTATTCCCTAGTGCTTCTCCTTTTTTGGACATCTGTTGCTTCACACATTTTTCCCCAAGGCAAATCAGCTGTCTTCACAGCTGAATGAAATTCCCTACTCTGGCTCAAAGAGAAAAACTTTTTCTGTTTAACTAGCAAGAAGCCTGTCATCAACAGAAATTCTTACCTGCAGTCTGGTTTTGAACTAAGAACATTCTTCTACCCGTACACATCTGTATACCCCGACTTGGAAACAAAAATGTCTACTATGGAGTTTTTCATATGCCTTACCTGTGCTATCTAGCATGAGGGCCTTTTCCTAAGCATCTTGTAACAAGAACAAGTTACCTGGAGCTATCTTCCCTTATGCAATAGTAACTGTGCCAAGGTTTCTGTAAAAATTAATGATGAAAAAAACGCAGAAACGTTCTTACACCCTGACTATTGCTTGTCACAGTGCGAGGTTACCATCTGTTAGCTGAAACACAGTAGCCAACTTCCAGCGCAGCATTCATTAGTACCTCATAACCTTAAACTTCAGACTGTTTCGAGTTACACGTTACTGCAAATATTGGACTGTCTTCAAAAACACACTGCTCCCGCTCCCCTCTTCTGCACTGTATCTAGCCATTAAATAACTACACACGAACTGTCAGCAGAGAGTCAAATAATCAAAACTGGCTTTGCTTGTAACTGTTTTTCTTCAGAACACGTTGCCATTAAGTAACTGTGTTACAGTAGCACTCCAGGACTCCTGTTAACCAGGCCATGACTCCATACCAGAAGTTCAAACCAACCACAACATTGCTACTTGAAGTGAAGGCCTCTGTATCGCCTATGGAAGGAATCAGCGCGCCTTACTCTCATCTTCACTCTCATCAGTGCTCCTATCAGTTACTGTCTTCCTGCAAGCAGGATATTCTGGCTTATTTATAAATGCATCTCCACATTCAAAATATTTTGAGGCAAGTATCAAGCAATAAAGTGACAACTACCTGCAATTTCCTTTTCAAACCAAAATTCTTAACTATTTCTTACCGTATATTAGCTGACTTGTGAATAATTGATACAAAGGGAGAAAAATAATTATATTATAAACCAGTGGAACTGAAAGCAAATAAACTAAAAACCCAACTGATGCAAGGCTTGGGATAGAGCAGGAGAACTGTGTTTAAACTAAAAATTCTGAGAGGATATAGCTGCCATCATGGATACAGAGAAAGTGAGACATGGCAAGGGATAGACACAGAATTCAGAAGGAGGAAGATAACAAAGAGCTATACTTGACCAGGTAGTTTTTTTTTCTATTAGAAAGTTCCAGAAAACAATTTTCTGGAGCCAATATTCCAGTGAAAAGCACAACAAAATTATTTTTGTTGATATCCAGCTCCCAACAACAAAACAGCTTTCATAAAATCACACATCTTGTTCCATAAAAGTCAAACCATCTCTGAGCTCACATTCCACACTTAGTCCTGAACACTTTAATTCTCTCCAATCATCTGATAAATTCAACCAATTAAGACTCCAGCAGTAAGCTCTGGCAGAGAAATCAGCCTAACAAGCTTTCTGCTTGCTCACTCTTGCCTACTGCTGCAGATTATCACACTTTCAGGTATGGCTCATACAATCTTTTATGAATCTGCACTATGAAATGACTTAGGAAACTGACCTACCTTTGAAGGAAAAGAGATTTTTTAAGAAGTGGGAAAATGATGACAGTGAAACAAAGGAGAAACTTGCTTTTCTAGCTATGTTAGTAAGTCTCATAAAATTCTCAACCAACATTTCTGAGCTTATTCCTTAGCAGCCACAGCTAACGGATGGATCCAGGTAACAAACCTAAGAGAGCATCACTGCGACAACTTTTAAAGCTTGGTCAATAGATAATTTGGACAGTTGAAACACCTACGGAACTTGGCTTGTTATGAGTAAACTTCTGGTATCTGATGGCTTAACATTATGTCTAATAAGAGTCAACATCTTTAACATTAGGCTGTCTTCACAGAGTAAACAAATAAACACTGAAAGTGTTAATTCAAATGAAGACAACTCACTCAGTCGCCACTGCCTCTCAGATACTTCTTTCCATCTTTCAAAAAAAAACTATGATGTATGACTCTTCTGTTCAACAGATAAAATCAGAACGTGTCTTCCAGTGACTAAGATCTTAATTTTGCTCTCTTTGAAGTCAGTGGGAATTTTGGCATTTATTTAAACGACGAAGGATCAGATCCAAATGTATTTGTGCAGCAGCTTTGGAAGAATGCCAGTCTTAATAAAATCAATTAAAACATTTTAAAGATGTGGCCAATCAAAATATTTATTTTCAGACTCGTTTCAGTATTCAGCACGTCTCTTCAGCTGAAACGCACACTGATGTTCCTTGGCAGAGGTAATACAATGCTGCAACATGTTCTACAGATTTCATTATACAATACTCTTGTTAATGCAAACATCTGAATGAAAAGCTTGTAAGGACTTAGTACTAAAACACCGCTCACATTATTCTTTCTCATCTTCAATAACAGAATAATGTCTTTGATAAGTTTGGCACATCAAGGCCTTCATCCTACTGTTGGAAAAAGTTCATGAACTCACCAAGGTTTTCCCCTTAAGTAAAGAATCCTTTTCTACTTTAAGATAAGTTGTAATATTTCTTTTACAGAAATTAATTATATTGCTTCAATGAGAGTTGAATTAAAAAAAAAAAAAAAAGTTGTTGGCATTACTATTACTACTATCTAAAAGTACTAAGTAAAAATTAAAGCTGGAAATAAGACTTTTTTTTTCCCACTGTGGCTTGTTATCATCATGCTCTTATATTTGCAGTACATAACACATTATTATAATTGGCTATTTTCAAAGATCTTTTAGAATGACAGAACGAGAAGCTGAGGTGTAATGACATCAGGATTACAGGAAGAAGAGAAAAGACATGAAACATTTCTCATATATAACAATTTGGATGCATTTCCAGAGCTCACAGGTCAACTGAAAGCAGATTCTTAGTGCTAACACTTCACAGTTCCTGTTTCAGTCTATTCTGAACATGTTTTAAAAATAGAAGTAATCTTGTTCATGTCTTGCTGAATTATTAACATGCATGGATTCTCTAAACATTCAACAGCCTTTTGAATGCTGAAGGTGCTCTAAAAATGTACTTTTCCATGTCTTGCTGTCTCTGCAACAACAAAGATGAGCACATATTTTCCATTCTTAATATTACAGTAATTTTAAAATTGTCTTACTATTATGGCAGGGCTTTCTGAATTTGCTTTAAAAGAGAAATTTTAAAAAAGTTATCTGAGATATGAACTAGTCTGAAAAAAATGTTGTCTTCCCATCTGTAAGTCGATGGTTAGTAAGAAATCAGTGAGTAACAGAACATTGTGAAAAATGGCAGGGATGGCTGTCTTGCAAAAGGGATAGAAGCTGCTAACCGAAAATAACAACTGTGTGCTAATTCTAAGAATACATACTAACAGCCAGTCACACAGCTAGAAGAACCAAGTTGAGGTATCAACAATATAGTTGCATTAGAATTTCTATATTGCTTTTAAATATATTTGTGTCTACTTCCAACTATGCTAAAATATGAGTGCTTTAATCTTTAAAAAAAATACGTTAGGAAAAAAAAAAACATAATACAATTTTTGCGGGGAGCAAAAGAACTTCTGGTTTTAATTACTGTATCACAATTAAATTACCTAATGTACATAAGATCTGCAAAGGCTTGGAAACAATAGTGGGTGGTGTTTCCTGGAATAGAGCGATATGTCTTATGACTGGGAAGGAACACACACCACCTCATTTTAAAGTTAAGTCACACAGTGCAGTCCACAGAGTCAGGCAAAAATTAAGAACAGGAAACAGAGAGACTTCTTGTCAGGGTTACTATTCAGAGAATGGAAAAGTTAAGTTTGTAGCCTGAGGCAAATAGTTAAAAGTAGCTGAAGTCAATTATAATTGTTTCTACAAAATAGTGCATCCATTGCTTAACCTAAGCAAGAGCACAGAAAACGTAGCTGAGTTTTAAGATTTAGATACTGCAAGAGTACACAGTGCACTACTGCACAAACATTCTGAAGATTACTTCAGAAATTAAAACTCTTCCTCCATTTTATGCGATTAAAGCTACAGGACTTAAATTAGCATATGTATACATATTACATCTGGATACACAGACTGACTATCAAATGTAAGTTCTACAAGTAACCTGAAGGTCGTTTCATACTTACACACAAAAAACCAACGTAGTAAGACACATACATTACCCATGCTTTTTGTTACTGCTTTTTTATACAGTTAAAAGAACTACAACTTAAACAAACTTCGTATACTTTATTCCCATATTTATTCCCAATTATAATTTTAAAGCCTTACTCACAGTTTATCTAGAAAAAATAATCCAATTTATATTCTATTTTCAGCAGCCTTTGCTAGAATCAATTTTCATTTACTCATGTTGTAAGGCCAACAAACAGAAACTCAAAAATGTTCCCAAAGCATTCATAAACTAAATTGATTGTTCATACCACATAGCTTCTTACTGAACAAATGATGTTGTACATTAACAGCTTAGACAATAAATGTGAATTGCCATGTTTTTAATCAGTGCACCAACTATCACAGTTAATGTAAAAGTGCACCCTTTCAAATCTACTCTAAAAAAACATTGCACTATGAATCACTCATGAATCACAGAAATTACAGAAGGCATGAAACTTATTTCTTTTTACATAAGTCAAAAGCAAAACTTCTTTTGGCTCCACTAAAAGATTTCCACCTTTTCAAAACTGGTTTTGTATGTTTATTACTAGCCATAGTTTCAACATAGTTTAGACATGTTGACAGTTAAAAGATGTATTGTGTCAACTACAGAAAGAAGACAAGTGAAGACACTGTCTAAATCCAAATATGGTCTATCAGAATTACTTTTAAAGGAAAAAGATTTATACTAGATAGTTATTAACTAACATAAAAATTGATGGCAAGTACAAACAGAAGGGTTACAGTCAACTCTGCTTCCAGAGATTTATGTACTGGGTAGTGCTGCCATGCCCCAGCTTAGGCCTCAGTGTGATACGTAACATTCTATATCAGTGAGTAAATGCAAAAGTTATAAAAGATCTTGGTCACTTCCTAGCAGAAGAAACCACTAGAATTGTGAGCATAAATTACTTCTTCAGAAAGCAAGACAGAGATGGAAACAACATTGTCTAGTAGGATACTTCTTTTTAATTTGGAACAGCAATTCTTCCTCAAAACTGTTTGTTTCGACAAAACAGAAACAGAAGCTTTGCTACAGGGGAAAATAGTATTCTTTCACACCAGAGAAAGCTTTAATTAGTATCAAACTGAAGTCTATCAAAAAGGAGGGTTTTTTGTTGTTGTTGTTCTTGTTGCATGTATGTCAACATACTTCCCAATTTCAGAAGCAGTATTCATGAATAATTACCTCGGGTGATAATTCTTAGACTCTAATAGCAAGTCCTATATTTAATAACAACCAAGTTGAAAAGTTTTTGAGTATGTTCAGCTATCTGTAAAATTAGCTCTCATCTCTACTGCTACAAAACTGTTTACATTTCCATGCTATCAACTGTGAATAATTCATGAATTAAAACCTACATCCAAATGATTTCTATGAAAATTGGATTAAAAAAAATTAATTAGGTGATACAATTAAGGAGAGCTCCTATCAATGCTAACGAAAGAACATGGTTAAACACAGGATTCTTATAATCTCTAAGACGCTCAACGTCTCTCCATCCTTGGTCCAGTATTTGAACACTCTCATGATAAAAATCAATCAAACAAACAAAATCAACCACATTGTTCTTTACATGAAGCCAGAATTCCCTATCTTGCAACTGTTCTGCCACTGTGTGCTTCCAGGAGTTTCTCTGTACACTCCTCAACATGCAGAGATAGAGGAAAATGGCAACTGATGCACTGCAACGTCAGATGTTTACAATATGCAGGTCTGCCAATGTACCAAACAGACCTGACTCTCCCCTATCAGGCTCAAAGAGCACCAAGTATCCTGAGTAACTGATTGGTATCTACTGAAATATAAGATTTGCTCTTGGGCTCTCACTTCAGTGCTGCAAAGATAGTTTGCAAGCAACTGTAAAGGAAAGTCATTTTATACCCTCCTCAGGCTGCAGTGTGTCCCCAGAACACAAAGAATTGCTCCCACTTGTAAGGAAACAGTTGCAAGCTGCGTGACTCTTTCTGGCATCTCAAGAATTAAAAAAAATAATAATAATCAGATGCTATCTGTAACATTTCACACCCCTGGCAGTCTGACTGACCACTTTACTAACGTGGAATTCAATATTTTATGCATAAACTGTAAGTAAGAAATTAATGATTTGTTCCACTGCTTAAATTCACCCTTTTTCTTCCCACATTTGTTAGCATCACAGCTCAGGAAGACAGAACGTTTTTTTCCAAGGGCAGTGCCCTTATTTGGTTTGAGGGATTATTTCTGGGGAGAAAAAAAAAGGCGAATCAACAAGCTTTTGGATTAGATACAAATGTGTGAAGTAACTACTTGTAAAATAAAACCTACCTCTCCAAATACAATGAAAACCTTTTCTAGAATGAAGACCTCTCCTGCTTGCATTGTTATTTTAATATAAAACTCTTGATGCTTCACCATGTTTTTGTTTAGCTGGCTACATTTACAACTATTTTTCTGTAAAATTACAAATGTTTGTAGCCAAAGGCATTCAATAGCAGAATTTTTGTTCCCCTTCATACAAATTAATCCTGTGTCACTTATATAATGAGAGTTATTATACAACGTCCCCCTTTTCTGTAAGTAAACCTCCATCTCAGTTAGAAACCAGATTTCAATATCTATTCACAGATAGTGAATGGAACAATGGACAAGCATAATATTACTTTTTTGACTACTGGGAAAAATCAGTCAAAAAAAGCACTCAAGAACTTGTTTTATTTAGTTAAAACCAAGTCTGAACAAGAAAAGACACGTTTAATTTAAGGTTATTTTCCGTTAAGTAGGAGAAAGTGCACTTAAAGCCAAACAACACTTAATTTTTTTGCACATTTAATTAGAAAAATCCCCCCAAAGACCCTTCCCTCTGAAAAAAGTCAACAACTATCCTGTCTGCTAAATATTTTTATATCTAAGACAAATAAACCAAAAACAGCACTTACTGAGCCTTTTTAAAGAAGGTTTTACCTCTTTCTTAGTTTTCAAAACACCACGTATAATATTGAGTTGTGAGACTGCACATGCAAATATATTCTATTATACTGGATTTCAGTCAGCATCTTACATAACTGAAGGGATTGCAAGTACCTCTACAGCTGTCTGGATGCAAAGTAAAGCCAAACTGCCCAAAAAAGAATTCCATCTTTATACCAATTTCAGAAGAACCATAGTGCCACAGCTTAGACTTTGACTCCTTTAACTAAAAACCAAAACAGAGCAGGCCTTGGTCACACCCTGGCGCTGTAGAATTGCACACCTAGAAACACACTGTGGAAAAGAAAGTGGAAGAAGGAGGGAGGCATTGGCTTGAGTGTCTATTCAACAGCACTGCTTCTCTGGGAACACAAGCCAGATACATCCATAAAAAATTTTCATAGCTCAATGAAAGGTCTTGCAAGAAAGTTTACTTTCCATTTGTATGTCCTAACTTGGTTGATTTTTTAAAATTGCTTTCTTATGACACAGCCAGGAAACAAAGACAAGCTAGGGCTTCTGTTCTCTTGAAGAGCCGGAAGACTTTTGTGAAGGCACAAACATCTGAAATTCAAGCCAAAGACCTCTTTTTTCTCTTATTCAAATATTTGGTGAATAATACTATCAGTACTCAGAAAATGCTAAGTCTCCTGTATCAACTAGTGACTCAAAGGGCAAGACAACCTGCCTCTTTCAGGTTTTGTTTTTCTGCCTAACATTTTCAAAGAATCACAATACATTCTTTAAATCATGAGGCAACACTCTACAAACATGAAGCCATACCAGTTTGGCTGAAGTATTAACAATGGAAACTCCTTTCAAGCAATTGCCAGCAAAAACTGTCAGATGCAGCCCTACATATTAGCATAGTTCAGGGGCTAAGTGCATACAAAAGCCACTGTCCAAATTTGCACTTAGTGTTATTTTTATCCCACAGTTCAAATATCTGCAGATGAGCACTATAATACACTGGAATGAAATTTGACTGGGGAACTGTGGAAAAAAATAAATTGACGCTATTTCCAATGCAACTTTCATATTCTGATCTTTTAAATCCCTTCCTTAGCAACATAAAACAACAAAGCATAAATACAAACCTAATTTATTACCTACATCTTCATTGCTTAAGCTTCTACTTTTTCTCTGCTAGTCATCTCAATGTGTCAGCGTTCCATAAGAAACTGCATTAGTCAGTGGCCTAAAGGTGAAGTGGCAACACAGGGATCGCATTTGCTGAAGGTACAATTGAATTAATTATTTATTAGACCTGTGAAGGGGGGAACATAGGAAAACTGTGAAATCTTTGAGACATGCTAACTGATGAAGTGCCAAGCGTAAAACAGTGTAATTAGGAATTCAATTTTGTAAAACCCACATTCCTTTTTATTATATTTCCTCTTGTTTTCCCAAGAAAAAGTTACTCAGGATTCCTGAGAAAAATCTGCTACATAGGCAACAGCTTTGAAGAAGGGAATATGTGAACTTCTTTCAAATTCAATTATGTTAATTACAAAGTAATTTCTAACCTGAAGACGTTGACTGGAATTGAGTAACTTGTACGAGCTTAAGATCTCAAGAGTAGATCACTGCAAGTGCAAATTCTGATAGTGTCTGTGAAATTCCCCATGGGCTTTGCACAGTAGCACTGTAGGAATCATAGAAATACTACAGATGTAATCTACTCTAGCTTTCTTCCCTCTTCAGCAGAGCGAAGCATCCAGAGTGCTATTTTGCAAAGATATCTTCAAGAAAATTTGTATTTTTAGAAAATTATTCACTATTGCTATCTCCTGAAATGGGATAGTAACTGTGAGGTAACTACGCTAACTGTAACTTATGGCACAAAAGAATACCATGAAATGCCATTAAATTCTAATTTAAACATTTGAATTTTACTACAAATACCTAAATTAAGTACACATTGGAGGAATGGAGAGAGACTATCTGTAACTATGGAAAGAAGTACTGGAATAAACTAATATTACAAATTAAAATCATGAAAAGACTGTGCTTGGAAACCTGGCTTATCATTTGCTTTCTAGAAAAGCTTGAACAAGCATTCTCTTAATAGCCACAGACCCTCAGTAATTCTTTATAAGAGCAAAGGGCTTGTGAGTAAAGGTTTATTTAAGACATTCATAAAAACACACGGTATCTGTGTAACAAGGATCTTAAGATAATTTAATTAGCAGCAAGACAGCTCTCTGCTAAAATTATGCATTGACATGTCCGTTACAGAACCAAAATAAGCCAAATTATCATTTAACTTACTATATATTTTTTGCTGCATTGTCAGACTTGCCAGACTGCAACTACCCGTATTAAATCAAGTACACACGCATTTATAATCACACAGAGAACAGCGCAATGATGAAATAGACAGCAAATAAACTCACTGGAAAAAAGCATCTCTTTCTTTGGACTACACAAATAAATCAAAGAAGAATGCATGCCTATCTAAGAATATGCACTTTTAATGTCAGAAGCTTTCTGTTTTCTAACTACAACAATCACAAAGGACAGTTCTGGTTTCTGTCTAGCTTCTTCCTCTATGCCTCCAGCTACCACATAACCTGGTAACATTAGCTATCTAAACACGAGTCTATCAGCTATTCTGTGACAGTGGTCAGGCAAATACATGATTAAAGTAACCTTAACTATATCCTCTAGTTGGAATAGTTTAAAAGGAAGGACTAAGTGATTCAATCTTTGCAGAAGTATAGTGGTATCCTAGGAAACCATAACAGAGAATCAGAGAACACTCTGTGTGACAGCAAAGAATCAGACATCAGCATGAAAACAGGATGAGGAGATACAAGCTTCAGTCTATTTTTTCATTTTAAATTGCCCTTCAATTATGCCATAATCCACTTCCTAATTAGTAAGAACACAGTTTTGGTGTGCGCTGGATTAAAATCATTTTTAATACAGAACTCCAGGCAGACATAGTTCTGTGAGTCCTAATGCAATCTTAATGAAAATAAGCACAAGAGCAATGCCATTGCATCAGAAACGTTGGCAAGTGTCATGTTGTCACTGCTCAGTAGTGCATAACAGCCATACCTACTGCAACGTGTGTGGGTGTCAAACAGTTACTCTGGATACATTTCTTATGATTTAATTCAGTTTATATTCAATATAATAGGAAAAAAAAATAATGAGTTTTCAGAGTGTGGGGTCAAATTCTAATGAGATTCAAAATGATAAAAAAAATCAATGCTGCAGTGAACTTTACATTTATTCCTGTCAATCATGCTAGTTAACTAGGTAAGACAAGCAAACATTTTATTTTTCAAACCCTAATCTACTGAAGAAAAGCTGAAAAGCATAAAGGTAGAAAAGTTTGAATAATATACAGTGAACAATGGAGAATAATACATAAAAGAATACATGCACATTCTAAGTTCTAGACAACCAACCAGAAAGGCAAATGTAAATGATGAAATAATTTTTTAAAAAAGGAAAGGCACTGATTTAAGCTGCTTCCTTTATGCTTGCTTTGCTGTCTGTAAGTAGTTAGTATGTAAGGATCTATACACGAAAAAGAAGAAGAAATGAGAAAAGTGAATTAAATTTAATTTTTGTATGATTAAGCATTAAAAATTATTAAATAACTGGTTAAACAAGTGAATATTAGGATATGAGTCAATTTTGTTTCTTTGTATTTATAGCATTCAATTACATCTCATATGAACAATAAATGCCAGTAATTGAAAAATGAAAACAGATACTTAGAGATAAACCAGAGTCAATTAATGCAATGCTGCTCAATTGGGAAAAAGAACTTGAATCAACAAACCTTATTTTGGGTAAGATTAATGGCTGGGTTGCTTGGGGAAACATTATTATAGTTTTGCAGGCTAACTACAATTGCTCTTGCATGATCTTGGTTATTTGGCAGCCAAGAATTATTTTTTTTTCCTCAATTCTTTAGGGTTGGCTCTCAGTGGTAATTTTCAGGCTTTTTACGTGTAGCTTTCAGGACAAATAGCTTTGTGACCTCTCTATGAAGTGGAAGTGATTATGTACAATGAGTATTTGAAAAACCTGTTGTAACACAACAATTTGGCTCACTTGTCTCTCATGTCTTCATCTCACATTGAGAATTGCTGTTTTTCATTTTACTCCTGACTGTGCATGCATCAATTAGAATTGGAAAAAAAAAAAGCAAAAAGGAAGCATTATGAAATGGATGCTCATCACTTATGCTAAAACAGCCTGTTTATATGCCAAAGCCATTTAATCAATACCTACCTGTTATAAATGGTGTATGCTTGAAGCAAAGCACTCTCATTAAAGGTACTCATAACCTGAATTCAGAGCAATTCTTGTCTCACATTGCTGTGTTTTTCAGGGTTGTGCTAGCTGAGGTTCCTCACAGAAACTGCTTTCTTTCCTCAACAACAGCCTTTTTTACATACTTCTAGCAAATAGCTTCCTTGTTATTCTCTGAGACTTTTTGCTTCTTACAGAGTTTTACTCGGGAATATGTACTAAGAAGAAGCTGTGGTATTTTTAGTCAGCTTGGTTGCATCCTAACTCTTGTGCTAGAAAGACTACAATCTCACTCCTCCTCGCACAGAATAAAAATGAACTGAAATACAACAGCTGTGCCCAAGAACTTAGATAACTTACATAACAGACATGCAGACACAAAGCAGGAAGGCATGAGAGACAGAGGTTAATTTGCCCAGTGTCATAGCACAGGCAGAACTGTGACCACACTGTCTACATGCTTTTCTTCCTGGAAAGATACAATTCACATATCTTTATTGTATTTTAGCTATTGCCTACAACTAAAGGTCTCACTCTGTCCTCTATCCCATCACTCCTAAAAATTCTTCTAAGTGCACAAAGTCAAGAGAGAATCATCAGCATTTTTCTAAAAACCAACGGTGTATTCATCCTCATCTTCTAAGAGCTAAAAAAGCCTTGCATGGGTCACACTGAACCAAAGCCATGCCAAATATTTACTCAACATAGAAATATCTCTAACTAGTTTTTCTCACATATATAAAAGTTAATGTTCCAGTTATTGATGATGCAGCCACGTAAGTTATTTTCTTTCTTCAAAAGTACATCGTTTATGGACCATACACGAGAGCTCAGTCACACTGCATGAAAGCTGACTGTGAGTTCCAGTAGACAAACTTTAAATAAGAACCTTGCTGTTCTCTTCCATAAAAGGGAACTGATAAACATCTGGTCTTTGGAAATTGCTTTGTGATGTTTGGATTTTGTACCAGCAAACTACTCTCACACACTGTGATATATCATCACATGATAATGTACTTTTCCAAGAAAAACCTAGTAAAATGAAAGTATTTCATTACCATGAACTCTTGTTTCTTAAAAGTTACATAATTACTGTGCAATCTCTTATAAGATCTTATTTATTTTAACTTTAATTATTTACTTCAATGAAAGGATTATTTCATGAAATAAATACTTTTATTAAGAAACCTGAACAATTATTTCTTCTTCACTGTATATATTTTGTTTACCATCTGCCAAACTGTTATTTCACATACGTGAAAAGAAAACTGGACTGAACACATATGAAATAAATTATTGGCAAAGGAAGTGTGAGTACTTGCCATCTAGAAGATCAGATTCACAAGAAACACCTTTTCCTTTTTCCAAAATCAACAAAATTATAAAAAAAAAAAAAAGTCAAAAAGAGAATAAAAAGATTTGTTTGAGAGAGGAAGGATTTCTCAGGTAACTCTAAGCTTTCAAGTTATTTAAATTATCCTCAAAAAACCTGCACGTTTAAACTGTACATTCACCAGAACACTACGGTTGACTACAGTGAACAAAGACTTAAAATTATCAATTATGGTTTTTATTCAAGTCTCCTTTGATAAACTCAACATGGTATTTCTCCACTTGTTTGTGAAGTCTCTAAACCCCCAATCCCATCAACATTTCTGAGTAGATTTTGTTGAATGAGCTCTTAAAGTCTGCATCTTTCATTAATTTTTTGTTAGATTTTGCTTTATCTGTGTCTAAAATAGAATAGAATCCATTTCAGTCAATAAAGAACATTGTATTTCCTTAATTTGAGAGATCACTGCAGACTGACACATAGCTTCAAGAGAAAATTTGTTGCATATACAATGCTTGCATCTCTTTACTGGCCAGTTGTGATATGAAACGGCTTTCAACCAAACTCATGCTTGTAAGTTGCCCAGTGAGGCTGTGGATTGCCCCTCTCTGGAAGCACTGAATGCCAGGCTGGATAGGGCTGTGAGCAACCTGGGCTAGAGGGAGGCGCCCCTGCCTATAGCAGAGGGTTGGAACTAGATGAAGATCCATCCAACCCAAACTATTGGGTTTTTAGAATTTCTGTAATTCTATGATTGAATTAAGTAGCTTCACCACAAAAATCTTCCACTGATACTGATCCTGGGCGCAGATTTTCCAAGGGAATATCAGCAATAGAGTGTGCAAGGAGACACAATTTAAAGAGAAGAAGTAATGTAAACCTGCTACATAATTACAGTGTTCTAAAAATATTGTCTAAAATTTATTATGTTTGTCATGTATGTACTTCATCTGCAATGCACTAAGAATCAGATTTAACTCTACCACCAGCTATTTTATGCTATTCCTTGTCCAAAAGTTCAGCTATGCAGCTTAGACAAGTTAACCTTTCTTTTGGCTCCACAACAGTCAAAAGACTGAGCTAATGAGGCATACATCTATGAAATATTCTATTTTAAAATCACTTTAATACTAGTCATTTTCTCATGATTTTTCACAACTTAATAGGTGGGGAAATACAGAAAGCTACGTTGAACTACTTGACAAAAGCAGAAAAGAGCAGAAACAAAACCTGGATTAAATTCAAGGACTGCCCCAATCACTCCTTTAGTGCTAGAAATGCCAATTCCAGACCAAATCCAAAAGAAAAACAAACTATGTGAGGCTTATGACAAATGCAACTGTCACCTTATCTCTGTCACAAACACAGATTTTGGTTCCAAATTAATTATGATGCCAACAGTCACACTTCCACAACACTGCACAAAATACAGACAGATGAAAAAGCCTAAATGTTTCATTAGCATAAGTTGTTGTCTTTCAACTATTTGGTTTTTCCTCTCCCAAAGTAGCTCCCAGAAGATCCTAGCAGGTATAAACATGTTCTCTTTTAATTACAGAACTGGATTACGGTTGTAACTGATTCCCAGTTTCAGCAAATTATAATCAAGTACCCATTGCACATAACAACCATCTAATGGCCAAAAAAGCCATAATAAAGAAAGCTTTAATAAAAGAAATCTGGAAAGATGCCACAATTTTATGGCAGCGCACTCAAAAAGAATGAGTTATAATCTGTATTTAAGATTAAGAGAACCTTTTAATCCACATGGCCAGAAATGAACAAGGCAGAGCAGGCAAATTTTGATCAAAAGCTAGAACAACATGAAAGTATCAAAATTCCCCTTAGTAAACAACTGCTAATTATGTAAGAGGTTGCATGTTCATTTCATATTGCAAAGAATTTTGAGGAAAATACAATACAAATGTGTTGCTTCCTCTGTGATAATTCACATATCAACTAATCTGTTTACTGGCATGAAATCTATTTGTCACTATTTATTTCTATCATAATTCATTATCCTGCACTCCCTGGGTGCTGGAACGGGCTGCCCAGGAAGCTGGTTGAGACACTGACACTGGGGGTGTTTAAGAAACACTCAGATGTTGCACTGAGGGACATGGCTTAGTGTGGAAATATTGGTAGTAGGTGGACAGTTGAACTAGATGACCTTGGAGGTCTTTTCCAACCGTGATTTTATGAATCTACGATTTGGGGAATTAATTGGGCAGTCTCATAATGAAATTTTAAAGGAGTTTGCAAAATGAATTACAAATTATTTCAGATGTATAGACACTGCTGAGCAAGCTAGAGCTGCTGTAAAAGCAACCTGAAAAGTTTCTGGCTTAAACACAGTTTCATTATTGCACTAGTACTATAGATGACATTCATGTTTCAATTTGATCTTCTTTAATTCACTGGAACTGCTGACACACTAGTAACATCAGCTTTCCCAGACTCATCTTCCAGTCAGCAGAGAGGATGTGAGATTTCCTACTTTGCATAAGCCCCGCTCTAAAGGGATGTTCATCATCACAGACTTGTCACTGGCTGTCTGAACAGGCCACTTTCCACACGGCTGCTGAGGGCCTTTCATTTCATCTAGATGATCTTATAGGTCGTTTCCAACCTTGTGATTCTATGATTCTGTGAGTAGGCCGGTATCACCCAAGATTGAGTGCATTCAGAGCCAGCGAGTTGCTGAGTATTTCTAAATCCCTACAACTAAAACTATCCTTCAGTAACTAAGAAATATCACTTTCTTACACAGCAACATAGCAGGAAGAGATTTTTTAAATGGCATTTTTTCTGCTTCTATGAGTTTCATACCAACACCAGAGTGCAGAATTAAACACAGAAGATGATTTGACAGATCCTCTTTAATAAAAATTCATACCTTCCACAAAGACTTTTTATGCTGTTGAAAGAAAATTTGTCATATTTGTTAATTAACTAGAAATCACACAATCCAATCAAGCCTGAAGTCACACAAAACCAGCAACATTTTTACTACCTAACAACATTCAGCTGAGAACCCTGTTCATATATTTGAAGCTTACACATGCTTCTTTCATGTTGATGCTGAGGCCAAGCCAGTGCTGAACCATGATATCATAGAATCATAGAATCCTTACAGATGGAAGGAATCTCTGAAGGCCACCTAGCCCAACTCCCCTGCAAAGAACAAGGGCAGCACAGCTAGATCAGGTTGCCTGGGGCCTTATCCAGCCTTGCACTGAAAGTCTCCAGGGGTGGGGATGTAAATTACTCTACCATAGTTATGAGTCAAGAATACTGATTCAGACAAGAAAATAAGGCACTGTGGAAATCCCAGAGTCTGCAGTGTAAAACTGCTTCAGAGCATCCTGTTCCCTTCCTTAGTCCGTGAGCATCAACCAGCAGACCATAAGCTGTCACTGCTGTGTTCTGATGCTATGCCTGTGCTGTTCTGCAAAACCACAAGGTGATCTGGTTTTCAACAGACTGACTTCTTGCACTTTCTTAATTAAGACAGTTTTAGTTGGAAGTAGATCACTGTATCTTTGATTTGTATTCTCCCACTTTATGATTTTCTGACAGGAGTAACCTCTGAAAGTCTGCCAGCCTCTCTTAAATGAAAAAGATCCTGCAAATCAGATCAATATAAGTCTCTGCTGTGTTGATCCCCACAGTTACGCCTTCCAGTTCTGTTGTTCATATGGCAATACAGAAGGCTTTGGTTATCTTTGTTAACCCATCTCCTGCTCCCAGCTACTGAACAACGTCCACTTGCACACACAGAGCAGCAACTTTTCTGTAGTTCTCCCCCCTGACAGTTTAAAGGAGCTGTGAACATAAGTGATACATAAGTTTGACAAAAGAGAGGAAACTAAGGCTGAGGTGTCTGTCTAAAACCCAAGGCAACAGGTTCATACTGGCTGCATAACATCTTCTCATTTCTAAATGCTGTAATTTTCCCTGGGAGCTCAATCAGGGTTAGTTTAATGTTATTGATATGAATCAGAAAAAATATTGCAGCAGCTGAACACGTTCTGGATTCAAACGGAACTTCTGGTGATAATGGAATCTCTTGGATTGTTTGCAGATTGTGCAGTAGAAGGTAAATCCTGTCCAAAAGCAACAAGGAGAGCTTTCATAGGCACATGACTGCTATCTCTTGGGCAATGAACAACCCAATGATGTTGACTTCCCTGCCTCTCCAAGCTTTTCAAATAAAACTCTTCTGCAGTATCAACAATGTTATGATTTCTACTGCTCCGAGAACTGCTTCTGTCACACTAACAGCACTGGTTAATTTTGCCAGTAAAATATTAACTATAACTTGCAGGAGCTGGAAAAGCCAATACTGACATAACTTCTACTACAGTTAACTATTTATCAAAAACAACCCAGAAAGAAGAGAGGAAAAAAAATTATTAACGAAAAATACAGAAAAAAAAACCAAAAACACTAATTGAGAGAAACAAAGAATTAAACTAGCTAAAATAACTGCAAAATGCACAGAGTAGTAGAAAGCAGCTGGCCTGTGCAACACGACTATTTTGGCTCTCCTTCCAGAACCTTCTGAACCAATAGCACACTCGGTCCCACATCTGCAGTTGTTGTTGGAACTGCATTTACTCGTGGTCCAAAGTCCTACTCTCTCTCTACTGCTACAAAAGAAATCTTAGTATAATTAGAAGTTACGAAATACCATACTGAAATAAACACTGGAGAACAAATTATTGTAAAATAAACATTGAAATGTTGTCTCAAATCACTGTATTGTTTATTTGTGGAATGCTCGCAATTGTTTTTTAAGGGAGTCATAAAAATTCCACACTCACCAGGCCTCCATTCATAAGGGCAATGAACTTCCAGAGGATCTGATTTTTTATACAACTCAAGAGAAATATTTTCAGATACAATTAAAAAAAAAAGATTTTAAATTAATGCTTTTTTTCCTTAAACTGAGCAAAAACTTGCCTCAAACATAAACAATGAAAATTAAAAAAAATACAGACCACAAGTCTTCTAACCTAAATACAATGCCCATTGTCTGGACTTCCTTATTTCCATGAAGAACATCTGATTTTCATTTTGGATTAGAACATTCTGCTAAAATTACTAATATACTGGGATTTTATTTAATTACAAAATTTCATGGAGAACGACTTCAGCTATGATCTGATTGCTGTTCTGTAACTGTAAATTCACATTCTAACTCTGGAAACAGCAATTCTATCCCAATGTTGAATGCCGGTATTGATGATCTCAGAGAGAACAGTAGTTCTCAACAGAAAAAAAATCAGCACATAAAACTCAGGTCATCTGGCAGCTTTTGTCACTGCTCAGCCAGGGAAAATTTGGCTAGCAACTCGGCATCTTTGTAATTCCAAGAACTTCCAGTATTCTTCTGTGAATAGACCCTCACTTGCCAGAGATAAAAGCTAGTCTTAAAATGTGCTTAAATGAATGGTGAGAACAACACTGACAAACTTCTCTCTGGTACTCCACTTACTTGGCTATTCTGTTCGGTAAACAAAGATGCACGGAGATCTCAGCTGAACACGTGAACATTCAGTAACAGAAGGGGCTCCTCTTTCCTTCTTGTACGTATGGAAGTATGCTGCACGTATGCTTATACGTGAGAATTCTACTTAGGAGATTCAGAGTACTCAGGCTCTTAAATGAACTAAATGTGACCCACCAGGCCAACAACAGCTTCAATACAAAAGGACATGTAAGAACAACACAACAGATTGAATCCTGCTTTTTCAAGTGCTCTCTTTTTCCAGGATTCTGGAGAAATTATATCATTATTTATAAGAGACATAAAAAATAACACAATTTTAAAAAATCTAATAAAAAGTATTGAGAACTCTACTAGAAAAGCCTAAAAGAAAATGTATGAGCCAAAATGGAAGGACTGCCCCATGTTGGAGCCAAATACTAGCCCAAATTTGAGGGCAGAGTATTTTTGACCATGCATACATAATATCTAAAGGAAAAGACAGAGGTTGCTCTGCATCTGGGGCAGCACATCTTTACACATATAGCACTCCTTTTCCTCTAGAAACCCATGAAATTACACTACATCAAAAACTAGTCTCTGGCAGGGAGAACCAAGAGAAGGCTAATTAAACAAACAAGCAAAAAGAAGAAAGCTTCTTCAAGCTTTTTCTCTATGAACATTAGTCTTTAAAATGTAAATTTGAAGTTTGAACCTATGAAGTAACATGTCTTAGCAACAGGTATTAGAATAATACTCTAGGCACAAGCTGTTGCACAGGTGAGGAAGGTTGCTGACATGGGGCAAGGGGCTTGACAAACACTTCTCCAAAATGACTGGTTAAGTTAAACCTGACACTTAACAAACATGAAAAACAGGTACCTGCAATTTCTGATTGCTCAATGGGAATATAATTATTGGAAGATACATGTTTGTACAGGAAGAAAGGGAAATCAATCTGTGTTACAGACCTCTAAATTGGCTTTATAGGCTAAAGAAAAAAAAAAAAAAGATGAGGCAAGGTAAGTTTGCAAAAAAGATGAGGCAAGGTAAGTTTGCTGTGAATCCAGAAAATAGCATACCTGGCAACCCAAACACAGCAGATCAAGAAAATACATGAAATACCAAACGTAGTAATCGATCCTAACCTTAAGTATTGGTCTTCAGAAAGCAAAATTTAAAATAGAAATAAACATAAAGATAAACCAGTCAACAGCTTCACAGTAACTACTAATGCAATTCATGTAATTAATAAAGCAGATGTTGAAACGCAAAACTTTTGTGGACATAAACAGAATTGGAACAAGTTTTCTGTATGTGATTCTGACAGAGAATCAAATCTGCCATTGAGAAGTATTCCTGTGTCAACACACTACATTACAATAGCAAACAACACAAGTCTACAACTGTTTTTTTCAGAGTTTACCATAAAGTACATCAAGCAGTTTTGTAAATCTGGAAGCTGAAAAGGTTAACTTTTATTTTCAAATCATGCTTAAAATAAAACTTAAAATAAAACACTTAAAACTTAACTTAAAATAAAACATACAGATGATATAAAGCAGAAATGTGAAGACAATGCTGGGAAGTGTAAACCAAATAGAGAAATTATGTATGACAGGACACGAGAAAAAGTGTTATGAGCCAGTCAGTTAGCAACACATGGGATTAAAGTAAATGAATGAGAAAGTAGAATTTCACCACTAAAATGACAGCGATGACACATCTTGAAAAACTAAAAGCAATACTGAGCAAATTTAAAACATAATAACTGAAATGGAAGGCTTCTACAAAACTGTATTGGAATAGGACTTTGGCATTTTAAAGTGCACTGGAAAAACACAACACAAGGATGAGACGCTCTGCATACTTAAAAGAAAACACTTGTTGCCCTGAATGAAATAGCTCCACCACCCAACAGCAACAAAACTGTCACAGTTAAAGGGAACTCAGAAAGTATTTACGGAAAATAATAATAACAGTGGCTTGCATAGTAACAACATCTGTGACTGTCAATATAGGCACAAGAAAGAGAAAAAGAGTTCAGCCCAAACAGTTCAAAAAATACCTTTGGGTGGGACACTCTAAGAAAAATTAGCTGAAAGCTTGCAAGACAAGATAAATTCCAGCTGTTGTTCCTTGTGGGCTAACAGAACTTTTCCTACTTGCCACTAGTACATAACATTGGCAAGAGACAATTTCTACGCCTCCATCTCTGGATAAATATAAACAAAACAGACTGTCTTTAACATTTTCAGTGCACAATATCCCATATTGAATGAAGCAAAAAATGAAAAGTTAATGTATTCCAATGCAATATGGAATGTAGGTTCTGCTGGTGAGTATACAAAATTTCATTCCAGAAAACGTTCTCCACATGGCTGGCTCTGCATATGCTTCTTTACTCTCAAAGTTACAATGCCAAAGTGGACCGGGCCAGTCAGCTGGGTTGGTTGGTTCACTTTGAACAGTGCTCATGTAGTTCAGAATGATCCTCTCCATGCTCCTCTTCCTACTTACTGTCAGTACAAAAAAACCACAATGCACTGGTGTGTCCCAAATGTATTACACCACAGACTGTAGTAGACTTCTGAAAACAGTCACTTGGGCAGACGATGACAGGGAGTACACTATCTGTTCATAACATTAAAAAAACCACCCACATATAGGCTACTGTAAACAGGAGTTGATACATCACTATCAAACACTCCAGAATACGTTAAGCATGTCACCCTAAGAAATTCTACAACATGCACCCAGATTCCTTTTTTTTAATTCTCTCTTCTATCCCGCAAAGCACTTCAATGCCATAAAACTGAATACTTCAAAAGGAACAGAAGATAACATATAAGAAAAATTATAGGCTTTATTCTGCAGGGCAACATTTTATTAATGCTGAAAGCTTAATTTAGTAATGAGACCCTATGTAAAGGGGAAAAAAAACCCAACCTGATGATGTAATAGTTATATGAGAAATCTACTCTGGCTTTTGATGTAGTTTTATCCTAAGTGCAAAATTAGAAAGGACTGAGAAAGGACTTTTACAATTTGCTGAAATCCAATCACATACAGGATTTAATCCAGGTCTATAGCTCAAAGGAAAAGGGATTTAGTAATATTTTTACAGAAGTAAATTCCTGATTCACATTACAGAGCAAATATCAACTGAAACTGAAGAACAATTTCAGTCATTAAATATTTTGCTTTTCTAGTCCAGCCTGTGACAAAAGGAGCAAGACTATTTCAAAATTGAAAACCCTTTCATCATTGGTTACTGCTTGTTTCTCATTTAAACTTACTTAACACTGACATTAAGACATGAAACACTAATTCTGCATCATGGTAACAAGCAAATGATGACTGCTTGACTAAATCCAAGATCCCAATGAATATTCTGAAATTAACCAGATGTTAAAAATTGTTTTGTAACATCTCCACAGTATTACAGACTTCATATAATGGAATGGGATGCCACTTTCTGCAGCAAGTTACTGTATGTCACACCAGTTTCTAAGCTCTGGTAATAAAGCAGTTTTAAAATACAGCCAATTTTATACAGCTGAGATTAATGGAGTGATCAAATTGACAGGATATGCATACATGGAATGCTTAATTCACATAAAAAAGGGACCTTGAAGCAATTCAACACACCACAGTGCTGTTTGGAATTTCTGCTTATTGTCCCTTCCAGTTACACTAACACTGACTAAATTTTGGAGATGCTGCAGAAAAATGCCAACATTCAGTCCTTTTGTTTCTAAACTCATATTTTCCCACTTTCTTTTTGCCTTGTGTTTGAAAACTACGTTCAATACTCTTTGTACCCTCTTAATTGCAGAACATTTATAGCTAACTCAATTGGCTTACCTAGCATTTCAACAAGCTCCAGACTCCCTCCAAACTGCAACAGCTGCCAATTCCTTTCTCTGTCCCCAGGACAGGGTTTTCAAGGGCACTCAATGCTTGCCTTGCTTAGACACACGTAGCACTGACACTGTCTCTCATAACTGTGCTTCCTGACTGCTCTCTCCATCTTCTCCCTTCAAGAATCAGACCACAGACACCTTGTCCAGGAAGGAGAGCTTCTCACTCACACGCATTGGAACAACAAATCCTTTAAGATATATGTTTAAATTCTCATGCGTGTCACAGAATCGTAGAATCATCTAGGTTAGAAAAGACCTCTAAGATTACCATGTCCAACCATCAACCAAGCACTGCCAAGTCCACCACGCAGCCACGTCCCTTAGTGCCACGTCCACATGTCCCTTGAACACCTCCAGCAATGGGGACTCCATCTCCTTCCTTCACAGCCCGTTCGAATGCTTGACCATTCTCTCCATGAAGAAATTCCTACTGATATTCAGTCTAAATGCCCCCTAGCATTTCTTTGTGTCTTATCAGACAAATCATTCCAGTTATAAAGAATGCTGGTTTCTCCATGTAAGTGCTTAATTTATTACTTTCCTTAAGTACCTAGTAATTTGAAGGCTTAAGGAATACCACAGTAAAATTCATCACCGGCTCAACATCAGCTAAAGACTGTCAAATCCACTGATTCATTTCATATTTCATTCATTTATTATGCTTCCCTAATTCTAGATCTAAATGTTTTGAACAAAATAGTAAAACTACGTACAACTAAAACCATCAACATCTATAAAATCCTTCCAGACTTTGCCAACTTCTTTAATCCAAAGTAATCATGTTTCCTAGTATAACAAGTCCTGTGATGTCTGTAATAGCATCTCACTATAGTAGCAACGGTATTAATGTTATAGCTCTCTTGCATGCCTGAAGTATTAATCAGATCTCATATTAAATATGAAATCAGAGTACTCTTGATACTCTTTCTGAAACAGATTAGCTAAACAGAGCCCCACCCAAAATTAAGAAAAAAAAGAAAATACAATGAAGATCTAGACAGTGAAAGTGTTTTTGATACTGGAATCAGATTGTAACTTTCTGGGTACTGTTTTGCTAACTTACCTTATCCCTTCACATTAAAATTATCCTTTTAAATAGGCAGTCTACTCTGAGCAATTTTCTCCACCATGTAAGTTCTTTGTTTTCCTCTCAAATAGGAGAGAATCAAAATCTCACTTTATAATCAGAATGAAGAATAGTAGACTTTTTGCTAAAGCTGGTAAAAATCACACTTATTTGAAAGCAAAACTTACAACAGTCATAATATTCACTCAGTTTATAAATGTCTTCATGAAAACAATAATTCTCTTTCACGAGTAAGCTAGCTAACTCTAACAATCCCTAGCAATTCTCCAAACACAATAACCTATATCTAATACTGTCCTGAGAGCTCTCACATCATCCTCCAATTATTGCTTATAAATCACCAGCTCCAACTCACACAAAACCTGAAAGTCCAGGAAAATCAATGTTCTAAGCATTTCATTACATATCTAAAAAGAGTGAACTTGAGTTTCACAGTTTGGACTCATTCCAAAGGTTGTTCTCAGTTGTTCCATTCCTCACTTTGGGCAGTGCAAGACAGCTGGAGTAGGTGATGACCACAGCAGTATCCGTATGTGCTGCTGCCGTGAACGTATGCTAGCACAACTGGACAAACTTAATGAGTATATGTGATTCAGTATAGAACTCTGCTGTAGGAACATGAAATATACACTGTGCCATCAGAGAAAATGTAAAATATTATGAAAGCAGTGAGAAAGCCTACAACCATAACTGCTCTTTAAAATAATGCCATGACTGTCTACAAAGTTGAAATACAGTACTCAGCAGTCACTCACATATGACAGCTACAACAGATTCACAATAATTCTTTATATGAATGAACTTCCATCATTTAACTCCCTTTACAGTTCTTTACAGTATTTCTTACAGTGAGCAAAACTCATACAACGAGGATTTCTTTTGGAGACTGGAAATAACATCTTATTTTCCACTTGCCCCATCTTTGTCCATTAACTCATAAATGTTACTGAGAATATAAAATGAAGCCTAAATGTCATGAGTGTCATCCCCCCAAAATAAATACAACATCAACAATAATATAAATTTATTACATATAAGGTTATTTGCCTGTCATGAAAGAGATGAAATTAATGATTGATATATTCTACCAGCCAACTCCATCCTTCCAAGACACACGTACAGTTATCATAGGTAGCATACAGCATCGCATTACCACTAGTTTGGTATGTGCCATGTGTAGCAGAGGCAGATGCACAGATTAGGACATATAAATCACTCACCCAGGAAGAAAAAAAAGGCTACACGTTTGCCAACTAAGATAATTAATGTGAAATGCATGTTTTTACAAGGGCTATTTAAAGAAACAGTATTTGTGGGAAGAATGAGTCACAGCAAACTTCATACGCTATAGTTACTCAAAGTGAAAAGACAAAGAGAATTAGAACTTACAAGATTTTTTTTTTAATAACCAAGAAACATTAGCAAAAACAGCTGTTGCACTATAATAATTTTAAATAGCTCTGTTATGCCTTCATATTCTCTTGGAGTAGTGGTTTTCTCTCTTTTTAACTTTCATTTTGGATTTGCTATTGTTGGCACTCTATTTCAGTAGACACTAGATAAATAAATTTTTCAACAACACAGAGCCTTTTAAAACTGAATCTCTTAACCCTCATCCCTTGAGATGCTGAAAAACAATGATTAAATCCTTTACAAGTTTATTTGTGCATCCCTTCTCTATTTCTTTGACTTTTCTTGTTGCAATAGTTATATCAAAATAAGTATCTTAGATGTCATCTTTAAGTAATAGGTTGTATCATTTCCTTAACTATGTATTTTTTGTGTTTCCTATTAATCTACATGATTTCACAGCTAGCAGAGGATCAAACTCATTGTCAGACAAGCTTGAGACAGCGCTTAAAAAATCAGTGCGCTCATTTCACATACAGTAGAAGTATCTAAACAGAATCATTACAGTAAGATGACAAAGTGCTAATACGTTTGCAACTGAATATTTCTCTAGAATTATTTCCATAATAATACTGCATTCATTAAATTCCAAACAGACTACTTTTATTATACTTGCCTTTGCATTAACTGGAACGATTCACTTCTCATCCTAATTTGCTATGAAAGAATCATGAGTCTTTCAACAATCCTTTTGCAACATTCTATACCCTACGACAAGAGCTGCACATATACCTTCAAAAACAAAGGCTTCAGGATATCAGTTAAGCACAGCCTTATAGTCCCCTGAGCTTACAGAATGACTGACGTGTATGTCTACCTGATTTAAAAACTTCAGTGCCCAATGCTCACTCAGAATCTAGGAAGTGCCACAACTCATTGCTAATTGAAGCACAGTAATTAACATTAATTTTTAGGATGGGTTTTTCTGGCAAAGTTTAAAAGACAGGGACAATAAACTCATCCTATATCTTTTTTTTTCTTTTTAACTTTATGCTATCCAAATGCATATTTTGTGAATACTTTTAGTGCCTCTTCAGGTCAGGTATAACTTTCAGTTTCAAGGAGAGAACCTTCCATCAATTTGCCCCTAAATCAATCAACAGAAGTCACTGCTAGGAAAAACACCATCAGTTAAGTGATCCATATCTTCACAGGCACAAACTGACTAACCTTGGAATCAAATCCGGGTTTTAACTATGAAATTGGTTGTTTGCTATCGCTACTAAGCTATCAGGTGGCCTCTCCAGGACTCCAGCCAACTCCACAAATACAAAATAAGTTTGCTAGAAAGTGAGTATCAGCTAGAAGCCAAGTTATAATGTGTTCAAGAAAAGAGACTTTAAAAAAGAAACTTTACTAGAACCTGAATTAGAATAAAGCAAAGGAAATAACAGCATTCACAGAGACACTCATTAAAGGGTGAATATCTGGAAAGTATTCAGAACCAAATAGGAAGATAACTCAGAACTGTAAGAGCTATGGTCAATGTTCATTTTAAGGGCTATTAAAATTCACTGTTACTGATCCATGTCTGTTTGATAAATCTCAGCAAAATTAGTGTCAACTTTAGCCAACAATATTTGCATTACAGTAGCAGTAAAGATGCAAAACTTCAAATAAGCACATTGATATAATTATTCCATATTTCATAAAAAGAAAACACTAATAACTTCTGAAAATTTAAGTTGAGAAGTAGTATACAAGGATTTTTCCATAGAAGATTACCACAAAAGACTAAGTCTTATGTTGATGGCTTCTTATTAAAATGCATGATACTTAACTTCCTTAACTTTGTGTCTGATTGTCATATGAATCAACAATCACTAGCATTGAAGAGAAATTGTGGTAAATCTGCACCATTTTTCAACAACTCCTAACATTATCATCATCAACTTCATTTATTATGAATTAATAGTTCCAGATGTATTTAAAGTAGCTTATAAAGCTGAAAAAGCTACTGCTGTTCATACAGAAAGGTCCTGCAGTCAAACCAGATGATGACAATAATAGAATAGCATTGCATTTTGTGTATGTGATATGTTAAGTTGTATTTTGTAGAATTAATTTTTATATATGGAAGTGCACAAGTTCTCTTGTACAACTCTCTAAAACAAATGTCATAAGAGAAGGCTTAGAGACACGGAGAATATATAGGTTGTCAAAAGAATGCAAACATAGTTAATGATTATATACTCTTAAGGACAACATTTAAAGGCCTACAAGACAAAGTACATTAAAGAATGGGGGATGGGTGAATTCACACATAATACAGTAACTCCATTACCATTCAAACATTCAACAGTTTAGTGAGTGCAGAGGCAGACTCGCCTCAAGAAATTCATAGCACCTTTGGGTAAGGCTACAATAGCCTGTGTTTATTGAAATCTGCATCTGGTAGTAATTTGTCTAGCAGCAAACTTTTCTCTTTTTTTTCACTCAAGTAACCTAGAGGGGCCCATATACTCAGCAACTGTTCATTTGCACTAAGATGCACATTGTATAATTTATGTTCTTAATTATAAAACAAAGTTTATCAGCATGTTTGTCTGTGTTGTGTAATTTCTTATTCTTCGCATGAGAATAATAGAATGCATCTTCAACAGTCTATTCATCCCTCATTGTAGCAAAACATATTGGAATGGAAGATATTTAATTCCTAAATTATACCACTTCTCCCTTCTTTACTGGAGATTTTTCTTGTAGAGAAAAAGGAATCAACAGAATTCAAAAACCTTTCTGGAATAATTATCACCACTCCCCTAAAAGGAACCAAACAGATTATAATCCTAATTTGCCAACTATTATTTTAGCAATGATATTGCCTAGTTCAAAATTGAGGTCTAGCCCAAAAGAAAGCGTTGTTTTTATAAAGCCACCTCTGCAAAAAACTGGCTGGATATTTTGGAAAACGCAACTCTTCCTTTCATTGCCAACATCTAATTCCCATACTCACAAGGAAGGAAAGCTGATTACAGCATGAGCCAAGAAAAATCAGCATCCTGAGAAGGGAAAGGAAGCAGGCTGAAAGCACCGCACCTACAGGACCGTGGCTACTTCTCCTGTTACACACTCGCTTCTGGCTCAGTACTTCAGTTTCTTGCTCACTGTAACTATCCTGCATTCACTAGAATTCCAGCAGAGGAACTGTGTTCTTAAAACAGATACAATTTTCTGAGGTTACTTCAAGAATTATGAACATTTCTTAATCTCTTGTATCTCAAGAGGGGCTTCTGGGCTTCCTTATAGCAAGACAGTAGGAAGTAAGAGTTATGGCAGCAGAAAAAAAATAAATAGTAATTTTTAGACACTATCATATTAAGACATGACATATCTGTATGTATGCAAGATCATTTGGCTGGATCTCACATGAAGGAGATCTGGGAACTTTATCATACGTTTATAGATAGTGTTGCAGTTACAGAGAAAAACAGATTCCAATCACAGTTACGTGATTTTTTTAAATAAAAGCACAAAATAACATCTATTTAGTGCAGATTATCAAGATTTTAAAAGGTTATTCACTAAAAGCCAGGGATTTCTGAACCCAATTATCATGAGACAAAGAGCACTCTGACACTTTCTGGGTTTTCATTTTTCATTTCTATGTTGTCGTTACTGCCTTCACTAAACAGTGTGACCTCAGTGGCATTTAATTTCATTAAATCTCATCAGGACTGCTGTCTTCATTATAAATCTAGCATAGCAAGTACTGACAGGAATCAAAGGCTACCTGAATCGTTGCAACTAGAACATGAAAGCTCTAGGTACAGTACATTACATACATGTCCATCAGCTTGCCATTGGCTAAAGCCTCTCTGCTGTAAATATAGAGTAATGAATGAGTAGAAAAATGGAGATTTGCATACTTGTTATCTGACAACACGCAGAATTTTACCATTTTAAGCAGAATAAGAAGATAGAGTGTAAGATCTATCACAGGTTTAAAGTTATTAGTGTCTCTTCCTAGTCATTTAAGTATCTCTCACAAACACACGGTTACTGTTGTGAGGTAACAGTGCCCTCTCAACAGGGAGAAGTGGAAACAGAGTACAAGGAGAGAACAAATAAGCCAAAAACATCTGGATTCAATTATGAAGAAAGATTTTACAATCTCAGTGTGCAACTTCCCACAAATTGCAAGTTGCCAGATGTAGCAAATGAGAATTTAAAGGAAATTCATGTACATAGCTTCGATGTTTCGAAGTGACACATCACTGGTATGACTCCATACCAGTTTTTAGGCATGGTGTTCAGAACTGCTTTATGCTAACACTCTAAGTAATCTCTAGGAATACGGAGCAAAAGCACTTTCCAAAGTCTACCTCCACAGGAAATCTAGAAATCTAGTTGAATTTTATCTCTGAATTTGTAGATTTCCTTTCTTTTTTTTTTTTTTTTTTTGGCTACAGCTGCTAACAAAGCAGTCAAAGCAAGCAAGTCACCACTCATCAAAAATTCCTCACCAAAATACCAGGTAGGTGAAATGGAAACAGAGAATGGAAACAAGACAGCGTGCAACAGAGACGTACAACATTTCTGCCTCAGTCAAGCATCAGAAGTTCCCAAAGAAAAAAGTTTTCCCTATGTAACACCTACTTTTCACCTCTAGGCCAAAGCCAAAGAGTATTTGGGATGGTGCAGGTCTTCCGCTGTACTTGCACAAACTTCATACCCTATCACTGGTTAACTCCAAGAACTGCTCTTTCAGTTTTCTTCTGTCACATGTGACAGTTGGTGCTAACTAGCTCAGCAACGTCAGGAGCTAGCACAGAAATGATATCAGAATGTTGAAATTATGAAAAATTTAATGAAATCACACTAATCCACTGTGATGGACCATTACAGGCGAAAACTGAGGTACATCTCCTTCTATCTTATGAAACACAGTAGGAAAGAATGTGATTAAGCATAAAGAGTTTTCTAGAGGCACTACTAGTTTCTATAGACATCAAATCCATCACTTCTTCAGATTTTACAGCTTAGTTACAGCAGTTCAGAAAAAATTTCTTGTGCATTTTCAATTACAATTAATTACTAACTAAGAATATTCTAGTATCTTATAGCGTTACTTTGTCAATTCGAGTACTCATTGTAAGTTCAGATCTGGTGAGAGCAATTAAATTAATTCATAAAAAAGAAAATTAGAGTATGTTTGCAACTGTATTTCCCATGCTCGAATTTCCCATCTCCCATGTTAAAATAGGAAACATGAGCAAGACAAACAACCTTGATCTCTCTTCATAGAAAATGCTTGACATACAACAGTATTAATGTCCACTGATCAATGCTGTTTATGCTCATTTGTGCTCAAATGCTATGCACGTATTATGAGGAACACAGACTATATATACCAATAATACAGCAGTTTCATAGCACGTTGAACAGTGCTACATTACTACAGCTAATTTTTATTACAACTCATAAAATGAGGCACTGACTGCTATTTGTTGCATAGCCTTCTCCCCCTTACATGAAAACCGACGAGACTGAGTTCACCCAGAGCAGTACTTCCCATTTTACAGCTAATCAAGGCTCATGGTGAAAATTTATATAGAGAGAGATTTAAACTCTATCAATGTTTTGGCACTATGGCAGTAATTCACAGTTTAAATAAAATCCATGTAGCTGTTGCTAACCCACATATCAGTATGAGTCAATCATCAACTATTCCATTCCTTTTCGTGGTTTTTGTCAGTTTTTTTTTCCCCCTCAAAGTATTAATTCTTACATTTGCAAGTTCAGGTTTGCAGCAAGGAAACAAAGTGACCTGGAAAACAGGAGTACAATTCTTAAGTGAGCTCAGGTAGATCCCAACAAGAACTGTATGCTGTGGAAACAAGGCCTAAGTGCTGATGTGAGTTTCCCACAGCTTCTTCTGGCTTTCAAAGCCACATGTGTCATCAGTGTCTCTTAATGAAGCCATACATAAATATCTAACTGGTATAAAAAGATAAAAAATGTTCCACGGAACCTCAATTGAAGTCAGATGTGGAGAAAGCAGAAGCCTGAAATTTACTGTCATTTTAAGACAGAATAAAAGCATTTGCTAATAATATTTACTCAGTAAACTGTAATACTAAGGAAACCATGCAGAACATTTATAATTTCCTGATGCAGCTTACGTTAAAGAAACAGGTGCTCCATTATTTTGAGATTAGTACCAAATTAGAACCAAAACTTCATTTGCGTTATGATTCTTCTCCTGTTGAACACTGAATTATGGCTATACAGATACCTATCATTTAAAATGTATACAGTAATTTTAATATGCTGTTAATACTTGGGTCAACAGCACAGCACTGGAAGAGGAAACTGAACACTGCAAGTTATAAAGGCACTTAGTATGTGAAAAGTCCTGCATATCTTACTGCAAATTGTATTGCTTCAGTCTGGGCAAACACAGTCTGTACCAAGCATGTAGGGAAGGTAATGTTTTCATAGAAACTTAAGATCATCCAAAAATGCTTTCCTTAATGTGGTCAGCCTCTCTTACAGAACATGCATGGCACATCCAGGGCCTCTATTGAGCACCTCAAGACCAGTTTAAAAATTATCACATTAAAGTATTTATATAAACATACTTCATGAAAGCAGCTTTGCTTAGGTAAATAAAATGCCAGTGATATAACTTCAGGTGCAATTTGCTGAAGCGCAGGACAAGAGTAACAAAAGTTCCAACCCTTCTGACAACTGCCTGAGTAAAACACCTCTTCAAATGCTCTTAATGAATCAAGATTTTAAGAGTTCCTTTTAAAAAAAAAAATAAAGAGATGTATGTTTCCATGTTTGATGCAAATTTATTAGCCAAATGTAATCGACAAATCATTTCATCCAAATCAGTGACTCTATACAACGAATTGCAAGAAGAACTCTTGCATCACAGGAATAAACTTATTGTTGGGTGAAATTCTATTCAATAGAAAGAAAGGAAATCTTCAATTATTAGAAACCAAACTACAATTCAAAATCTCTTTGAAGAATGAAAGTGCAGAAAGGCAAGTAATTTCTCACCAGAACAGTAGAACAGCCAAACACTCAATACTCTAATCATCAAAGTTGGCCATACGTGTCTCTTGAAACCTGCCTCACCTTGGCGTTAAAGAGCACCTAATCAAACTCTCAGTATACTTGGTATCCCATGAAAGACATTTTATGGGATTACTACTAAGTAGTATGGCTTATTACTTTTGTTGCACTCATTAGAATGCCAGGTATCAAGAACATCTTAAATTGTTCTAGAGAGTACTGATCTTAAATCAATAACATCTAAATTTTAGAGTATTCTTTCTGCTGTGAGCAGCCCAAAAGTAGCCAGAGAAGTCATCTAGCAATCTTCCAACTCAGCTGTATAAACTGTTCATAGATTTTGAGGAATCATCATTCTATTTAGCAGGATTTTATTTTTACTTTATCTGAAAACAAAATTATAGTATGTTTTATTATACAGAACTACTCTGTCTTTCCATCTATGAGCAATGACATCGCTACATAACCTCAATACTGAACTCAAAGATTTTTGGAAGTACTCTAATTCCATCTATTTGTGATAAACTTTGAACTTTACAAAGTTACTTTACAAAATAAACTTCCAGCAGATTCTACATTCTGTAAAGAGTGGCTAAAACTTTATAAAAAAACACATACACATGCACGCAGTATGAAGCAGCAGAATTAAAAAATTAATACCTGCAAAACAATTTATTACTAACTAGGGCAGAAATAATTCTGTTTAATACTGTCATTAGCTGACTTCTAAGCATCCTACAAGTCATGTATGGCAGACTACAATCACTCTTAATGCTAATGGATAGCACCTGGTAAAGAGTATTTGTTTTGCTTTGCTGAATCTCCCTCATATATGCTAAGTTTCTGTAGGCATCACTAGTCTGATTTTAGAGTGCATCAAGTATTTTATGGTTTAATGTCTCCAGCATCTGCTCCAATTATTTTAAAAGGTTAAAACATGAAACAGGGAGTCAAGTCACTATTATTCCTGCAAACCTTATTAAGTAAAAGCGTTGAGCCAATTGCAGCTGAAAAAACAGTTATAGCATTTGCACAGGCTACAGTAACTAAATAATCACTTTTTAAAGGCAACTCTGGAAACATCCATGTGATACTGTTGCACCACAATTAAATTATGTTGAGGAGTATAGACTTTCACAGATGGAGGAAGGATTATAAATATTATTAAATGCAACTTTAAGACAGATACCCTTTTTCATTGAAGAGACTCAATATCACAACTTTTAAGACAGGGTATATCTCTCATAAAAGCAGAACATGCATTTAACTCCACATTACAACTTCTGTCACTAAATGAATAAATGAACAGCACTGTATTCCTCACACTGCAATCCATGAAGGAGCATAGCTACTGTAATTTAGACCGAGTTAAAATGATAACTGATCTTCTTACACCACATACTACAAGTCAACTCTTTTCTTCAAAATAAACACAAATTCTGATATTAAAAAGTTCTGATTAATTTTCAAAAATGTCTAATCTTCAGTCACAACCAGTAGCAAAAACCACCTGGCAACTTGCATAAATGCTGTGGCTATAAGTTCAAAGTGGGCTCTGTGCTATCATGACTACCTACTGTTGGTATACTTTATCAACAGTGCTACACATTTCTAACTGGCTGTTAAAATGCATCCCATACTGCCCTTCTTCTTCTTCCTTCATCTGCCCTTAAAGGAAAAAAGAAAAGATTCTCACATCAGCATTTCTTGTTCTACAACAGTTAAAGGACACCTCCTAACTCACTGTATGGAATACACACATGGCTCATGTAAATCATCCTGTAAATCAAACATTAATGCTTGATTCTACCAATGATTCATTTACTCATGGTTGCACAGCTGAAAATAACCACCTGGTTTTCCTTTAATATCCAAAGCATGTTTTCTTACCTCAGCAGCCTGCGTCTCTTGATGTAATAAAGTTAGGCCTGTCAAGTCTTCTAAGAAGGAATGTGAGGAATTAAAAACTTTAGCTAGGAAATTAAATCCTTCACGTTCATATTGGTCGAGGACCTGTCAAAAAACAAATGAATAGACAAATAGAAGAGGATTTAAAATAAATGATTCATCATCTTGTTTTCATCACAGAATAAAAGTAGATGTTTTCTGAGCATTTGGAAGATTAATACACACTGCACACAGGTAAAAATTACTGAAGAAAGAATGATCATTTCTTTCACTTCAGTTTCTAAGTGTGGGAAAAGTGGAGGTAAGAAGGAAGAAACGTGATGTTTAACGTTTCCTGCTTTAAAGGTGTTTTTAAGTGTATAACAAAACAGATGACACAGAAAATACAAAATTGTGTTCCAACGTCATGAAAGGATTTGAGTTACATAAAACACAGCAAAAGATTGTTCCAACGTATCACTTAACTAAAAGGTAAGGCTCTAGCAAAACAATTCTGTGTAAAACACCAAATACGCATTTATACAGAACACTGCTGCAGAGAATGCAGATGACCATTCTTTCACAGTATATATATTCTATCTCCATTATCTTGTGAGAGAAGCAGAGTGAGAGAAGCAGAAAGTTGCACAGCTAACGTATTCCTTAAAGATATCCACTCTCGCTGGATGGACAAGTTCCCTGCAACTGGTGGAACTCACTTCCTCCAGAAAAGAAAGAAAAAGAACAACGGGAAGCACTGCACTTCTAATACACAACCTAACCAAGTAGGCTTTATTCCAAGGTTTGAAACAAACAGGCAATCCCTGTCCTCCTGGCCCCCAAATCATTTATTCTTCAGCCAATAAGAAAAGAAATTGAAGGGAATGGTGATGGACAAGAAAATGGTTTCGGTATGTATTCATTTATCTCAACCAGAATTACAACTTACACTCAACAATCTCACTCTTTTGTAATTTAACAACTCCTAAAGGCCTCAGATAATCTTAAAACTGTGGGAACTTGCACAGTCAACAGCATTCTTCAGAAAAACAGGTCCAGTGAGCTCTTCCCCAAGTCCTACAGGAATTCAGGCTTGTCTCAAAAAACCACTTACATTTTGCTGATAGAATTATTAGAGTATATATATAAATATATATATATTTATATGAAAAAATGTCTATATAATATAAACAATATATATAGGTGAAAAAGAGTGGGCTCCTCATTCAGTCAATCAAACAAAATGTCCACTTAAGAGCAAAAGCACCTATTCCATACTTAGGTTCTAAAACGTACTAACAGAATCAATAGAAATAACCATAAAGAGTAAGAATTCAGATGTAAGCAACTGTGACAAATGTTGGGCATGTTCTTAAACATGATATACGCATCTGAAAAAAAATTACAATAAAACTGCACTTTGAGTTCTTGTACTACATCTAGAGAAACTGCTCCTTATAAAGATTCTTTTTACTCTATTCGAATAGCTTTTTGTGCATTTGTGCAATGACCAATACATGTGACCAGAAGTGAAAAAACAATAAACAGAAAAAATTGCTTAGCTGTATTTCATGGGACTGCATTTTTTTGTTTGCATATTCCTGAGACAAACACGCTAAGACAAACTGTACATGATGCAATGCAGAGATTTCAAAAACTGCAGTATCCACTTGATAAGCATCCTCCTAATATTATCCACTATACACACTGTGAAATTACAGTATAGGTAAGTATATATATTTTGATGACTATTTCATGTTCCAAAACTCTATAATACCAGATGTGCTGAGGTCTCTTGCATTTGGCTCTTTGTGAAACGCTGCATACACACCACAGCTTATAAAACTTTGGTTACATTCACAGTCTTACCTGTCTGAAATCTGTGAAGCTAGCAGCATTATCAAACGTGTTGCTATTACTGATATTTGTTGGAACCACAATACAGAACTCAGGAGGCATCTTTTTAGTGATGTTGGCCAGGTTACAGGCATATTAAAGGTTTTATGCCAGGTTTAATGGCATATTAAAACAATATACAGAAATGAAACCATAGTCACATTCTAAAACATTATAGCATGTAATAGTCTCTCCCCAAAGGTAAAACCTAGAAAAGGCATACACTGTTGGGATATGCAAACAAACAGAATGGAACAGGAAATGGAGTGCAACCATACTATGTACTATTAAAAATGTCTATTGAATAGCCCTCCAATCTTGTTTATTGTTACTCAGGTAAACATGCCTTGATCCTCATTTCCAAAGAGCCGTGACTCAAGCCTGAAGCACAAATTTCCAGGTATTGCTTCCTCAGTGAGTACATTGCTTCAGTCTGCCAGGGTCCTCCGTATAAACTGCTCTGGTTTATGACATAAATATGCATAACCTTTCTGCATTCCTTGCCACAGCTGTAAATGAATTCTCACATACTCAAATAAAGCAGGCTGCATGACTGCACCGACATTTAAAATGTTTAAGGTGAGTTTTGGATGAATCAACTGGTATTTTTTTCTTCAATCCTAGTATTGTAATTACTGCAGAAGATGCTAGAAAGTCTCTCATGAAGTGTCTTTCAAAATGCATATTAGGAAAACATCAATAAGATCACAAAACTATGAGTCAAAGGGGCATAATTTTTGTACCCAGTGAATTCAATCTTTGGGTTTTTGGGTTTTGTTTTTAAGAAGTTATATAGGAATATTTTACGTGCCCGAAGTTTTGCATTATGGAAAGATCTGAAAATTTACTTTACCTCCCCACAAAAAAGAAACTTCATTAAATCACGTTCTAGACTTCCTATAGCATTATGACGGCAAACTTGGGTTAAGGTAACAAGTCTGGTTGAGGAAAGATGCTATCTCAAAAATCTAAGCCTATGACAACAAAGAGTATTTTTCTTGTATTAGCAAGAACCTGAAGAAGCCTGAAAAACTTTACTAAAAAAATGTACTTACTGTTAAACATTTTTACAGTGGGAATGGTCTGCTGAATAGAATAACTGCTAATTAGCTTTAAAATGGAAATTCCAGCCATGTGACTCAGAGAAAAAGCTATCGGGGAGCCAAAGAACAACCAGGCAGCATCATTCAGTGTGCCACCTGAACAGGAGCTGCACCATTAAAAGTAGCATACACTGTAATGAAATAGTCTTAATGTAGGCAGCAATTGAAACAACATTTCTGCCATCTTCAGGGACTTTATTTCCGAATTCAGATGATTAAAACTTTACAATAAATACCACAGAAGGAATAAACATTAACCTGCCCATGTCTAGCCTTTAGTACGCAAGTTTAGTGACACCTGTCATCTGATGAACGTAACACGGCATTGGTTTGTCCAGTCGTCACTGAACATACCTCAAAAGGAGAAAAGAACAGAGTAAAATACAACTCATCTCAAATTCATGTGCCAGAAGACCACACAGGCACACTCTGCAGGTTGTCAGGAATAAAGCCAGTCTAGACATCAGGTAGCAAAAAAAAAACCCAAAAAACCCCCCAGAAAACAAAAAAAAAAAACATTTCCAGACTTAATCGACGCCCTATTTGGAGCTGTGTGGAAAGGAAAATTTCTCCTCCTTAATCATGCCCAGCAGAGTCCAAAGGCCCAAACTCCTGATTAGCATGAGTTTGCTTTTTAATTCTTCTCTTCACTGCTAACAGCACACTTGGTACCAGTTACCACGTGAATAACTGCTTTCCAGAAGGACAGGCACTTGAGAGATGTTATTTTTATTATTATTGATCTCAAAGTAGTGACTCTTTGACAGCAAAAATGAAATAAAAACCCTTAGGATTTTTTTCTGGGAATAAATGTATCACTGTCCAGTCATAACACTGATGTGTCACCATGTAACGATAAATTTTCTCAAGCAGAAAAAACTGCAAAGCAGCAACAAAAAGAACTAGAAGTAATAATTCTTCTGCTGAGCAAGGCCAGCTGGAACAATAGATTTATTACAGAACCCTCATCTTTTTCTCACTCGCAAGCCACTTTTCAAAGATCAAGAGGACAATTAGACAGTAGCAAACCTTACATGCATTATGTCTGTGAAAACTACTCTCAGGAGGACCCAACAAATTTTAACATCACCTTCTCTACCACATTTAAGTCCCCTCCCCTGTTGACACCAAAGCCTTGATTTCAGTCTCCATTTCACAGAATCAGGGCTACAATTATTATTATTCCATACACAATGGCACTGTAATAGGTGTGGACACACTTCTTCACAAATTAATGCATTCCTAAAGACTTTTCTGAGTCGATATGTATCAGTTACATTTTCTTAGCTGTCATTTTACTCTTGTCTGTTTACCAATGGGGAAGAAAAAAAAAGAGAATCTCATAGTAGGAGAAAGAAACGGAAGGCCTGAGAGTAAAAACTTATTCCAAAATGAGAAACAGATGTACAGCTTTGGTGTTATATTCTTTTTAATAGCATTCTTTACAAAGAATTGCTCAGTAAAACGGCATTCAAAAAAGAGAATCTGGCTCCAGGAATGCTTTGTAGGATGAACATTACTATATAGCTACAGAAGCATACGAAAACCCTTAATCACAACAGGCTGACGACTCATGTAATACTGGCTCACTTCTGTCACAAATTTTTAGTGGTTTTTTTTTGTTTTTTTAAACCAGTATGTAAGTATCAAGCATATTTAGAGCCTGGGTATTGCTTTGCTTCCACAAAAAAAGTCACAGGTTAATATTAGTATAATTATTGTAAAAAAAAAAAAAAAAAAAAAAGAAAAGAAAAGAAAAAGAACAAAAAACCATGGATAACATATCTCAAAAACAAGGCTGCTGTGTTTAACTCAGCTTTCAAAGCCTCCCTCTCAAAGGTAACAAACATGTACATGTATTTCTGCAGACTGTTATCTATCTATCAGAGACGGTGGAGAACGAGTAGAACATTAGAGTGAATCTCAGCATGCTGAAAACAGAAATTTTGGTTTCAACATCTGCCTGGAAAATTAGATAAAAACAAGTTGCTGGATTTCAAACTTTTCAAAGCTGGATATAACTGCAGTTAAAACAGAAAATTTAGCAGAAGACTATAAAGCTGTGGAGAATTCTCTTAAGTGAGAAGGCAGTACGATGAAGTACAAGAGCCATCACAATGGGTGCAGGCAGTTGCAAAGGCGACAGTGCTAAAATCTCAGTATTTTTACCAGGAGAGCCATAATTTGGTTTCCTAAAAATATATATGTATATATCCTTGGCTCCTAGAGTCCTGCTGTTTCATGAGGGTCTCAATTTTTCCTGCCACTTAGTCCTTAGAAGTTGTAAAAAAGAAAAAAAAGCCCAATAAAGCAATCCTGTGATCCATTCTAAACATGTACAGCCTAATAAGGTCAGCCATCCATGACAAACACCACAAGAAAACTGAGTTTTTCTGAGGACCATCTGATTTTTAAGAGACTCGTTCATGATTTGGAAGAGGAAAGTCTACAGAGTTATTATGAACACAAAGATGACTAAAGATGGATCTTCTGGTAATACTGCGTTGAGTATTACCTTAATGTGCATATTAATAGCCATCCATACTTGGACATCCACACACAATGTACTTTTAAAATCCAGATCATAAAACAAAGTTCTGCGAAAAGCTTTATTCCAGGTGCAAGCTGAAGAAGGGTATTCTGAAAACAGTGGAAGGTTATAAACCACAAGGCAAGGTTGACATCATTTTTGGCTGATGTTCAAATTATTAAAACTCTTTCTGCACGCACAGCTTTCCTCTTACCTTCTCATAATCATTACTGAAAATGAAAGCATATCAGTAGAAAACCCTAACGGTAATTAAAGTGCAATTTTATGTTGAAAACTTCAGAAATTGCTGATTTAAATTAGAGTAGAAACATGGTGACACAAACGTGTTTTGTCTGTTGCTGTTACCTGCGCTGATTTGAATTACAACTGATGGAAGATGGGAGCATTAGCTTATTGAAGAACAGCCAGGCCCAAAAGGCCTCAACAGGATTTTTTTAACCTTGGATTTTCACTTTATTCTTTTAAATAATGAAGTGGAAAGGAGCATTCTTTAAAATGTAAGAGATCTCAGTTTAAACTCAATTTTGTCCAAACTGAATTCCCAAAATTACATGTGTTCTGAGATTTTCTGCAATAACCTTGACATGTTTTATTCAAGGGCTGCTCTGAAAGTAATGCTTTGTATTTTATTACGTTAGCCCATGATGACAGCAGCAGATGTTCATGGAATAGCAGTAGAGATTGAACCATCCCATCGATATTGTCACATTTTGTTGCTGTATGACAGATTGCAGCAGAGGGGCAGTCAGACAGAATGGTATCTGACACAGAAGTGAGTACAGAGCAAAGTGGTGCCCTTGAATTTCTCCATGTGGGGAAAAAAAAGGCTCTCACTGACATTAACTCACACTTGCTGAATGTTCACAGCAACCAAATCAAGGATGTGAGCACAGGGAGTATAGTGCATTTCAGCAGTGGTGACACCAACAGTGGTCACCTCCACTAGTACAGATTTGTACAAGCACAGCATGCAGGCTCTTGGTCATTGCTGATGAAAATGCACAGCTAGTGGTGGTGTCTATGCTGAAAAAACTGTTTTTAAGCTGAGAATTAGCTCTATCAAATAGTGCCATTGTGCTCTTAGTTTCCACAGATGTAAATGGGAGGAATTACTTTCAGAGCAACGTACATATACCATTTTCCTGACACAAACTGAAATACCAATATAAATACGTAAAGCACTTAGATTTTTATTTTAGCTATTTTATTTTCTAAACGATTTCTTGCAAACTGTTTGAAACAATGACACCTTCTAAACCCTTTCTACTGAATAATGTACAAACACTTAAGACATCCCCTGTCTGGAAGCATTAGCAAACACAAGTGAAGAGAGAGTAGTGAGGGTGAAAAGTAGAAGAGAACACCATCAACTTAGATACGGAAAACAGAAATAGAAGAATTTTTCAAGTAGACAATATTATTAGATCTTGATCTATTTAAATTAGGATGCATATTATTCAGTCACCTAAGAGGCACCTCCTGCTTGCTCCACATTTTGCACTTGATGCATACTTACAGTTTCACTTTTATACCCATTCTGCCCTCTGTTCAAAATTTACGCTGATCAGCCCATCAGCACTTAACAACATATTTGGTTCCAGTCCATGCTAGCATTAGTCACTATCTTGTGCATAGAAACTGCACGAGGTCCTCATTTTTGCCCCATAATGCCTGAGGTTACTGGTGAACTGTGGCAGGATAATGTATTCTTGTTATCTATATGTAAGGAGAGACATCAGTACCACAGTTCTAATTGCTGACTTGAAGAAACAGTTCTGAAACTGTATTTGTTTTCCTCACACAAGACCTAAAAGCTAGAAGTGAAATAAGGGCACACCCCCAGATGAACTAAATGTTCTTCTGACAGAAAAGCAAATTCACTTGCACTGAATACTGTTTTGGTTCTCCATACAATAACATTTTATAAAGATGAGATGGTTCATCTCTGACGTGCTTACAAAAGCAAGAAGTCAGTGCAGACTGAGTCCTACAAATGAAGTTACTTATTTCATCCAGCCCTTCCCTGCCATCAGCAATCCAGGAGTAAGGCCTGACCTGTCAGACACCAAGGATTCAAAACTACTGCTTAATTAAAACTTGCTCTTGCCCAGTAGCTCCTAAAACCAGATCTCTAACTTAAAAATCAGAATCTTACAGATTATTGAAGAGCAGATTTGTTTTTTCATCTGGATGCACTACACTACCTATACAATACAGCAATCAGAAGGAGGATAGCATTTAGACCAAACTCACTGGATTTCATCAGTTTCAGTCATTTTAATATCATCCAAAATTCAATTTTCTTCACTCTTTTCCAATTCCAAAGAAAATACAAAAATGCATCTTGGAAGAATTTTGGCAAAGTCAGAGATAGATGGAAAGATTAAAAATGTATTAAAATTAAACCTTTATTAAGTTTTAACTGTTGAAACATGCCTAAATGAGCATTTGCAAGCGAAGCAACAGTTGCCCAACAAAATGAGGCTCATAACTTAAGTTTAAAAACAGAAAATAGGTAGTGATGAAGACAGCCTCCTGTCAGAGTGTAGTGAGAAGAATGCTGGAGAAGCATGCAAGAAAAGAAGTTGCAACAGATAACAAAATGAAGACACTAAAAAATAAAATTATCTAGGAAAAGATATAGTCCCTACCTCTTTAATCTCATGAAATTGCAATATATAATTTACTTTTATTTTCATTGTACATCATTCCAATATTAAAATCTACAAATTTAAATACTATTTGAATATGATAGAGTAACAAAGCAAGTTGTAATATGACATAAAGGATAGTAGAAAAATGCAAACAGACTCTCACATGATCACCCACTTCCATGAGACAAGTGTTGCAAGAGTTGACCATGGAATAGAGGAAAACAGGTATATTTTTGTTCTTTCAAAGCATGTTGCTGTTACTTTTTGGCATGCAAAAGAAGAACTGTAGCCCAAATTGCAAATGCCCAATGTGCTGTACCAGATAAAAGTGAAGTGCATGTCTATCAGAATTATCAGTGCAAAAGGATGCTTTGGACAACCACCTGCATTCCTTAATATTTTCATACATTTAGAATCAAATTCCCATTCAACCCTGCCAATTTTTAAGGTTAGGATGCATATAAGAAAAACTGATCTGCTGAAAATTAACACTCAGTACATAACTGATATGAATGTATTTTGTCTCATTACACTAAATATGCCAACACAGTAAAAGACTTTGTAAAATAGTCACTAATATTGAGGTAGATATGTTCCAGACAGCAGCATTTGAGATCCTGCCCTCCCCCAATCCTTCTTTGTTTTTTGGTTTTGGTTTTCTTGTTTGTTTTAAGGCATCCCTCATCTTACTGTGTCCAGATTTTCTTTGGTGAATACACACTGAATCCTTGGTATAACTGAACAATAATGAATAAAATACATCTGGCTATGAGTATGCAAAAATGTATGGAAGTAAAAAGTAAAAACTACAAATATTCATATCCAGCAAAATGTACAACTGCCCTTTTCAGTACCAGAAAGAAACCCACAGAATTATTTGAACTACATCTACATTTAACAATGGTAGGAGGCCTGACATCACCACCATACCAGCACTCTCAGTGCACCCAGTTTTACCTGGTTCAATATCACCCAACTTTGTTTCTGCAAGTCTTACACAAAGCCTGTCAGGATCATTACTTTTAATTCAAAATTATTTTAGTTCAGTTTTAGTTTAGTTCAGTTTTGGTTTTAGTGACGCACTGTAAGAACTCTACAGAAAGATGACAAAACCATTAAGTTGCCGTTAGAATAATTTCAAACTGTATTCTGGACACAAATACTGAACAACACATCAATACCAGAAAATTATGGTGACACCATTTCTTTCCTACTTACTGACAATCTTGTTACATTTTACTGATTATAATCAAAATTGAATCAAGTTGGAGGAAGAAAAAACCTCCAAGAATGTATTTGGAACGCAGCAGAAACACAACCAGCCAGAAGCAGAAATCAATTATTTTTAACACTGCCAGGTTTCTTCCTCCTCTTCAAAACACCATTTTAATGTGAGTTAATATTTAAAAAGGAAGCTTCATCTTTTGTTCAGATGACAAAGATTTCTGTTTTGACAGGAGAGAAAATGGTTAATGAAATCCTTAACCACGTTACAACTGCTTAGAATGATGTTCTGCATTCATTTTGGATCACTGAAAAATGTTTTTTCAAAAAACATTTTCATGCTGTTTAACACAAGAACAAGGAAACTAGTTAACTCCATGATATAGACAGCCACACAAGCTGCTGCTTAGGCCAAATTTTATGATTCTTTGCAACACCACTTTGTTTCTTCTATCCAATGTATTACTTTGCTAGGCCCACATAAAATCAACATGTTATTTCACTTAAACATCAGGAACCACTTAAATTCAACAAATAAAAGAAGGAGGATAATAAAATTGTTTTCTTCTCTGAAGAGAGAAAGCATGTTACTGCTAGAAAGGGATTCTTAATCCAGCAGCTCTACTGCTCCTAAACCAATAGTACTAACAGTATAATTGCTGATTTTCTAGAGCAGAAGAAAGAAGGAATAAGACAAGTTTGAGTGTTATGTTCTCCTCTTGTTCCTTTTTCTCCCTTCTCCTGGAGAAACCATTATAATCATTCAAACAAAACTTCCATTGCAAAGAACACAATACTAGAGAGCAGCTTCTAAACACGCTCTGCAATAGGCCTTGCTCTTTTCTCCCTTGTGCCTCAAAGACAAGATCCCAAACCATAATAGCGAGAGAAGGAATGTTGTTTTACATTGTTTAAACATTTATTTTATGCCATGTAGCATTTAAACTCCCCAAGTTATCTAATGGTTGCATCTGCCACCCAGGGAGCAAAGCTTCCGCATGATGAAGACAAATGGACTGGCTAGGAAAGAAAAAAGACAACTTAGGACAGAGGTCTGGGCAATAAAAGCTGCTTCTACTCAGCAAAACATAAAAGTTGCAAATCTCCAGTTCTCAACATTTAAACACAGTTGCAAACACCCACACACAAGACAAACATTTTGGCACTGCACACACAGCTGCTAGCCTCTGAGATGCTAAGATTTACTTGTCCTGAAGTCAGAAGTTTTGAAAATGCATCCTCCTCTCAGTGCTGAGAGGCCTGAGCCCAAAACAAGTCCTCACCCACAGGAAAATATTTGGATGAGTGGTTTAGTCTCAAAACACCGATTTTAACTTGCTGTAAGCCATGTCAGCTCTTAATACAGTTCTTAATATGCTAACAACATAAGCTAAGATAGTGTCTTACTGGTACGTAAAAAGGGACACAGGTTTCCCCCTCCAAATATAAGTAATAATAGAAACAAACCAGTCTCTGCTGTAACTCTGAATTAGTTACAATAGACCATGAGAGGATGATCAAAAAGAAAAAAAGTGAGCAAATTTTTTCTTTTTAAACATCATTAGTTTTCAGAAAACAACTCTCCAACTGGAGCTTTTAATGTGAAACATCTCCTCAATTATTATATGCTTGCTACATTTGTCTTAGTTGAAGAAAACAAACAAATTGATTAAAGAAGCTTTTTTCTTTAGCAGACATGCTGAAAGTTACAAGGAAGACATAACAGAAGGGCTAAGAGCAATGGCTCATTACAGATTGTTAGCATCGTGGTGCCCGGGGGTAGGGAGAAGACAACAAGTGAGCCTGCCAGCAGCAGTATTCATTGAAGTTTGAACCATCCTTCTCACGACCGGAGTTTTTCAAACAGCCTCTTTTCTATTTAGTACCATATGACACATCAGCAAGATTTTGGTTTCAATCCTCTCTCTGCAGACTCTCTGGGAATCTGTTTGGAGCTGTCTTATCCCTAAATGTCAATCAGCCTGCACCTCAAAACTATGAAAAACAGTACAAATCATTTTTAACTCTTACATTCTAGCAATAACACATCAGAATCTGTCTGCTTTTTGAGTTTTTGTAAATGGTATGATTTAAGATTGAGCAGAAATATTTTCTACCTTTCCCAACGTGGCACCATTACGCCCAAGAAGGTTTGTCAGACACTGTTGTCATATGCAGTTCTACTTACATGTATTTCATAATGTCATGTATAGTTTCAGGCATATGACAGATAAGGAGCTCAATCTCCAAACTCATTAGGTCTCCAGTGCTTTCCTAAGATCCATTTTCTAATTCTCATCCATGCTGTCTGTAGAGACACCTCCTCCACCCACCCCAAGTACAAAAGATCACATCTCTGATTCCTCACCCTTCTTTGTTCGCAAAATAAGGATGAAAGTTAATACCTCTTAGATTTGTGTCTGATCATATTGCTCTCCTCTAAGGGAACAAAGTTTGATTACAATGGACGCACCCATGGATCATTTTAGTGTGCGATGCAGCACTCCTTGCAAGCACCATAGCTTACTTCTGTTAGCATCCTTTTGCTTGAGATAACAAAATGTAGCATAAGTTGACTTTATAATTGAAGTCTGTTAGTTTTGAAATAATAAGACCAAGCAATATTTTCAAGAACGTGCACCTTCCATGCAATTGGGAGGAAAAAAAACATCCTCATGGCAACTAGTTTTAAAATACATTATTTCAATTCTCTTAAAATCAACATCCAAACAGCTAAAGGGCAGCCTGAAGTTTCACAAATTTTGGGCAAAACAATCCTGATTCCTCCTCCTGTCCATTGTTGAGGAGCAGGATAAAAGGACTTGATACACTTCTGTATATCACTTATCAAATAGTAATTTCCTATGTTATCTTAAGAGCAAAATAGTATTACATTTAACTCAGTATACTCAAAACACGCTCAGATGTATTAGTGATGGATTCTTTAAGCCTGAATGTAATCTATCCAGTATTCATACTCAGGCTGCACTGTGCATAGAAGTGTCAAATGTTAATATAACTTATTTCCTGAACTTAAATATAAATAGATTCAATCTCAATGTCACAGGACAGTGACAGAAATAATTCTTTACATTCTTGTAAGTTTTTGCAGTGTTCATTCTCGAATGACAAACATTTCTCCCTGTAAGCCATGCAAGAGTTAGCTTCTTTTGTTAAGAATAAAGAAAACCTTTTCTCCCCCAGGACTTACACATCAAAGCAATATTTTAATTGAGAAATATGCAGGTTATTACTGGGAGAAAGAAAAAACCTTTCCTCAATGCAGCTAAAGCAAGTACCATTGGCACTGCTGAAATTAAAATTATATCAACTCAAAGTCTCTGAAAAATGCAGGTTACTGCCATTGCTGATCTGAACTTTGTAAAGTAAAAATGCAGGCAAAGCAGTTAGCAGATGAAAACAAGCACATTATTATGTCTGCATGATGGTAGATTTCAAAATTGAGACACTCATAAATAACTTATGCAATGCAAGCACTTAGCAAATGTCACAGCAATAGCATTTAATCTATTGTGAGGATGTTAAAAAGGGAAAACATCTACAAGGGCAGGGAAACATCTTGACTGAAAACAAACAGTGCCTGGTATGCCATCCCTGATCCTGGCGTCCCTTCATGAAATGCAGCAAAACCGGGGAAGCCTTTAAAGGTAGAGTCAGTAACATTACTGAGTGCTAAAAATCAGTAAGGGAAGTAGAAAAATATCTTACAGGAAAATTACAACGCTTACCAAAACACTGACTATAAATCTGAACGTGAGAGAAAATATCTGTACGCTATACAAGAGAACAGAGGATAAGCAAATCCAAATTGGGCGGAATCAGCACTCTTCTGACATTCAACTCTGAGAATTCACGAGGAAAACTCATGAATCTACGGTTCATTTCAGGATGCACCAGGAGGAGCAAGAACAGGCAAATTTTCATTATCCTAAGTAAAAAATAATAAACTGCTAATGTTAATACGGTAAGATAAATATTTTAACATCCATGTTTCAAGGCATTAGCCAGATGCCTGCAAGGATCAAGACCACTCTATTTTCACATGGAATATGCTTTTCACCATAATATTATGAGAAAGTAACTTTATTTCACTCCCAACGGGTAAAGGGGCAGCTTAATTAGCACACTAAGTAATAAGTCAAAGATGTCTGTTGTTTAAGAGAGCAGTTAGTAAAATCAAGTATCCATAACCAAAGAACTTTGGACTCTCTCCCCTCAGAGAAATAATTTCACTATGGATAGAGAAGTGCAAAAGGGAAGCTTTCAGTGCTCCTCAGACCTACTATGAAGCAGGCTAAGTGCAGTGCTGTTAGTTTGAAAGAAGATGCTTTCAAGAACACAATTTTTCTAGTTCAACACAAGAGAGAGGGGGAAAATCATACACAGAAAATTTGGCCCAGATGCTGTGATCATCCCAAAATTCCTCAACAATTGCCTGTGGTAAACTCCTCTGGCATGCAGCCTGGTTAGGACAATACTGGGTAAGGAACCACTGGCTGCTAGGGTGTCTGAGTTCTTCAGTTTCAGAAACAGAAAAAACTGTGAGTCAAAACGAAGTGGAACGTAATCTCTAAACACACAGACCATTAGCAGCTTCTCCCAAGTCATCCAGCTGTACTACTACATTTTTTAAAGAGCTCCCCAGTCATTAGCTTTGTGTTTGAAGAGTGACAAGTGCTTAAGAACAAGAATGCTGACATAAGAACAAACAGAATGAGTTAGCAGCAAATCCAATCGTATCAGAAAGAACCTAGTTCCATACATTTGAATTTATAGCAAAGCTGGCATAAATGCATTTAAACAAACAAAAATCATCATACAGGCTATAATTAAACTGGATTTGTCATTTCAAGGTATTAGCATTAGATGTCCAGATAATACAGGGTGACATACTCTTACACTAATAAACAAAGTTAGCAAAGTAAACAAATGCTGTGTTTCTACTGTAAGGAAATACGTGCGCCAATGAAGCAACTTTTTCAGCACAAAAGTAATTTAATCCTCAAACCACATGAAAAGTGATCTCTCTGGGAATAGCACAGCTGCTAAAATCCAAGTCAGTTTTTATTAAATCATCAAGTCTGTTTATGTAAAACAGAGCTCTCTTAAAATGACCTCCAAGAGGAAATGATTTGCTAACAAAAAATTGATACCTGCATTTAATTTATCTACATCAATGTATGTTATGATAAATCAATGTCCTGGGTCAGAGATAAAGACAAAAAGGGAAAAGCTTGTTCTAAAACTTCAACTTCAAAGACTCCAACATCATACAGTTTTTCCCATTTCTGCATATAAATATTTTTTTATGAAAGCAACAGAAATTGCCAATCATACTTCTGGAACAGAGAGAAAATACTCTTTTTTAACTACTGCTATGCTTTCAACTACTTAAGACAGTAAACACGTTCCTAAAAATAACAGCAGATTTAAGTTCTGTGCTTGAACTTTTGAGGAGAAAATGGACACAAAAATTCCATCAAAACTTGTCAAACACACCAAGACAGCCTGAAAAAATAACAGGAATACTGTACAAAAATAGTTTCTGCAAAACATCTTAAGATCTCAAAAAAAAAAAAAAAGAAAAGATAGTCCCTCAAGAGTTTTTGATAGCTATTTGAAACAGGAAGGATAAGCACAGTGGAAACAATGAAAAGAAATTATTGCAGTCAGTCTCTAGGTGCATAAAAGCTAACTAAATTAATGGCACTTGCAAGCAGGCCAAATAATGAGTCAAAACTTCTGAATCTTCATATCGAGTTATCCCAAAGCTTTTGAGCCTTCCACTACATAGCCATAGAAAACCTGCCAGAAGGACTTTTCAAGGCCACAATACAGGAAAACAATCCAAGACTAAAAAGGAGGCCTCACACAGACACATTTAGTGAGCTGCCCCAGTGTTCTGGCAGGACATAGGTCAGATTCTAGCAACAGCTGTAAATCCATTAGGTGACTCAGGACTGTCAACGCTAGCATCAAAATGAAACAGTTTTCTTAATAAAGAAATGTTACTGAAGTTGTTTAGTTTTTTTTTTTTGACATGTTCTTTGTATGTTGTTTCATACCATAAAATACAAATTTAGACAATACATTTGTAATGATACTAAATTCAAGGCAGGTAAATTTAAGTTTATTCACTGGGCACCAAAAATAGTTTCTTAAAAAAACAGAACCAATTTTATTCCCTGCTATAAAGCTACAAACATTTACCAGTATTTACACGACAAAACATTGCAGAAATGCACTGTCCCTAATCTGCTGGGAGGTTTTTTTTCCAGTTGTGAGCAAAATCTTTGTTGAGATGCTAATAGGTTGTGTCAAAAAAACAAAACAAAACCAGAAAGCAGCTAAAAAAAGAATACAAGGGCAACAGATCTTTAGCTAAAGTGAGAACACAGATTCCAAGCCTTAAGAAAATGTCAAACATAAAGCAGATTATAACATCTTATAAGTGACCAAGAGCAAAGCCATTCTGTACACAGACCAAGTACAACAAAAACTCAGACTTACTTTGGGGGAACAGGCTGTGCACTTATCAAATGCCAAACTGACTGGAAGAACATTATCAAATCTTGATAAAAAACCACGGATCTGGAAGGTGAAAAAAATTACAACTATAAAAAACAGGTTTCCAGAATGTTATGAGTTGGACATAATTATAGCTATTCTTTATATTTTTACTGAATATTTAGGGTAATACAGTTGAATACAGCGAAGATCACCACTAAGAGCTGTATTAAATTTATAACTGCATATAAATATATGCACTTCTATATAGAAATAATGATACAACTATCTGAGCACCAGATTATTTAAAGATAGAGGCACAGCACCACCTGGCGTTTGAGCTATCAGACTGCAAAACTAAGTGACAAGTCGTGGTGTAAGAAGTTAAATCATTTCAGATTATACGTTAGAGGTGGATAAAGTTAACTGCTGCTCATTCCTAGATTTTGCTATTGATACAACACGCTAACATGCGATTTTAAAATTCTAGACCATTTCTTGTAACAGTATTTGCAGAACCACCCCCTACGTCCACTGTAACAAGCAAAACCAAAAAACTCCATGTGTGTGAGGAGACAAACTCCTGAAAGTGACCTGGAGAGGCTCCAATTAACAGAAAGGACCACAAGCGAACCTCAAGGACCCCACTTCATGTGATGATCCCCATGTTACTGCTTACTACACAACATTATAACAAAAACAGACCAGTTTTACTTATTGCTGTGATTACTTGGAGATCACAAAAAAAAAAAAACACAGCAGCACTTTTAGGTTTTTCCTGAATCAAAATTCATCTTGAACACACAAAAAGCTAACAGAACTCCAAAATTCCACTTACTTGAGAATAAAAATGGTTTTTGTTGGTGTTTTTTTTTTTGTTTTTTTTTTTTTTTTTTTTAAACTCAGAGTAAAACATGAATAAGCAATACAAAGCAAGAGGAGCATAGAACTTCAAATACCCAGTGATACATTCCAGGGTATATGATTACATTAAGTTCAGTAGATAGCTTTTTTAAAGACCCTGTCAATATAACTAATGAAGTCAGTCTATCCATCACTGTGAAAAATGGTATCCTAAACACAAATTTATAGCTGCAGCTTGGGATCAGTACATCATAAATACTTCTGTGCTGCATCAGAAAATCATGGGTATTTTAGAGAACTGTAACAGTTTGAGTTGGTTGGGTCTGATTTTTTTTCTTTAATCTGTACTAGGGTTGAAAAGAAGAATATGAGCAACTTTGAGATGCTCATTCTTAGCTCTGATGAGTAAAAAGCAGAGGTTGTAATATTCATGCTGCCTGCTAGTGGCTCTGTCTCCAAATAAATTCCTGGTAAGTAGGCAGTGTTGGGATAGAAGCACTGCCAGCAACACTATAACCTTGGCTTGCATTACTCTTAATTATTCTTAATGCAAATATGTAGACTCAGTCCCTTCTGGGAATGGAATCAGGTCAGCATACAGTACATTTTTAAGGAGGCAAGCTGTGATGTGTGTCTTATATCAGTACCAAGATTTTAGATGAAATCATTTTCTCACAGATTTCTTACCTGATGAGGAACAAGCCCAAGAGAAGTAGGTGGCTCATTCATTCTATCATCACTACTGCTGGCCACAGCATAACCACTGACAAAAATTCAAGAAGGAAAATTAGAACAAGACAACATACTGAACAGTCAAAGTTTCCAGTAAGCTACAAGGCATTTCATTTCAGCTTGCAATTTAGAATCTGGAAAGTAAGCTATCTGGAAAGTTTGCTTCACAGTAACTAAGCTCCAGCACGGGAATACAAAAATCTTCAGAACCAGTCAGACACTTGTAAGTCACTTGCATTCAAATTTTAATTCACTTCCTCTTTCACTGCTTTCAAAGACAGAAAATAAACCTAAATTTCAGATTAGAAAACTCCATAGACATTTGTGCATCACATGCACTTAGTTTTAATTATGATTTTGAAGTATTTAGCTTATCTTAACGCCTTTCTTGTGACAAAAGTAGTTATGACAGCTCATCATTACACTCAAATGCTCTCTTGAGTAAGGGATCTATTCACAGAAAACACTTTCTTTTGAAATATTCTCAATACTTTCATACCTTTAAAGTCAGACAAAAAAAAACTTGCCAATCTCCAAGACAAAACTTCGATTTGATCATTTAGTTCTCTCTTAAATACCATTACACTACAGTAAAACATAATACATGATCCATACATCACATTAATTTATAGGCAACATAATGCATTACAGAACTCCCCTACTTAATGCATAGCCCCTCCTTCTTCTCCCAAAAGATTATATAAAGTAACTCATTTCTCAAGGAACATCTCTTAAACACCACTCCTCTCTGAAATGACTCACCCTTCTGGATGCTGTAAAACAGAAACCATTAATTCCACTGCAAGAGCTCCGGCTATCATGGCTAATCCAGGTCGACTGACTGTACACTGCTGATCCAGTGTTCGATCCCTGGTGGACTAGAAAGAGATATAATTTTAAATAAGTGATTTTGCTGTTCTTCTAAACAATATATCTTTAGTGACTTGCAATTCATTTCATTTTTGTTTTTTAACTTCCAAATAAAAGATAAACTATTTCTTAATCCTGTGCAAATCAATGTAAGAGGAATCCTTGATGAAATGCTATTTAAAGGAAATAAAAATTCAATTCAACAAGAGATACACAATGGTCACCATTTGCATAACACTGTACTCACATCCCCTGGTGCCACGACATCATTGCAGAAATAGCAGCCCAGCTTGTAGCCAGGGATATTTGAAAAGAGCGACGAGCCCAAAAGGTCAGAAGGACCAGGGGCAGTGCTGAAACATGCATTGCCAGTTTCTTGCTGTTTGGGTTTCTTCAGTCCATGTCTCATAACGACAAATGTGTCAAACCCCAGGGCAGCATTGATGACCAGCTATGGACAATATAGAGAACAAACCTGAAGTGAGCCAAAAGGAGAGGGGGAAAAAAGACCACATGGTTTTCTTCACTGTAAATATTATACAGAAAAGCCCACACAATCTTTAGTCAGATGAATAACCTAATAACTACCTATTTATCATCCTAGCCGTAACAAAACCCAGATTTTCTGATATGTGGCAAATCCCAGTGGTCAAGCATTAAAAGAACATAAAGTGTTTCAGAACATTTTTTTCCTTTCTTTCTGGGAACTGATAAAAATGACTTCTTTTTTTTGCACAAATTTAGGCATGGCTGTAGACAACACCAGAACACAAACTCCAAAAGCAGGTTCTAGTTTGCATTTGAAGCCAACTTCAAGCCAACACACAGCTTCTCACTTAAGCGACTGAAATTGCTAAGCACTGATTTGAATCAACATCCCCGTATTTATATTTGGCCTAATATTCATACATTAATTAGTACTGCTGTTGGAATAACTTGTTATTTCCAGCTCAGTTTATTCCTAAGTTTGCTGCATAATCTGTACCAAACATTGAAGCTCTCAGTGTTGAAATATTCCAAATGCCACTTAAATACAACAGTGATGATCAAGAATAACTTTTCTTGTCCTTTGAGATACCATAAGCAATCTGTTCACTTCACTGTGGTCTGAAATAACTCCTATGTGACAAAGCAACACATCTGTTATTCAAAAAACTCTTTGCTCAGTGAGGAAAGCATGTAATTATTACTTATGGTCTTCATATGTATCTGTTTAGTCACATGGGGAGTAAAAGCAGCCATGATATAAAATTACTTTGTCATCATTTTCCCATTTTTCTTCAGTATGAGAAGTGTTGGGAGTAATCTGAAGTTCTATATGAAAAATAAGCAGATACTGAGAAAGTTCTGTTGTGACCAGAATATCATAAAGTCATCCTTAAAGTAGTAGATTTTACCAAGATACAAAGGAAAATAACAGAAATAATGACTCTAGCAAGTAAAATATAAAAGATAATACATTGCTTAACGTGCAGATATTTTCAGATAGAAAATTTGAGTACAACACTTCATCATTCCTCTCTCTTACAAACAGGAATTTATAAAGACAAGACTTTGAGGAAGCTCTCAAGAATTAGCCACGTTAACTTAATAATTTTTTAAGATCTTCCTTGGCATTCCAAATAATTTCTGAATATCCATTTTCATTCTGATTGTAGTTTATTCTTTTCTCAACCGAATCTTCTCACTGCAATACTGGAAGCATTGGCTCAGCACAACAGTTTATTTTCCAAAAAAGTAATGACAAAAAAAAAACAAAGTTAACTTTTGGCCAGAAAAAACCCCACTGACATGCTTTTTAAATTCAGAAAGCACATTCCCATTTTTCATTTTCGGGATTTTGAAAGAGTGACATTTGAATGTTTTCAGTCCTCCTTACTTGTCTTAGTTTCACCAACATTTATACAGTTGCTTGCTAAGCAGTGCTGCACAGAGTCAAGGCTGTTCTCAGGATGAGGACAGCTGACTTAAACTGGCCAAAGGAATACTCCATACCTTATTATATCAAATGAAAGGAGTTTTGAAGGGGGTGGGAGTTGGTGTCTTCCTCTTCCACTGCTCAGGGTGCTAGCTGGGCATTGGCTGGGGGTGCTGAGCTATTGCTTGTGCATCACTTGTTACATAGGAATATATTTATACAAATAAATAGTTTTTACTTTTTAATTTATAATATTTACACATAAAATATCCTCTCTTTTCTCTATCTTAGTAAATAGTTTTAACTCAATCCATGAGTTCTAATTGTTTTTTATACACACTCTTCTCCATCCCATTGGGAAAGGGAGTAAGTATGCAAATGACTGTGTGGTGCTGGACCACCTGCTGGGTTAAACCACACTACTCTGCTTCTCTTACATGAAATTACATTTGGAGATTCTTAAAGGACACTGAGGAGAGAAGACCCTAAGCAACATGCTGTAATTTGGTCCCAGACCAAACAATCATTTGGATCAGATAGCTTTCAGAGGTACCTTCTGATGTGTATCATCCCACGTTTCAGGTTTCTACTTTTTCCCTTCAACATTCTCTTTTTGTCATATACAGAATCTTTGAGGTTACAGAAAACAAGAGAAATTTCTGTATAGTCGTAACAAGCTGGTCATTCATTTTGCTTTCCCATACAGTTCTTTAGGTATACACAGCTGATTTATATGCAACAGCTGAAATGCAGTGATAAGATTATTAGCAATATTTGCTACAATACCTTCCTCTTGCTGGCTGCAATAACAGCAGGAAGCCATCGACTCTCTCTAGTGTCCATTAGTAGGAAAACAACATCATGAGCATCAATAAGCTCTTCAAGTGTAGCCACATCCTTCCGAGCCTGTGCCATTGTTACTTCTGAAAAATTCACTGGATGGCCTGGCATAGGGATGCTCATGTTATAGCCTTCTGAATTCTGGATGGAGGCAGAGAAAAACAGCAGCATGTTAAAACAAACTTTTGGCTTAACAGAATTATTCTAAAGTGCTACGGTTTGGCAGAAAGGCAACTTCACTCTTTGCATCTCTCATCAGGAGGCTTGTTAGGTCTAGCAAATCAGCTCCAGAAGACAGCTGAACTGCTTCTAGTCCCAAAGGGAACAAACAATGATGAAGCAAGCAGACAGGTCTTGCTCACAATTAAGATTGTGTTGTTAAGTTATACAAAATCATTATCCTGGATTATCTTTGCAGCTACTTGACACACAACTACTAGATTTCTCTGATACCAACTACCAACTCTGAGCAATAACTCTTATTTATCATATTGTAACATTCTTCTCTCTAAACAATAGTCTTGAGTGATTTTCATGTAATTCATGTAATTAAATCCATATGCGACCTTTATATATAAGGAAGTAACTTCTGAGGCTTGTGACTCCAGGCTTTGGATAACTGCAGGCTTCCACTACACAGCCACTCAAAAAGCTTGTTCCTGTTGCAGAATCAAATATTTCTGTAACTGAGTATCACCAAGAAACAGTGGTACTGTAGCACAACAAGGTTAAAATCTGTGAGGTGTTACATACTCTTTCATGACTTATCAGAAGTTCTGGAAGTGAAATGCCTAGCATATTTTCATATTAAAGATCATTGTTTGATAATCCAACATTCATTGAACAATTGCTTAGTACTAGTACTGACATTCAAAGTAATGGTAACAATAGGATCATCACAGATAAAAGCAACACAAAAACAGAGCAATCCTCGGGTCAAACTAAATGAACCTCAAATCTCTGGAATGGATCTTCTGTAAAGCTTGTTCATAACACTAACCACCAGGAGCATAACCAGTCTGTGTTTCACTATCTAGAGATCAACAGCACTCTGATTAGTAACATAGTCAGGGGTATTTTAAATACAGAATTGCAGAGTAAATATGCACTACCCATTTACTTGTTCATGTCAGTGGTCAAGATACTGCTTGTTAGTTAAGCTCTGCCAAGCATAACCACTCTATCAAAGGCAATCTCAATTCCAAAGCAAAAAAAATACAGTTGATGGGTCTGCTACCACATCAACACGAAGGTCTTAATAATGATAAAATAAACTCTGCACAGTTAAAGTCACTACTGCTCTCTTATTAGGAGATTTTAAATATTGATCTTACCACTCCTGGGAAGATTTTCTGAAGTCTTTCTGCAGCTGCAAGTGCCTTAGGCTTCCCACCACTGAGACAGTCTTCAAATTCATACAGCGGCTGTCGCACTGGGTTGGAGTATGAAATCCTTGCGTTGTCAACAAATGTAATCTTCCTGACTCCCCAACCCTAAGCAAGAAACTAATTAATATATTAAATACAATAGGTTTAGTCAAACAATTTCGAGTCTCCAATGACAGAAACTTAAAAGGCACTTTGCTCAATTTTTCTACAAAGATCAGCTTTTGAAGCTATTCACAGCAATGGCTCTGTACTTGCACTTAATTAAGAGAACAGGTAACTTCATCTGTCTAAATTTATTACTCTGCAGTAACCCCTCAAAACTTCATTAAGTGAGATGTGGTAAGGATTCTTGGAAGTAAGGATCAACACAGCTACTTCCCATGCTTCATTGTGAATTTGATTTTATAAGCTTGTCTATTTGTTCCAGAATTTTTCAATGCTTTAAATGTAAATTCAGTATCTATTCTTATCATGCTAAGTTTCTCTTACTGTTCTACTATAAGCAGAACTCCAAGCCATTTCCATTCCCTACAGATGTTCCCTGCAATTTATAATGTAAATTATAATGCATACATTAATAGACAGGACTACAACTTTTTCCTTATGTGCCATGGCAGCTGCTCAAAAAGTGGTAGAACTATTGATAAACAGCAGATTTTTATGATTAACTCAAGACTTACCATCAAAGTCCTTGCCACACTACAACCCAGCGTACCAGCTCCTAGCAGCAGACACTTGGCAGACACAATTTTTTCCAAATCAAGAGTAGGGACCAACCGCCAGCACATCAATTTCAAATTAAGATCCACCGATGATTCTGCTAACCTATACCACAAAATAAATAGTAACACTGATGAATATTATGGGGTTTTGTTTTTCTTTATTTTTTTTTCCCCAAACAAAGCAAAGGCCTATTTCAACTGTTTGGGTTTTTTTTTTCCCCAAAAGGAAAGAAAGAAGTGGAATAGACCATTCCCTCAAGGCACATGCCAGTAGTTCTCATAACACCTTCTCCTTCTCACCTTGATTTCAGCTGCCTTTTGCCTTTCTCTCAATTTTGCTGTTCGTGACAACAGAGCTGTGTTTTTATTTGGTCTCCTAAGTTATTATTCTGGATCTCTATTTTTCCTATTCAGGTCAAACTCACTAACTCTGAGATCTACTGTTCTACCATTCCATTATATGAAGGCATTTGGGTGCAACAAGAATATACAACTTGTGGAGAAGAATGGGCCAAGAGAAGGGACTGCTTTATTTTCCTAATAAGAAATGGAAATTATTAGGCTGACATATCTAATTTCAGCTTTTCCTTCAGCAAAAGAATGTACATAAAACATTGTTACATATATAGAGGGAATAAAGGAATACTTGTACTTTCCTGTGAAGAGTGAAGCATATCTCAGCTTAGAACAGAATATATCATGCCAGCAAGAGCATCAATACACTGCCTAAACAATTCAACATGTTAAATAATGTGAAAGAATTAGTTTGAAATGCTCATCTCCACTTAAGGTGGAGATCAAAAGACATTTGAAACAACTTTCTCTGTTGTTCATCCACTTGTGAGACAACACAATGCTATGTTCCGAAGAGAACTAGCTATAAATTCTTCTAACCGTTCTGCCATTGAGATATTTGGGTGCATACATAACACAATTACTCTTTTGCCAGATTGCTTACTAGCTATTAAATATACCAGATATATTCTTTGAAACTTTCTCTTGTAAGGAATGTGTTGGCTAAACATCTCTTAACAACGTTCTTGTAAAAACTCTGCACTGCTTAAAAAAGAACAGCAAATCACTACCATAACAACCATAGGAGAAGTCTGCAAGCAATGAACAAGAGCCTGCATGCTGTGCTCATCAAGATCTGCACCAGCAGAGATGATCCACTGTTTCATAGCTGCTGTGATGGCATTATTGCTAGGAGAACATTGGCCACATTGACCATATTTCATCAGCCTGAATATATCTATTATCTGTTCAGGTTGTCTTCTCTGGCCCGATTCCGTAAGTTCAAGCCTTCAGCTTAGTCAGCATGGTGATGCAGCCATCAGAGATGATGCTTTACCAGGGTTCCAGAAAATCTGGAAGGATCACCACTTTACTTTATCTGCCACTCCAGGGACTGATGTTTTGACTTTGGTTCAAAATGGTGACACCAAATCTCACCAGTAAGAATGCAATCCAGCCTCATAAGTCCTGAGAAACATGTATATGGTGTTCTTCCTGTTCCTGAGCAAGTACTTATGGGATCCACCTGGCACAAACTTTATGATATTTTAACATTACCACCACTGCTTCCAACACACTGAAGATGTTATTCAGTTCTGTAAGCAGTTCCCTGGTCATAATCTGCCAATTCACATGGATGAGTTGATTAAGACACAGCTGTGGTTTTATGATTCTTGGTTATCGGTGTTCCACATCATAACATCATGTAGTACATGGGGAGTTAAAGACCTAATGCTCCAGTTCTGAGTACCTGCTCGAGAAGTAACACATCCCCCACAGGACTGTTTGCTGTTCTGTTACCATTTCTAGTCAGAGCAAAATATAAAAGACATTCACAAGTCACCTGACCTTCCCTTTTGATCTCAGCAACACGTGAGCTCCCTAGATCATCTCACCTCACCATCAGAGTAAGGCCTTCAGCTTTCAGACACTCATTTGATTTATTAGCTCCAATTCTATTTATATTATACTATTGTACGTTGCATTCCTTGCATTCCGATTTCTAATTTAGTAAATTAGTTTGTTTTTCTTCAGATTGTTGCTGCTGTTCTTTTAGGCCCATCTCTCTACCCTATTTCCCTTTCACACTGCTGTCAAAACTGCAGAAACATACCACACACAGCTTGACTGCAATAACCACCACCTTTGGTCTCCATAAATGTTCAGCAAGCATCAATAAATGTTAGTGGATGCCATTTTTCTACATGGAAGAATTCAGCTATACCCCCCTGCTCCATATATGCTTCCACATAAGCTAGAGTCACAAACTGCAGAAATGTCCGTTGTTTACAGTGCACTCTGCTCTAACAAGATGCAAATCCGCACTAGAACCAAAGATCACACAATATGTATATTACTGCATAATCTTCAAAACATTTAGTGTATGCGTCACTGCCTTGATTGAGAGAATTCTTGCATTCCACATTTCAACTTGTTATCACTAAAACCCAAGAAAAGAAACTACAGAAATTCAGAAAATGAAAACCAAACCTTTTTGGATCCATACACTCACTGAGATTGACCACCCTTGGACCCATGCCTCCCTTCTGGTTTTTCTCCCATCCAACAGCTTTTGGACAATCTGTTTCATGAAGAAAGAAGGAAAAAGAAATCAAACCCTTAATACCACAGGATAGGAAAAGAAAATTCTGTTTGATTTAAACTTAGTGGAAAAAAATAAAGCCTTTAGGGAAACAAGCTGCATCTTAATCTAGTTTATGCAGCTACGCAAGTGTTGCTGGATTTAATACCAGATGCCTAATGTGCTGCTTTTGCCTGCTTAGCTTGCTTTATACCTAAGGTGGAAATATCATCATTCCTTACCAAGCCTAGTGATCCTGAATGTCAAACAGATCAGCATGTTTAGCTCTCAGTAAATTCAGAATTCGCTACTAAGTTTCATGTAGTTCAATCACCTCATCATGATCCCTAGGCTCTATCTGTAAATTCAGTAGAGAATTACACATGCTATTTCTACAATAATTAAACACTTCACAGCTATTGCACGTAAAGCACCCAGAACTTCTTAGGCAAGGTAGAAAAAGAGTTCAGATTGTTCAGCAGACAGAAATTTAGTCTGTCTTTGTTCTAATGTGACAAACTGATTGCTTTAAAATACATCTGTCTACCTCATAATGGGACTGAATTCCACTGTTTTATAAGTAAACAGAAAAATACGCACAGATTCACTATCATAAGCATTTGCAGAGGGACCATGTAGAAATTTAAGACTTTTTAAAACCACTTTATATAAGATACTATAAATTGCTACCTGACTTCCATATCTCCACAATAACTTTTTCCTCAGATGTTCTCCTTAAATTCTGCAAATCCTGTTACTAATTCAATAAGGAAGCCTATTCAGCCTTGTTTTTTAAAGAACATTCAAATAATTTTCAATTTATTTGAAATAACTTAGTGTAAGCAGTGATTTCACCGTGTTGCTTTTCCTATCTTCATGGTGACTGGGGAGAAAGAAACAGAAAAGGGATTTATTTTCCTCTTTTAAATGGGTTACCTGGGCCAAATGCTCCTTGTGGAAGTTTTATTTCAAAGATAATGCTGTGTGTTATGTCTCTCACCCCTTGTATGGTCCTGTCTCTGAAGCAGAGCACTTCAATTGATTGGAGAATATTGCCCCTGGCAATTAAAAAAAACATACACAGAGACATGAATTTTTTTTTCCCCCATAAAAAAGGAACTTATTTTAACTCTCCTACACAAAGTTTCAGTCTTTTGTAGATTCTGACTAAGTGGAACACTACTGCTCTCACTGGCTATAAACACAGTTGTTTAGCACATGTAAACGATCACACTCTGCTGAGACAACTCCAATGAACTGACACTAAACAGTATTTCCTCTGTCACTTATTCAGTGCTGCTGGACAAACCATATCAGAAAACATATCAAGCAACATGACATATACCTGCACTTCTCCCCAAGGCAAAAGTAAGAATTATTTTTAGTTCTTGATGTAATAACCTTGTTCCCCCTCACAATTCAAGTCCAAAAGTCAAAGAATTAGAGCTTCAGTGCCTAAAAACCAACGAACCTTAGAATGTATAAAGCACTCTGGGTACTTATACATCCTTCAGTCCAGAAAATTCTGTACCTGAGCTTTTCTCCTTCCTGATTTGCTTCCCTGAAACTGCTTCTAGCATTTGTGTTACTGAAGCTGCTTGCAATAGCAGGCAAAGTATCGTTAGGAATACCAGTAATCATGGACAGGAAAATAATGACTTGCCCAATCGATGACCAGAGTCTCTGGCTAAAGAACACTCCTTCTCAGGAAGTGGCCTTTATCCAGATGATGTCCTCACTTTGGAGGCTGGCCCTTAGATGAACCCAGGGATGGGTGGACCCAGGGTCCGCTCCTGGTCACACAGGAAGCACAAGTGAACCACCTGCACCTGTGCTTCCTGGGCCAGCCACCCCCTTCACCAGGTGCCATGCCATAACAGTTCCACTACAACAGTAACATGCAAATCCAGAATCACTGAACACAAGGAATGTTGAAGTTAAAACTAGCTGGTTTTTGCCTTTTTTGTGGGTTTTTATTTATTTTCCTTCATATATTTTTTTTGCATACTTTTGAGACTAAAGTTAAGCTTCAGGTGTATGATGCAAATAAATTGCCATGGATGAAAAAATGCTTCATTTGATACAAATCAATAGCATATGTCTCTGTGGAAAATAATAAAAGAGATACCATTTATGTGATGCCAAGATCAGGAAATTTCGCAGTGGCCATCCTGGATAGTGAGATAAATTACACGGATCATAAACTCCAACTGTCACCTGCAAATGAAAGTGCTCTGAGAAGTCATCTATCAATACTGATACTCAGTTCACACTAAAGCTTACCTGGCATTTTTAATGCAGAACATTTGTACACAGAATGACTACATACATATTTTACATACGTTTTCTGCATGGTCCCACTAGATTTCAGTAAAACATTTGCTAGAGCTTTTTCACTTCAGCTTCTTCATGAGCATTCACACATTTCACTACAGTATATTAGCTTGCTTTAAATAAGGCATTGTGAGGAAAGCCCAATAACAGAAGCCTTATTCCTTAAACAAAATTCTGCATCGATTTTGGGATGACCCCAAACTGAAAGGGGTCAATCCAGCATGAAATAACAGGAGAAAAAAAACAATATAAAAATAACGCATGAAGCCAACCCTTCAAGATGAGATATAATATATAAGGAACTGGATGTTCTGTCTCATCTTCAACCGGTGTAATACCAAGCACTTAAACTTGACTACTTTACATTCAGATACATTAATTTGATTACAACTTGGCCCATTACAACAGCCCACTAATTTGATACAACTTGGCTTCTGGATAAGGATGTAGACGCCTAACTCTTGACACAGAAGTCAAGCCAAGCTGTCAGTCATCAGCTGTTTACCCAGTGCATTTATTGGCCAACAAGTGTGCCCAATTCAGTATTACATGTATGTTTCAAATCACTTGTAAATTAAGTACGTGCAGGCTATAAACAGATGCAAAATACTCATTACCTTTCCCTCTTGGTCTTGAAAGAAACCATCCCATTTTTTGAGCGGAGATACAACCACTGAATTGTCATGATACTTGATTAAAAAATAAGGAAAGGCTGTAACCCCTTCTGACTGGCAAAGTTCATCATACGCTTTCTGAAGTGCTTGAATCTAAAAGCAAAAAGAATTGAAAGAGTTGTAATGCTCCTATAAGGAAACACTGACATGTATCCTTACGCTCCGTCTCTGGAAGCGTTCAAAGCCAGGCCAGAGCATTCTGTGATTCATTCTATGATTCGGTGCAATTGCTACAGAATTCAGGAATGCTATCTCACCTAAGTTATTACAGAATACAGCATATTCAGAAATTTTAAAGTCTATTATTACCACAATAATAGATTAAAAAGTGAGTTGCTAAAGCTGCAATTGTCAACACAAATTTGAAGCAGGTACACTGTAACCATTGCAGCAAACTGATCTACCAACAGAAAAAAAAAAAAACAGAACAATAAAATGAAAGCTCATTCTAATAGTCACAACAGCTTGATGAGCAAGTAAGTCTACCCCCTCTATTATTAGCAAAAGTTCTCTGATTTGTTTCCAAAGTAGAAGACCTGTACTCTTGCAGTCTTGTGTGCTGGCAAACATTAATTACACTGTAACACCATAGAGACTTCACCACTCTGTTTATTTTGGCATCCATTTCCAATATTCAGCCAAATTTTCTGGAAAATGACAACACTGTTACAGTGTTTATGACTACGGAAGTAACATAAGGGCATTCTGGGAATGAGGCAAGTATTTTCCACTGGAGAAAAAAAGAACTGAAAACTGTTTCTCATGGACTACTACAACATCAAAAAAACACTCCATGTTTCACATCAACTTCTGTCACAGTCAAAAAAGGTATTTGGAAAATTTGACTTTTGTCCTCTCACAATGAAATAAGAAACAAACTGCAAAACATTGTCAGATGCTCTAAAAAACTATTCCCTATCAACATTTTTCTTGTCAAATCATACATTTTATTAAGAATTTTGTCATTTCTCCTGATCACTCATAGAACGTTCCTTTTAAAACCTTTCATTAAACAATGGTCAGTTTCAAAAATACTGTGTAGCAAATGGACAGATAAATACGATGGAAAAGGCATTACAACAAAGGTGCAATGACAGAAGGACCAGCACAATAGAAAGGTGCTATAAAAGAAAGGAAGAAGATTGCTCACCTGGATCAGAAGATTCCAGGTTCACAGGGGAAAGCTTCACCAAGGAGGGATCTCCAGAAAGAGATCCATCCCCAGTGGCAGTCAGCCCCTCAATAAGGTCTCAGTCTAAGAGAGGTGCAGCCAGGCTCCAGCCCTTCCAGTCACACAGCTGAATTGCCTTCACCTGTGCTCCCAGGGTCTTTTGCCCAGGTGCTCAATCAGTGGTTCAGGCCATGATTCAGAAGTTCCCATACACACAGCCATGTAACTACCTCCCCTCAAGAGCTGTCTGCCATGCCTGCATCTAACTTAAGGCTGAGGCAATGTTAAGGTGAAAGATTTTGTACAGGAAAAAAAAAAAAGGGGTAAACTACAAGTGAGAATAAGAAAAGAGAAGATTTTAAAAAGGAATTAGATTTGAAAATCCAGTACATGCTAATAAAAACACTAAGCTTTATGGCAAGAAATCTACTCAGTGCTACAGAGTTCATAACACTTGGTATTTAGAATACCTGATTTAAAGAGAACCGGTCACCAAGACACACTGGTTTCTGAACTATATGTATTCCATCAGGGAAGCAGAGAGCAGGGTAGCAAAACCAGTAATAGAAATGATATTTTTTCAGATCCTTGGAAAAAAAACAAAAACAAAAAACCAAGATTAGATAACAAACAAATTAAGGGAAATTTCTATTTGTACTAACCATAGTTCTTATTTGATAAGTCACTGTCATGAACTGAAAGAAAACCGCGCATACTAGACTTCTTTCCTCTACATACCCTTCTAATCAGGACTTCAGCAGACAATTTGTATACAATACTTCAGCATTAGAGCTTTGTGCACTAAAATTGCAAATATGTTAAATGTGAGAGCTGCTCTGCTTTTACTAATACTTGTAAGGCAGTCATATTCAGATACATTTTGCAATCTGAGAAGGTACCTGCATTTTTTAAAGAATATACTACAAAATCTTTTACATGTGTACATGAGAATGGCCTCAGAATTTTTTTAAATGTTCTGAGATATTTTAAAATGTCTGAGAATGACCCTGATAACGTGAATATGGTATTACAAATACACAAGTTCTCCTAAGAAGAAATTACTACATTTCCATTTCAATGCTCTGAGACACGTTATCATTACTCACTGCGAATGTCAACAGCAGGAACCTGTTCAAGAGCAGAGGGTTTTCAAGTGCAGCTCCAGATTTTATTGATTCCCATATCTGTAATTGATAGTTGAGACAAAAAAGGAGGGAAAGGACTGAGAAACAGAAAAAGAGTATAAGACCTCTAAGAGTTCCTCAACTCTCTGAACACAGTTAAAGTAACTGCATTGTGCCTGTCATTAATTGGAAGTACTACACCACACCAGGCCTTGAGTGAAGATATACATGAAAGCTTTGTTACCCACAGACAGCAGGCAGCCAATAAATCTAATCCAAGGAATCAAAGACCAGTCAAAGTATAGCACCTCAAAAATAAAAAGGTTGCCTTTGTTAGACTTCCTCTTCTCCCTAAGCCATGACATTTAAATTAGTTGGTTACAGAACAAGCAGATAAGCTCCTTCCTTTGGCAGTCACCTTTCTCTTGCCTTATCTCAAACTTCTGGCTGTTTCCCATCACTTTGTCATATTGATAGATGGACTGCAGTAATTCAGTTTAAACTAGACACTTCCTGATTTCTGGATGCTGTAACAAATCAAAAACTGGATCTATAGAATGCAAGTCACTAGCAGCTCTAGTACACACTGCATTTAAAACACAGCTTTGTAGAAGCCTGAAAAAAAAGATCTCCAAGCATAATTATCAACTTGCTATTCTCTTGCGAAGAACAGTAAAAAAGCAAGTATCAAACTCCCACCATAATAAGTTAAATCCAAACCACATGGGTGAATTTGGACAGACTCTCTAATATTTGGGTCAGAGACTGTAAAGCAATTCACTGGCTATTTCCAAACCATCTCTTTACCAATGTAACAATCAGAAAGATCAACCCAATGGAATGGTGATACAGAAGGTGTAATGACAAAGGGACTAGTGTGAATGAAAATGCGTTACAAAAGGAAAGGAAAAGTGCTCGCCCATGTCTGAAGATCTGGGCTCACAGCGAAAACCCCACAAGGAAGAGGTCTCCTACCAGAGGTCCTTCCCCAGTGGCAGTCAGCCCTTCAATGAGGTCTAAGAGAGGTGCAGCCAGGCTCCACCCCTTTCTGTCTCACAGCTGAATTGCCTTCACCTGTGCTCCCAGGGCTCATCAGACCCCTTCCCCAGGTGCTCAATCAGTGGCTCAGGCTTTGACTCAACAATTACCATTCAACCAGCTGATTTGATTTTAACATTACCTCATTTGCTTCTTTTTCCAAAAGTGATTTTTTATCACAGGACTTGAAAGCCTCAAAAGTGTTGGTATTATACAATGTTCCAAAAGCAGGACAGCAACGTGCTGGTATTGCAGCATTCCTGAATTAAAAAAAAAGAACACTGGGAATTGTGTATTAACATCTTCAGCATGATCAATAGTAGTAACAATTGCTCTCCTATGGGGAAAAATTGTCCAGAAACTGGAAAACAATGAGGCATAGTAACAAAAGCTAATGAAAGCAACACTGAAAACATTTTTCTGATCATAATGCTTTGTTAAATATGGATTGTTATAAGAACCTGTGGAAGAGAGCATCCACATTATGCTTTCAAAATGCATGAGGAATCTGGGTTTTTCTAGCAAGGCAGTACTGAATTAGGTTGAAGGAAAACTTTTAAAAAAATGAATTCAAACAAACAATTAATGATAAATGTGATTTACACTAAGAAAGAATTAAGACTGAACTTTACACGTCAATACTTCATACACATAAAGAAATACTCAGTTAAAAAAACTAAGTTGAAAAGGACACCATAAAGGAAGTCTAATCTGGACAGATGCCTGAGTGTCTTTCCTAGTTTGTAACATCAGCTGGATTTGTAGCTGGATTATTTTCCATTATTTTATAATGGAAAATTTTTTGTAGCTAATTTTATAGACCTGATTAATTTAACTCCTTTAACATCATTCTTCCAAACTGATCATTTTGATGTTTCCATATCACAGCCTTCTTCCAAATGCACTTTGCTGAAAACACTTTCAGTATAACATCAAGAAGTTCTTAGATAAAAATGTGTCCTGTGAAATTATCTCAAAAAACACTATGCCTTGCTAGAACTCCTAATATCCTGAGAAGGTAGAGGAATTCGCTTCTGAGATCCTAACTTTGTGATCCATCAACTAAAAAAAAAAAAAAAAGCACTGACTATGAAGGCATTTATCCAGATCCTATGTTAGTTATACTAATTTAGGCAATTAACTCAAAGTGAAAACTGGATGGAAAATAAAAGATTTCCTCTCATCTCACTTTTGTTGTGTACACAGAACAACTTTGTTCTAGCTTCACCTTGGGAGTAAAAGCAAAATTAGGAAATTTCAGTCAAAGGTTAAATATTGCTTTCAAAGATATTACAATGTAACAACCAGGATTGTAAAAGCTATTTTGAGATTTTAATTCTAAGGAAGAATATTTAGTTTATAAAGATATTAAGAAAGCTTTAACCAGAAATCAGATGACTAAAATCATTATTTAGACAAAAGTGTCTATGAAATGTGGGAAAAAAGGGTATTATATAAACACATATAAACACTAAGTGAAACTGAGACTTGTCAGTGTATTTTAAGCTTGACCCTTCAGATGAATACACTGCTTCAAAAACAGGGAGTAGTACTCCAAGGCACAAATACTCTTTCTGCAGTTATAAAGTTCATGAGAAAGTGAATTGATCTCTTATAGAACTTTTCCAAGTCATACTTGGGAAAGCATTACTGTTATGCAAGGAAAGCTTCTCCACATATGAATTAGGGTAAAGCATAATACATACTTACATGTCAAAGGCACTAAATTCCAACGTCAAACGAGCTGGGAAACCTGATGGATCGCCTGGCCAAAAAGAAGCAACATGCATCTTTTAAACTACAATACATATGTTTTAAAGTTAGAGAAACTAATCTAGGGTTATAAGACACCCATGGACACACCAGAATTCCCACCTCATTCAGCAGTGCTCCTAATCCTAGCAATGTCTCAGCAAAATACCTTATACACGTTAAATGAATATTTAGAGGAACAACAGGAGAAACCCAAACTACTAAGAGAGACATTCAGTTTCTACCTACCATTGTAGTAGTACCCTTTGATAACCTTTGGAGTCTCATCTAATCGGTACTCGTTGAGCTTCTTCTGGGTTAGTTCATGCCAGAATCCTACGTTCAAGGCACTACTGAAGGGGGCAAACTGCAGCTTCGAACTTCCAGGATCCACAGGATGGTGGGACTCATTGCTGACTGCTGCCATGATTGTAGTTCACTATTAAACATACAGGCAAAGAGAATTCTGTAAAAGCAGATAAGCTATATGAGTATATTCTGCAATGACCATGTCACACTTAACTACTTCAAGTTTCTTTTAAATACACTTCATGTAGTATGTATATAAAGTATGTACTACACACACTTGATGTGAAGTATAAAAAACTGTTACTCCTTGAAAAATTTAAGAAGCTTGGTGCAATGAAAACAGCTTTCACAGATTTTCTTCATGCTTTTTGGAACAGGGGAAAAGAAAACGATGTTTTTAATTTCTTAATGACTGCCAAACCAAATGACCAGCTTCTTCTTTGAAAGAATTTCTCAAATTAATCAGAAAGACACAGTAACATTTTTCCTTTCACAATATTTCCTCAAGCAAATTATTTGGACGTAATCCATGTTACTGTTTCTAAGAGTACAGACAAGATCTCCTTTTCCTACCTTAAAGACTTTCCTTATTTCTGGGTAAATTGTGAAATGTATTTTTCTGTTACACATTTGATGTGTTCCATCATGGTAGATACATGGTTCTGTCACAACGTCTTCTTTTAAACAGAGTAGGCGACATTTCTTCTTGCTTAATTTCACTTTATTTTCCTTTTTTTTTTTTCCCCAGTTTTTATTTTTAATAACTAGAATTTGTGATATCATAAATTTTTCACAGCTTGTTTAAAAATACCTTCTCATATCACTTCTATTAGCATAAGGAAAGTTTTCTTGAAAACTTGACTATACAGTGGCTGTACAGAGTAGAGCTAGCAGCATGGCATTTCCTGATCATTTTAATAAGACTTGCTTTTCTTGCACTTAAGATGTAGAAGTCACATATACTTACGTATTAATAACCAGCTAGTTTAAATTTCACTACTAAATAAATAAATATTAAACCCTACAGCATTTATTTTTCAAGAAAAAATACTAGAAAAAAAATACAGATTGCTCATCATAAGACAAGCAAACAGTCATGCGTCACAAAGGCACTAGCAACAACTGAGTCAGGTTGCAATGCATGTCATGCCAAAATGCCTATAATAAAACTTTTAATGAGAGTTTTGATTAGGCAGCTAGTGAAACCAATCCATAAACACTCTCTTCTCCTCCTACTGGTTTGTTGTCAGAAGCAAGTTCAAGAAAGTATTAATTAGCACTTTTTCCAATTTATAACAAAAAGCAACATGAAGTCAATGCCTACTCCACCAGATAAGCTTTATTATAACAAGAGATCTACTCATTTTTAATTATTTGTTCTTTTTCAGCCTTTGGAATAAGCTTTCATTTTATCCTCCTTCTCCATTTTATTTAACTACAGGTACGTGACACACCCAAGAAACTGTACTGGCAAATATTTTAAATGACCGAGAACCCAGACGCCAACGCCAAGCAGCCACGTACCATGAGCTGAAAATACTAGCCTAAAAGCATCCAGTGCAAATGAACTTCAAGACCCTACTTAATTCCACTATTCCTGTACCTAAAGAGCTGTTGTTAAGAAACACTATGCTATATATGTGTAAACAGAATAGACAATCATTTCTGATCTACTGACACTTTTGAAAATATAATTTTATGCATTTGCATGCAAATACTCAAGTGCTTTCTTATACAAGATCAGTACGTTAAATTTTGTGCAACAAGTTACATTTAAATGTGTTGTAGGTACATTTTGTAGAACTTGCAGATAGAAACCCATGGCTTCTAACAGTCACAAGGAGAATGTAAGGAATAAAGAGACATCAGAAATATGGAATTTCACAAGAGTTCAGCTGCAAAGTGAGCTTGAAGCAAGAAAGTTTACCAATACCCTTTAGAGATAACTCCTGAGTTCTGTAACTGACAGGAAATCTACCAAGTGCAATGAGCAACAACAGCCAGAAAAAAAGTACAAGTTCTTGCATCTGCTGTTAAACATACAGGTATTCAGATGAGTCTAATTGCAAAATATGTCCAGAAAACCACAGAGCAGCTGTTTCAGTAACACCTGTCCTGTCCTTGAGGGAGGACGTAATCTGCCATAAGAACACGATTAGCAGTTACATATCCTCTGGAACCATCATGATGTTACAGGTTTTAAACCAGATTCACAAAAACTCCTTAAAACCCACATTTTCTATAAAACCCCACTCTGTGTTACAGAATAGAGAATATTCTGAAGACCTCCTTTCTATGAGCAAAGGCAAAGCACTACCTAAGGTGCTTTTTCAGAATAGCTGAGCCAGACATTGAACTTATCTGATGCTTGTTATCAAGCCTATTTTTGGAGCACGGAAAGCTTTCCCTATTTCTAGGATCACAGCAGGGTTGGGTTGGAAGGCACCTCGCAGTCCTCAGCCCTGCTGTGGGCTGGCTGCCCCCCAGCTCGGCTGCCCAGGGCTCCTCCACGGCCTGGGGCACCTCCAGGAAATATTACTACCGTCTCGTCTTGGAGACGAGCTGCCCCGCCAGCTGCCAGCCTTAAGCGCGGCAGGCGCCGCCCGCACAGCCCCGCAAAGGAACGCCGCCTCCTCACTGCGGCACCGCAAGGGACGAACTCCCTCCCGCCCTCCGTGACAGAACCCTAACTCCCGGCTCTGGAAGCGAGACCAGCCCGGAGCACGGCGAGCTCGGGGTACGCAGCCGGGAGCCTGAAGGCAGCAGACGCCCTCAGTGCCCCTCAGCCACCGCCGCCTCCTCACACCAGACGGTCCCCAACCGCGCACGGCCGCTCACCGGCTCCAGCGCGCAGTACTTCCGGCATTACCAGCTGACGCGAAGCGTGACGGTGCCGTACCTCTATCACGTGACGAGGAGGGCGGGAAGGGAGCGGGCGTGCGGCGGAGCAGCGTCCATTGCGCACGCGCCCGACCGTTGGCTCCGCCTGAGGCGGGAATGTCAGTCAGCGCAGCGCTGCTCCCTTGTGGCGGCGCGGCGTGGTGCGGGGTAGTGCCCGCGGCAGCCCAGCCCAAACCCATTCTGAAGGTTCTTTTCTGTGCTGTCCAGAGTGCACTCGCTGTAACAACTGCATGAATAGGCGAGAAGATACAAAGTGTGCTCGCTTTACGGCTCGTGAAGTAATACGGACTTACAACCCACCTTCTCCTCCTCTGCGGTTATGACTGTTAGACCATCCTGCACAAGGAAGCTATGCTTTGAGTAGGTGCTGATGTGCTGGTGAAGCGTTGAAGGATTCCAGATTTATCAAGCATATTTAGTCAGCTAAATCATACGAATGATAAATGATATAAAAGCATGCTGGCTGAATACTGGAGACGTTCCCAGTTTTATGTCAGCAAATGTCCTCAGCCCAGGTATGCCATCTGTGACACTTGGTGCTGCAGCTGTTGCCATTATATGTAGTCCCTAACATGATATAGGCATTGTTTCTGAAGCCTTTACCTTCAATGAGACTGGCAAGAGAAGTAATCTAAGCAAGGAATGGATTCAATGGGTGGTCAATAAGCTTCTTAAAACCCAGATTTTGGGCACGGAAAGCCATGCTCAACAGGTAGAAAAAACAGCCACCAGCAGGTTATTGGTTTTTCAGGCAGGTTGAGACCTGTGCTGGTAATGTTTAACACCCCTATTACCAGGCTGGATGACACCACAGTGAGGGCAGCAGCTGAAGTGCTGCAGGACTGGGCTCTGCGAGGAGCCTCAACACCCTGCTGTGGCTGAGAGGAGCTCACCAAGGCCAGCAAGGACACGTCAAATGGGAAATCTGCACCTGGAAGAGACTAACTGTGCATGCCACCAGCTACATCACTGTGAGCTGGGGACTCCCTGGATGGCAGCTTTGCAGGAGTTAAATAATACAGAGAATGAAACATATACTAGATGGCAGGATCCACTTACAAATTGCACCCCTCCTTTAATAAACTGGCATGCCACTTCGTACTTGACACAGAATCCCACAGTTCTTCTCATTTCCCTCTAGATGTCCTCACTGACACAAAGAAACGTGGAAGGGTGAGTGTATTTTTCTGCTTCTTAAAATTGGTTGCTCTAACCACACCCTCAACAAAGTAGAACTTCAGTCCAACAAATTCATTATGTCCACTTAAAACTGTGAGTCCTCTGACCTTGATTATTAACTGGAAAATGTTGAAAATATTTGCAGGAAACCACGCCTGGAGGCTTGGCCCCACGTGGCAGTAGGTTTCTTCATTCCTTACCCTGATTTGCTTTTCTCTGCTTCTCAGTAGAAGAAACTGATAAATCCTGTTACATACTTTGCTAATTGGAAGCTTAAGACAGGAAGTCTCCAATTTTCCTGCTTTGTTATTTTGTTATTTATCACATCAGAGAAGTCTACTATGGCAACTTTCCCCATATTTGTAATTGGCACATTTAGATTATGGATAAAACTGAAAGGACATTAAATAATAATAATAATAATCATCATCATCATCATCATCCAGACAGCTTATTTGTTTAATTTTTTTTCTTTTGTACTTGAATAGTTTTTAATCATACCAGAAATACGCTTTGATTTTTAATGGTGATCTTATTTCGCTGGTTTTGTTATAGTTGCTGTTTCATTTATTAACATGCTGTAAAGTCAGAAAAGGCAATTGTCACAATCAATGCTTTTTGATAATCTAGGTAGCCCCTGGGTTATCATGTTCTACTGCTATGCATTAGTAACTGCAGCTGAATCATTATCCTGTTTTATTTCCCTAGTGCACACCTGAATTACCATCTATTTCATATAGAATTGCTGTTGCACATTATAATAGAAAAAAAAAAAAAAAAGAGCAGAATGGCTATTGATCTTAAGAATAGTTTGTGAACGGCTTTGAATAAGAGCGTATGTTCCAAAATTGGCTGCTCTGTGGTCTAAAAGGTTTGTTTTATTACTTGCGCAGACACTGCTCCTGCAGTGCAAAAGTTGCTAGAATTACTGAATGAATGTTACTAATTTTTTTATATATATATATATATACACACACACTATCTGTATATTTTGGCATATTTTTTTCTACATGAGAGTTTTCTGATTGCAGTCGTTCCTGAATACTACTTAAGACCGAATTTAATCAATCTCTGAACCCTGTCTGATACACTGACTACGTTAATTAATTTAGTGCATTTTTCCAAAATCGAGCTAACCACTTAGAAAACTGTGGATACTAGGCCTTCATTTAATGTTAAGTACTATTAAAAAAATCTATTGACGCTCAGGTATTTAATTAACAGATATAAAATGGAAAGGATAATAATACTTTGCATTTATTTAGAGTACTGCATCCAAAAATTATAAGCATGATGTAAATGTCTTAAGTGTTTAATTGTTCTTCTAAGTTTTGTCACGTTCACTTACAAAATAGGCATGTGTGGCACAGAAAGACTCTAAGTAGCTCAAGATCAGTAAGAACATAGAATTGAGAATTGCTCCTGCAACTGTTACCATTTTTCTCTTCTGATGTAAAAAGATATTACACAGCACATCCATTTCACTTTTCCCACCAAACACGTGACAGCACTCTGCTAAAACAGCTCCAGTTCTGTCAGACCTTTGCTGTTCTCAGAAGCAAGTAAACATTCTAAGAGTGGTAAATACATCAACACATCAAAACGACAATGAGTGTCGGTGCTCAGTCAAGTTAGAGAGTTCTCACAGTTTCTTTTAGCATCAGAATAGTTGTACTTTATTGTGTTCAACATACATCTTATATACCACTCATTTACAAACAAGAAATTCCTGTTCCTCCAACAGTTCCTCTAATCAGTTAATTGACCCTAACTTCTCCCAAACAACAGTGATAAAGGATGAAAGGTTTCTTAAGTGTGACAAGATTAACAAGGCATAGAAAAGAACCTCCTGTTCACCCTTATAGGCAAAAAGACGCTGTTTGCTCTCTGTCACACTCCGGTCTCCCGAGGTTTCACAGTGATAAGGTCTATCAAAGAGTCTGATAAGTTCTTTGGTGATTCGCTCACAGTTACATCTTCCCCCACAAACGAGAATATATTCTTTTTACACTGAACTTTCAGGATGCCTCACCAGTCACCTTTCCTAACATGTATGGAACATTCACCATTAAATGCAATTCATTACTATATACGAATATGACATCTGCTGCTGAAGATATCACAGAATCTCAGAATCACAGAATTGTAGGGGCTGGAAGGGACTTTTAGAGATCATCGAGTCCAGCCCCCATGATTCTGGTCTTCTTAAAAACTGACTGGAGTCCCATAGCAATTCTGCCCCAGAGGTCAGATTTAGTGTTTGCTCAAAATGTTTCTTTCGCTTAGTTCCATTACAGTACAGAAATGAATGCTTCACTTGTGTACCACAAATGTACAGTCTTGACATGTTTGGATCATACAGGACCAGAGATCTCCTTGGCCTCAATTCTGCATCTTTCTTCCCAATCTGCAGACTTTGGTTTATGTTGATGTAACTGTTCTGTTAAATCATCAGCTCATGTAATGTAGGTGACTGCATTCTTTTGCTAAGGAACTGTGTTTTCTTCCTTTGACTGGAAAGTAGGGTTTACCTCACTGCGCTGTTCATACTTAGAAACAGTGAAATGGATGGCTTAACGAGGGAATGACTTGAGCTGCTAGGGTGAAACCTGCAAACCTCTGTGTCAAAGCTGCCTTCCAGCTTTTTCAAAGGAAGCCCTTTTCATGTCTTGTTGAATGGATGAGGCCCTGAGGATACTGCAAAAGCACAGCTTTGAGTTGTAGGCTGTATTTAAGTGGCTTCTTGAGACCCTTTGCAACCATAAGTATTCTATCATTCTGCTTCTTCTAAAATATTTAACAGTGTTTACAGCACAACTTATGTAAGTAAAGGACAGGAAAGGTAAAAATACTTCATGTATTTTATTTCCTGTTTTGCAAGCTTGAGTTGCTGCTTAGGACCTTGTCTCACTGTAGCGAGAAGAGTTTGCCTGTCCTAAAGACATGCATTAGCATTGCTGCTGCATGCTTAGGCTATTTGCCAAGTCATAGGAGGAATAAAATACATATAGGCCACAATCAGGTATATTCTCAAAGAAAATATGTTGTCAGAGACAACAGCCTACCCTTCTTGATATTATCTTGAGTTTGGAACGTCTTAGCAAAATGTGTAGGACAAACAATACTTCTTTTTTCAGTGAAGTTGAAGTGTACTGGTATAAATGAAGCAAGCATGATATTAAGTAGATACTGTAGGTTAAACTATGACTTCCAAACAAGTGTATGACTTGGAGAAAGCTATAAATAAACAGTGTAGATTTCTTCAAACAGTAGAAGCTTCTTTTTTAACTGTGCAAAGTACCTCTTTCTGCAGAAGACCTCTCTTCACAAGCAGTGTGTTCCCTGTTCAAAGCAGTAAGTTAAAAAAGAAAAAAAACCTTTGACCGGTCACAGAAACAGTATTCTCTTTCTGCCTTTTCCATAGCTGAATAACTTATAATCCCTGATGATCTCTTTTTGTACACTCAGGTTAGTTCTATATGACGAAAGAGAGAATCTCAAATCATAAAATATTTACAATAGTGTAACAGATCTGAGACTGGCTAATGAGCTTTTCGGATTCCTGATAAGAATTCATTCTTCAAACGTGCTGAAGCTGTTATATGAACATATCCCACTTTTACCAACACTTGTTTATAAATTAGTTTTCCAAAGCCTTCTAATTTATCACAGTATTTGCCTTTGAAACTGGAACATTTCATTTGATTGATTTTATGGGATGCTTTTTAGCTCAGAAAAAAAGCCAGTGTGATATTACTGAATGTGAAGGATCTTTTTGAATGTCTTCTTGAAATTCTCATTACAAAGAGGATACAGGAATGGATTTAAGGTGGAATTCACATAGCCGAGCCATATAGTGAACATATGTAATTTGTAAAACTGTTCACGGTGTTGGAAAACAGTTACCATGTATAACACAAAATAGGGAATCCAGCACAGCATAAAGGCTGCCATTATGACCCCTAACTGCTTAGCTGCTTTCCACTCCCTGTTCACGTGCTGTCTTTGAAGATGTATTCTGGAATGAGTATGTAGGGTTTGCCAGGTTTTCCTCAGGTAAGTCAGTCCTCTGAAATCCCTGTTCTCTGTATTTTCCTGAGGAATGCAGGCTCTATCAGGATTAGGATTGGGCTGCTCTCCAGAAGGCACGTTGTCTGTGAAAGTATCGCTGTCTGATGCAGCACTTACGTCGCTGTCCTGTGAGTGAGGGTCCTCTTCATTTTTATTGTCCTTTTCTACACACATACTCTTCTTTCCTGCTTTATCCAGATCTGGCTCAGACTGGGCAGTGGTGAGAGGCAAACAACTGGATTTAAAGGCTTTGCTGTTACTGCTGCTAACAAAAGCCTTTGAAGACTTGTCAGCCTTACTGAAAAGCGGTTTTGCTGCCATAGTTCTGCACTCAGACGACATCTGTTTGTCTTTATGAGTTGTGTTTTCATGTAAGCTTTGCTTTTGGAGGCAAATACTTTGCTTGGCCTTTGCCTTATTATGAATTACATTTTTGTTTTCAGAGAAAGAGCAGTATGATCCATTGACGACTTCTCTCTGTTGGCAGTGTTTTCGAACAGCTCTGAATATTTTACAGTAGAGCCACAACATTATGATAGAGGGCAGATAGAAATTGACAATGGCTGTCAACACTTTGAACCAAGTGACATGAGAGAACTCAGTTTCGCAGTTTGTTTTTCCTTTCCTTTTCTCATCATTGGCAGGATCACGCCACCATAGGATTGGGATGATCCATAAGGAAGAGAGCAACCAAGCTCCCAAAATCACCAGTGATGCTCTCATTTTTGTTCTATACTGGAGATATTTCAGGGGGTGTTGAATGGAATGGTAACGGTCTAAGCATAGTATGAAGAGACTGAAAATAGATGCAGTACTGGCCACATAATCCATTGACAGCCAGAACAAACATGCTGTTAAGCCCAGAGTCCACACATGGTTTAGGAGATAAACAATATTAAGGGGCATAACAGCTGCACCAACGATAAGATCTGCAATAGAGAGGCTAACAATGTATAAGTTGCCAACTGTTTGCAGCTTCTTCTCAGTTTTCACAGCACATAATACTAATACATTCATGACAACAGTGACCAGTGAAATGCTAGCCAGGAAAAAACCTAGAAGAACTATGTGAGTGTAATTTGAGTTCTCTGTTGTGTTTTTTGACATCTTTTGTACAACAGCAGAGAATGAAAATCAGAGAAGATGCCCCAGACTTGGAAACTCAATCTTGGTTTACACTCCTGGGTGACAATGTGTTGGGTTGCTTTGTAATTTTTAATGCTGGAACTCTGGAAAAGAAAAGAAATACGCTCAATCTCTGCAGTCCTTATCATTTTCCCTTTTAGGTCTTCCCTACACAACATATTTCTACAATATTTTATATAATGAGTAATTTAAAATGTAAAATGTCCTATGAAAATTACTGAAGTTTAATGCACATCTAAAATGCTTTCTTGAGTGGAGAAATCCTTATGTGAACAGAAAATACTGGCAGTAGTTGGATTCAATTGTACAAACATAAAACCAATGTATTTCCTAACTAATTTCCATAGATGAGCATGTAATTTTCTACTAATCAATACTTCTAATATGAAGAGACCATACCAGAATAGAAGCTAGAAAACAAAACCAAATTCAGACCTGTGAAGTTTGGTTTGGCTTATATAGAATGGGTTGAAATGCTCTTCTAAAATTCTATGACTGCTCAAAAGTTAATGAGTAATAGTGAAGGAGAAAAGTATTTCGTTCTGTAAAGAATGGTTACAATTTCTGGCATGCAAGCCTTATTCTGTAAATGCTCGTGCCTATAAACACTTTATCAGTGCTTTCACACAGTGTTCATGTGTAAGTCCCTTAAATTTTTTCCCTAGTGTACTTATGGTACACTATGGTACACTCCTTAACTGAAAGTCATATCTTTTCTTTCTCTTAAAATCCAGTGTTGAAAGCCTACAAGAATTAGAGTTTTTACTGAGGCTTACCCAGTATCTGTTAATTCATTACCTTCTTCTGGGCTCTTAACTGCATTTTGGATTTTTGATTTAACTTAGGATTGACTTTTTGAAAGCATTATTTCTCCATGCATAATTAAGGACAGAGCAGATATGTCTTTGCTATCTCTGGAGTTGGTATATTTCAGAACACATTCTGCTTATCTGAATTCTCATTTTGTTCAGTACTGAGGCAAATAAAACCATATATTGTAATGCTTAGAGATATATTTTAATGGTTGGTTGAAAACGGGGGAAGAGTACAGGATTGTATTTTCCTGTGCATTTCTATACATCTTAGTGCCACAGCCACTATATTCTCCTTTTTCACCCCAGCTTCCCTGAGGTTCAGCAGTCTTTTCTGATTGCTGCTTACCTGCTCCTTACCTGCTTTTTTAGGAGAGGGGAAAATAATAAGTAATACTGGCCTGTACAGTTAATGGGAGCTACAGGAATAGTATCAGGAACTAATTACTAAACATCTCCTGGCATTCAACTACTGACAGAAACTTGGCTAGGGAAACATTACTTATTCAAAAAGAAAAAATGCCTGGATGTGGTTCATAGTCTGGAGACCCTTAATTTGCAGGAACACAGTTGCAGGCTCCTTACTTACCAGCAGAACCAATGAATACAGTGGCTTCCGTGCTGTTGACATAGGAACATTCTGAAAACAATTTAGAAAAAGAAAAAAACAAAGAAATTATCCCTGGAGATGCTTAACTGAACAAAAGAAGGTGGGGAAACTCAAGCACACCAGTATTGTTTTTCAGAGAATGGTTCTTGAGTTGACAAATGAAATGGTGAATTTGTGTATAGCATATAAAATTGAAAGTGATCAAGTTACTTTTAATATTATAATCAAACATCTAAAATGATTCATGTCCATGAAGTAATACCTGGAAACCCATTGGAAGTCTGAACGTTTTTATTTTATACCACCCCCAGCTCCATAGTGCTGCTGCCTTCTGATGACTGACCATTCAGTTTTATATTGTAAAACTGAACTTTCCCAAATATGAGTAGCCATTGTACACATGCATTCAGTAGTCTAATCAACTACTTATTTTCTAGATACTATTATACTATAAAACATATTTCTTTGGGGAAAAAAAGAAGAAGAATGTATTATTTTTGAAGTCTATGTGTCTTAGGTTGAAATTATCAGGAGATGATAGATTTTTTCCAGTTTTGGCTGGCATTCTTGATCAATCTTCTTTAGCAGTGGGCTTATATTTCATTGCAAACATTGAAACCAGAAGAGCTAACTGGATTAAGTTAACTGAATTGGGTTTGGATAAAGGAAGCTCTACTGTCTGATACACAGTGTTAGCTGCTTGCGAAGACTCTACGAATAGACATCTATGAATAACTTCTCTGAGTTCTGAGGAAATACTGGAAATGAGGAGAGAACTGATTTACAGGGAAGTCACTGAATTCCAAGAAATATTTACTTGAACCAGATCCTTCGAGGCATTCTCTTCTTTCTCTAGTTCTTGCTATACATAGCAAAGAATTTAATGTTGCTCCTTTTCAAGAAAAGTCTTAGAATTCCTCTCTTATCAGAGCTAGGTTCTAGTCAGGATAAGTGAAGACAAGAGTCAAGTTTGTGATCATGCCAATATTGCAATTCATAATAGGAAATTTCTTTATAGTACATAAAATTCATTTTATTTTATTTAAAGAAGGTCTCAGAGTAGCAATCTTAACACTTTTTATAAAAGAGACTGAATCCCTTAGGGCATCAGATGAAAAATGTGAATTTTCCTCCTACCGCTTCCTCTGCACCACCTGCCCCTCCCCACTCCCCCAGTATTTAGTGATTCACCAAAATGATCTTAAATTGCAACTCAAGTGAACTTTTAGTGCTTTTAAGCTAAAACCTATTACTGAAAGGTGAAATTTCAGTTCACTTGGGTACCTTCAGGGGGGAAGGGAAAGGTGAGAGTGGGAGAGGGTGAGAGGGTAGTGAAGCCTCCGATTCAGAATAGATATTGAGCTATTAATCTTTTTAAACATCTTGTAACCTTACTGTAGTAATATATGAAGGAATTCATTGTTTAGCAATAAGCCATTTAACATTCAAAGTCACTCCTTTTCCTTGTTTGGGGGATGGGGGGCAGTGATGCATAGCTGGTGCACTGAGTTTAGCTACCTCCCGCTCTTCTCCAGTCATAATTTGCTTGTTAAATCTTATACAGAGAGTTAAAATGAACTGGTGGAGCTCAAGGCCTCTTAATGCTAGGGAGCCTGGTGTCTTGCAGATAAAGGTAATAAATGAGGAGCAGCTCATCTAAGAAGCCCAATTCCTCTCCATCATTCCCACTCAGTGTCTGCACAGGAAGGGCTGGGGAGACAAAACGAACAGCTGCTTACAGTACAGGTTTGCAGTGAGTTATGGCCCCAGTACATCCCCATTTCCACTATCCTCCCCCTCCCCCCCCCACCCGGACGCTCTGGATACAAAATAACGTATCTAGAATTTTTCCCTGAAAAAGTTTGATTGCTGTCAGAAAGTTGTGGGGTGTAACACTGAGGAACAAATTGCTCTTCATCTGGCTGGCAGCTGACGGCAGACGAAGGGCCGGCTGAGCTGCCGGTATTGCTGCCCGCTCTTCTGCTCGAAGAGATAACAATCAGTTTGAGTGCGCGATAGCGGCGTACAGCCTGAATACCACTCGTACGGGAAGCGCTCCGCTGCCCGGGGACTCCGGGCTGCCCAGGCTGCAGTGCTGAGGGAGGAACGCCACCAGCTGCCGGCTGGAAGATCGGATAAGAAGTATCCACTTCAGCGAAGTGCCTCGAGAAGGGCAGTTTAAGATCCAGAGTGGTGGCACGTGTTTCGGTGGCTTTCCATTCAGCCCCGAGCGCAGGGTGCCGCCGCTCCCTTCTCCCCCGCCCGCTGCCGTGCCCTGGTTCACTTACCGCGAGGCCAGATGGGGAGGGGGCTCCCCTTTTTCCTCCTTTCCTTGTCGCGCTCCTTGGGTGGGATGCTCTGTCCCGCCCCGGGGGTGCGGAGCTGGCAGCGGTCCTTCCCACCGCTGAGCGAGGCTCGCCCTTCCTCAGGACCGGTGCAGCCCGAGAAAGAGCTGGGCTCTGGCCGCCCCCGCTCGGAAGGGTCGTGCTCCGCGCTGCAGCTCTGTTCGCTACGGCATTTCCGTCCTCGGACCGAGTGCCGGCCGAGGGCGCTGGTACCCCGAGAAATAGCCCGGCGTAGGGTCCGCCCAGCCGGGAGCGGGCGGTAAGGCGTCGTTGCCAGGAATTCGCACCGTACCGAGAACAAATTGATTCTAGTTCGCCGTGTCTTTCTGGACGATGAAAACACGAGGAAAGCCTTGCCCAAGGCGGGCAGCGGGAACTCGGTGCGATCGGTGTACCCCACCCCGAGAAGGGCAGACGAAACCCTGGCCACTTATATTGAGCCCTCGAGAAGACATCCCAGACGTAGACTGAAGATCCTTGCTGGTAGGTGTGAATCCTGAAGTATAAGTGGAGATTGAGAGGCGTGTTGTCTACGGTGATCTACAGTGGGAAGGAAAGCTGCTCTTAGGCGTGAAGAGATTCATTTGTCTGAAGTAATGCCAGCACTCTGGAGCAACAGAAATCAAATCCATATTTGCAATCACCCTCGTGCTTGCTTTAGCCACAGTCATTGCTCTCCTTCTGAGAACCAGTGCGTGTTAAGTAGCTCACTATGGGACAGTCTGCTTTGAGTGGAACAGTTTAAGACCTGAAAAATCTCAAATTTAGAACACATTTTTGCATATCTTAGCTGGACTGACTTTTTTTGTGACTTTCATGTGTCCACTATATCTGTTTTGTATTAATAATACACATCTTCTTTCTTTTTTCCTTCCCTCTCTCTCAACCTGTGGAAGGTAAATTATCCATTTCCACTCTTCTTTAAAAGTGTGCTATTTTTCCTCACTTTTTTATTTTCCTGTTTGTGATTGTATTGCACAAAAAAACTGTAAGGAATTCAAAAGGAACATTTTATTGTATCTTGTGTACGTCATAAAGAATTCATGCAATGATGTTTTTGCAAACAGCATTGTTAGGCACTTAGTAACTGTTTTGTTTGTAGAACTGGTGAAGAGTGCTGATAGTTTTGGAGTCCCCACCAACTACCAGTAAAACAGCAAGAAATACCCACATTCCTGCACAGAGTCTTGGAGGATAATATCACTAGCAAAAAAAGCACACCTCAGTGAGAGACAAAGTGTAAGCAACCTCTTGATGCTACTAAAGGAATCTTTTTAATATTCCATTATGATAAAAACAATTTCCTAACGAATGTATGCTTGTGCCTTTTAAAATTTTTCCTCTCATGTAGAATTTTAGTCCTTCAGGTGGTCAGAGCAATCCTGTGCAAGAATTGTCTCCTCGTTAGTGTCAGACAGCACCTGAACATGCTGAGAGGTTATCCGCTGGAAAACAGTTTTGCAGGAGACCAAGGCCCTTTCATACTCACACTTGTGCACTTAAAGAGCAGTTTCTTGGCTACCAACTTATGTGCTACTCGTAACCTACTTACTAACAGTTTTGTGTCAGCAGCAATTCACAGTCAGTCCCCTGTTGTTTTGACCAATTTGTTATATGCAGATAGGTTTGATGCTGTTCCTTTTGGAAAAACACTAGAAGTCAGAAATGTTTATAATTCCTTTTAACACCCAGTTGCAGTTCTTCTCTGTGATTATTCTACTTTTGACCACCGCTATACGTTTTTTTTTCCCTGCATAGGTAGCCTGGGGGAGCCTTAAAGTACCGCAGCAGCATTACTGTATGATGTTTCTGTCTCCCAGCTAATAAATATATTTTGTTCTGAACAGTTCTTAAATAACTTCTCATAGAATTTCTGTGCTTTTCTTGATGTTGAAGGTAGAACGTGTCATTTTTTAAAAAAGGATTTAAATATAAATTATCCCTTGTTATAAGTAGTGTTGCAGATGAAAAATTAGGCTAGGATGCTGCTCAAGCAAGATGCCATGATTGAGGGCACTAGAATTTTCAAGAGAAGGACCTTGGCGAATGTGCTGCAGTTGCATCATGCTGCATATCTCTGTACTTCGTTTGAAACTGTACCTCTTCTCTTGCTAGGAAAAGTTATAAGTAATACATGTTTACCAGTAAGTTGGCAGGAGTGAAAGGATATTTAAAAGAAGAATTTCATAAAATACACGTAAGACTCTACAATTTCCAAAGCTTGGCAGGCTTTTCAAGCCTCCTGTTATTACACACTTCTCAAAGTATTTTTGTCAAAGACTTGTTAGAGACAGCCTTTCAAATAAACAGATAGAATTTCAAATAAACCAAGTGGGTATTTGTTGTGATGTGGAACAATAGTGATTTGCAACAATATTAGTTGAAGACTAAGTTGTCGGGAAGACTGAGCAACAGGCTACTAATTGCACAAGCATCTCTTTATATTAGTTCTTAATTAACTTAAAGCTGTCTGCTAAGTAGCCACAACTGGTTTTGCTTTTCTTTTTTTAATTCTACAAATTATTAAATTTCATGTAACTTATAACATTTTCAGGCTTATCTTAGACAACTAAGGCCAAGTAAACTAATTCCAGTGAATAAACTACTAAACTAATCCAGTCTATCACCACCTTCAGTGAAGAATTTCTTCCTAATAGCTAAGCTAAACCTCCACTCTTTCCATTGAAATCCATTCCTCCTTGTCCTATCACTGTCTACCTATGTAAAGAGCCAGTTCTCCTGCTTGTATTGGAAGATTTGCTATGAGGTCTCCCTGGAGCCTTCACCAAGCAAGCAATCCCAATTCATAGAATCATAGAATCATAGAAACATAGAATCACAGAATTACCTGGGTTGAAAAAGACCACAGTGATCATCTAGTTTCAACCTTCCTGCTGTGTGCAGGGTCGCCAACCACCAGACCAGGCTGCCCAGAGCCACATCCAGCCTGGTCTTGAATGTCTCCAGGGATGGGGCATCCACAGCCCCCTTGGGCAACCTGTTCCCTTAACTTTTCTTCATAGGAGAAGTACTGCATATGTTTGTGGCCCTTTTCTGGACTTGCTCTAACAGCTCTGCATCATTCTTGTGCTGGGGGCCCCAGGCCTGGATTCATACTCGAGAAGGGTCCTCACAACAGCACAGAAGAGGGGGAAAAATCACCTCCCTCTCCCTACTAGCCACCCCTCTTTTAATGCAGTTCTGGATACCACTGACCTACTGGGCCGCAGGAGCACACTGCTGGCTCATGTTCAGCTTTTCATCTACCATGACCCCCAAATCCTTCTCAGCAGGGCTGCTCTCAGGTTTGTCTCTCAGTCTGTACTCATACCTAGGATTGCCCCGATCCAAATGCAGCATCTTGGACATGGCGCTTTTGAACCTCACTAGGTTCTCATGGGCCCACTTTTCAAGCCTGTCCCGGTCCCTCTGGATGGCATTCCTTCCTTCTGTTGTACTGACTGCACCATTCAGCTTAGTGTCATCAGCAAATTTGCTGAGGGTACACTAAATCCTGCAGTCAAAGTCATTGATAAAGATGTTGACCAGCACTGATCCCAAGATGGACCCCTGGGGGACACTGCTCGTCTGATTATAGAGCCATTCACAACAACCCTCTTGCTACAGCCATCCAGCCAATTCTTTTCCCACTGAGCAGTCCACCCTTCAAATCCATATTTCTCCAATTTAGAGATAAAGATATGGTGTAGGACCATGACAAAGGCCTTGCACAAGTCCAGGTAGATGACACTGAAGTTTCACTCTGACCAGATAGAAAACGCTGTCATGATGCATTGAATTAAGCCAAGTAATTAGAAACAGCTAGCTTTTACCAAGGGAAAGGACTTATGCATTTATAATCAGCCTAAAAGTTTCATTTTGTAACCACTGCAATTACAGTTTTGAAATATTATGAGTAATGAATGAGCAAAAGCAGACAGAAAGTGAAAATTACACAGGTAACAACAAACTAGAGATATTAGACCAAAGCCATTTCCAGATGAAAGAACATGATGGGGGAATTTGTGTGCAAGCTGATAATGTTTGCAGATATTACAGAAGTTTTTCAGTGGATGTGGGAAACTGTAATAGTATGTATATCTTGTTTGTGGCATCAGACAGCATGTTCTTCCTGTGAGCTTGTGAAAAAAATTGCTTTGAACATTTGTCTTTTTGTCTGTAGTGGCCTTGGGAAGATGTAGATGAGCTTGACAGAGAAGTTCTACCTTGACTTTGATTCAGAGCAGGTTTTTTTTTTTTAGTCATCAGCAAAATTTGCAAAGTCAGCTCTGATGTGCTCCGTTTGCAAAGTTTCTACTTTCTGAACTGTGTTGGCTCTGACATCATGTACTCCCATCTGCGATTAAGGGCCTAAACATAACTTGTAAAGGTGAAAATATTTCTGCTTGATTTATCTCAACAATTTGCTTCTCTTGTCATTTGAAAGGCAGAACTTAGTTACGTGCATTCTAACCTGAAATAATGAGTAATAGTCAGAGACAAAAATTTTGGAAGTTATAATTAAAATGCGTTGCTCATTCATTGTATGTGTGTGGATGTACTTAAGGTGTAGACATATGAAGCCTAATTTTGGCTTCAAAGGAATCCAGTGCTTGAAACTTTGGCCATTCCTCACAGGGCACAATAAACATGAAACGCCGTGCTTGTGAAATGAAAATTACCATTTAGGTCTGAACAATTCAACCTGTATTCCCTAGTCTTAAATGCAGCATCTGCTGCATAGCGAAAGCAGAGGTGTAAATGTGTCTTGAAAAATTCTAGACGCATGGGCTGTTTTAGTTTAGTTGCATATATTTGCTAGGCATATTTGATGCAAGAGAAATCTGAGTTTCAGAAACATCTGTGTGGCCTGTATTGGAGCTACAGATGCTTCTCCATGAAAATTCTTGGGAATTCTTCTACCCATATCTTTTCCATCATTTGCTCATGGCTGAGGGAAAATGAGATAGGCATGGCAATCCTACCTGTCCATTTGGGTGATCAGCTTGTTTCATCTATAGGCCAAGCACTTTTTCATCAGAAAGATAGCTTCAGGTACCTAAAAAATAATGCCAATAGTGATGTGTACAGTCTTCAAGCTTTGTAGTGAAGACATTTCCCTGGAAATCTCAAAATGGTCTACTTTGTAAAACACTTGAGAACTTGGCAGATCCTTGAAAATGCCTGATTTTTCTCTTGTAGATTCAGTATCTTTGACAGGCACATTCCATGATAGGGGCAAATGAGTTCTGTTCTATAAATAAGTTCAATTTTCCTTTATGCTTATGATAGATGATTTATTCTGGAACTGGATAAAATGAAGTTGTTAGAGAAACTGTGCAGTAAAGATAAAACAATCTAGATAAAAGACAGGCTTCTAGCCCTAGAAAATGCTGTATTATGTCACAACTGTTGAAATGTCAGACATAAAAAAAGAAAGTGTCAACGATTTATGGGCTGGTTTGGCCCGGTTCTGTGACCAGCGGGGCGGAGGGACCTGCGGATCCGCACCTCCGGAAAAGGGAAACAGGGGACCCCAAAATAATTGAAAACAACGGCAATAATCTGAGGTGGAACAAATGATTTACTAAATGTAGTATTAGCAAAGTATAATGAGAGAGAGTGTGTCTGAATGGTAGATAGGCCTCACCACAATGCTGAGGTGAGAAGTGCAGTCCAGTTGAGTGAATGAAGAAAAGCAGATGGTGAAGCACAGATGGTGAAGAGCAGACGGCGAAGAGCAGGCGAAGAAGAAGAGGAATCAGGTGACCTTGCACTGAGTTGTATCTCCTCGCTGACCGCAAAGCCTCCTGGGGAAATGTAGTTCTTCTCCATTGGACAAACATTCAGAACTCGAGCAACAGAAGTCAAACCCCCCAGTGCATTACATGATGTTATGGTATGGAATACTGATAACCAAAGATCATAAAACCATGACAAAAAGAAAAAAAGGACTCCAATGATCCTTAAAGTCCGGAATAGGAAAAGATGCTATTGAAGGCAAAGGTTACATGTAATTGTCCAGCAAGAAGGCTTGCAAGCATCCAAAGCTTTCTAGAGCAAGAAAAGTCTGTACCCTGTACTCCTTATTCATTTTCAAGTATAAGTTGACTGAACTACTGAATATTGCACCCTAGTCTCTCAATAGCAGCTTTTGCCAGTAAGAATCAGACTGATGGCACCAGGTTTGCTTTCTGTGCTATGTACAGTTGGAAAAGAGAAATCCTAGAAATATGGGGTGAAAAGAACCCGTGGAGGTCACATTGTCAAGCCTTCTGTTCAGAACGGGGCTAATTCCAGTCCTTGGTGTGGTGGGTCATGGCTCTGTTGGCCAAGTCTGAAAAGCATCTGAGGACAGGGATTCTGTTGTATTGCTCAACTAGTGTGAAACTGCAGAAGAAATTCAATGAAATGAAGAAGAAATGACATGAAGAAGAAATGAAATGAAGAGGTGAGGCATTAAAAAGCACTATGATGTTTTTTATGAAAGCCCCCCTTTAAGCAGGTATATTGGAGGCGAAAAAACAGTATTATGTACGTTGCCTGGGAATACTTCAGTTTGAATTTTTTTTAATGCCATATAAGAAATGTATTGTGACGGTGTATTTATTTAACAAGACGTGTATTTTACCATATGGATACAGCTAAGTAGAGTCATTTCATATCGCTTTAAAAATGTACTAATGCTATTAAATTTAAACATGAATAACTGAGTTTTTACTGTTGGAATGGAGATGTACTCAAATTATGGTAGACTGATTGAGGATCAGTGTTGGAGCCCTTCGTTATAGTGTGTCTTTATCAATTTCATGTAAGAAGAGTTGGGCTCAATTGTAAGTAGAAGCACAAATATTCTAAAAATAACATAGCATTTGGAAACCAATTCCATGACACGTTTAGCTCAAAAATTTGTAGTATGAGCACTTAGTAAATTTTATCTGAAAATAGTAAGCATAAGTCCGTGTTCTTCAGCTGTAGTGAACTACGTTCATCTGGAAGCAGTCAGTGTTTAGTGCAAAATAATATTCTGGTAAAATGCTGAATTGGTCTTGGCAAAGGTGACAACTTGTTAGATAATAAGTGAATCCACAATGTAATCCACAAGTAATCCATCCACAAACTTATTATTTCACTTAAATACTGCCAATACAGATATTTGTCTTGGTGAGGGGGCAATGAGTTCCTTCTACCTTTGAAAGTGAAGAAATTTTAGCTAATTTAAAGTGGATTGAGAGAAAGCTGAAAGACATTTGTTTGTGCAATTGATTGTCAGAATAAGTTAAGTGTTCAGACAAGGTGCTTAAAAGCATACTTTTATCATTACTTCACTATTTCAAGTGCTTTACATTTGCACAGTTTATGGGTAACTGTGAGCCAGGAAACATTGTTATCTTATATATCGTGATGGTACGTTAATATGTGATTGAATCAAGGAGCAAACCAGTTTTAGAATAATGAACAAACTTTTATTGTCATTACTTTGACTATCTTTCAACTTAACATTGCCACATTCTTAACTTTGCCATAAGGAACACTTAAGGATATAAAATGTAGAGTCAGTCTGTAGTGCAGAAGAAAATCCTACTTCCAGATCCATTTTCTGGATGGTTAAGAAACACCACTAAAAGATCACATCTATAATTAATGATAAAGAAATTAGTCACAACACAATTTTCTACAAAATTTCAGATGATAATTCCTAATTAAAGTATTTCTGTTTTTCCATAAGGTTATGTATAGATGTACACATGTTTGTATTAAATTTTCTGCAGTAGAGAAAACATTATTTATTTTTCAGACTGCATTCTGGAAGTGTCTGAGAGGAGAAAATACAGTTAGATGCTGTGTTAGTGCTCCTTTATGTGCTTAAGTCTGCAACTATTCCATTTCTATCTTCTTTTTTTTTATCACAGAATATTAATGTTATTCTTTCTGTTCTTGCTGATGTTCCTATGGATAGATGAGTCTTAAATGCTTGTTCTAAGAACAGTTTCAGCATATTGGCAGGAAGCAATTTGTATCTCTGCTTTTGAGCTTTGAGCTGATGGCTCTGCAGGAGCCAGAAATGCTGTGCTTCACTTCCAAATGTTGTTCCCCACTGTATTTTTTTATTTCTGATGAACATCAACTGAATGTTGTTTTCACATTAGCATAACTGGCCACATTTTATTTATATTCTTGTTTCTGTACTGTAGCTTTTATTAAAAAGCAGGTAATTCTCTATAAGTTTTAAGAATATTTGCCAGTTGCTGGGCCCCTTACTTGTCTCTGTGAATCAATACAACCCAGCCAGTGAAAAGACTCCATGATATTTTAAGTGGAGCTGTTTGCAGGAATATTTTTGGAAGCTATCGGTAGCCCAACAGCCCATCTGAGGCTTTTTTTTTTTTTTTTTTTGTGCTGGAAGGTGAGAATTATTCCACAACAACTGAAGATACCAAAGTGTTTTCCAGTTTGTGAAGCAGAACTTCTAGCCATTAAACCACCAATGAGACCATAGAAAAGCGCTCACAGAGACTTTTTGGTTTAATTCATATAGATCTGTTTCTTAATGATGCTAGAAAATACTTTGTGCACTGTAAAAGCAATCCAGGAGAATGTTTAATCTTGAGAAATAACTCTTGAAAATGAAAAATTAAGAGGGTTTTGGATGTTTAATAAAGTTACTGAGATTTGGTAACAGCTGTACTACGGAAAAAGAAGAATCTTATTTTCATGCTAGGGGAAAATGAATCACTGTTTTCCTCTCCTACCTTTCTTCGGTACAGGCAGAGGGAAAGATCCGGTTGGTTTTCATTGGTAGAGTCCCAATAGTAAAAGGAAATTATTTTAGTTCCTGCAAGAACTTGGAGGAAGTGAAACTTGAATTTAGTTTTGTTGACAAGTTGCCTTGGTAAGAAGACCTGAATTGTTTTCACATACATGATTGAGTTTTAGGAAGAAAGCCACCATGCAATTGCTTCCTCTCCACCCCTACTTTTCTTCAGGAAGAAGCATCTTGCATATTTCAAGATAGACTTTGCCACAGGAAATTCAGCTTAGACTGTTGTATCTCCTATATATTCAGAAATAAACATATAGTTCATTATATGAACCTAATAGGAGAACTTACTTAAGAATGTGCAACATACTGGTAAAAGTTGCATTCAGTAGGTAGGAACACTGGCTGATGGTATTTGCTGTGTAATATTTCCAAATCACAAAGCCTCAGAGACTTGTTTCATGTGATGCTTGAGCCTAAAATAAACTTCTGACACCTCGTTATTTGTATGCATTGAGAGGCTGCTGATGTAATGCCCACTTTAATATGCTTTCCCAATTTAGTATAGCTGGTGTGGTGAAGTTCTGGTTCTGCTATCAAAAATAATGGAGGGAGATGTATAGCACCACGTCTTGGTGTCTAAGTGAAGAAGAATTAAAGAGATAGTGAAGGGATGCCATGAGGCTGAGCCCTATGACATGGTAGTGGTATATGTCATGTAGAAATTGCACTCAACAGTAAGTCAGATACACTTTGCTCAATAACTTTCTGTACAGTTTGTGCTTAAGAGTGTATATCCCTTTTCATATACGTATACAGGGAATAGCACTAATTAATAATAGCAACAATTAGAGGTAGTAGGGATGCAATTAGAGTTAGCAAAATCTCTATATAGCAAGAAATATAGATTGGTATTACAGGGTTAAGAGACTCACTACTGTAGTGAATATAATTATTATGGATTGCAAACATATAACAATAAATATAGTTATTGATAGTTTATACTTACCAAGACTGTATTTATGACAAGTTTTATATGTATGTATGTGTGTGTGCATGTGTACATGTATGTATATGTTTCGTAAGATTTCCCATACCAAGAGTATCAAATTGATCCCAGCAGTGGATGCCAAACTGGCTTCACAAAGGTCTGACTAAGAAAACTGATCTGAGAAGAGAGCAACCCTCAGAACCGGGTCTAGGATAGGGACCAAACAATGAACAAAGTTATTCACTTTGAGGATGGTCCGTGTAATGGAGTTTGGAGTGAGTCAGGTGTCCTCAGTGGTGGTTTAATTTGCATAGGAAATCCTGTAGGAAAGAGTGTGTGGCACAGGAAGTTCACAGAGAGTTTGGTTCTGGGTTTTTTTGAATAGAAAGGGAGTTATTCTTCCATCACCGAGACTAAAGAGGGTTTGGGACACCACCTCTTAGAGCAGCCAGTAGGTGCTGATTTCTGTTTCACCTTAGACAACTAGAAGACAACGATGTTTCCCACTCTCTCAGGTAAAATTTTACTTCTCACAGACTGTTTTCACCCTTTCAGATAATAAGCTGCTGTTACAGTTCCTTGTTTTTTGGTTGGTGGTGCTTTTGTTTTCCTTTTTTTTTTAAATATTTTTTTTAATCGATGGCACCTTCAAGATGTTTCAGTATTCTCAGATGTCCAGCTTCCCTTTAAAGAGGCCAACTTTGCTGCTCATGGATACTCTGGGTTCCCATCCCCAGGCTAGCAGTTCCTAGGCTGGCAGGCGTTTTATTTTAGAAGAAATTTTGTGATAGAAAACATTTAGAAGACATTTTCTGATAGTATTTTTCCCACTACAACCAGGTCACCTTTCTGGCTGTTCTCATCAATGCGTTCTTAACAAAGCCAAAAATTTCTGTGAGGAAATACACATGTGAGAACTTTTGGCAGTTTGAGTAACCTTCATTATCATCTAGCAGCTATTTGTTAAAGCTTGTCTTTTGCAATGCTCTGTAAATACAACATTGTCATTTTTTACTTTCTGAACACTTTGTGACATCCTCTTCTAGACAACTGAGTTACAGAATGGAGGTAGACTCACTTTCAGAAAAAACAGCCTGTACATTTAGCCGTCCTGTGGGCTATGTGGTGCTTGGTCTTTAGACCAGTACTGATTTTCTGACTGGAATTTTACAGTAGCAACCCACCTCAAAATACAAAGAAATTGTTTGAAAATCAAATGAAGACTACATTTCTTCAGCAGCGATTCTTTGAGGGGGATCCTGCATGCTTTCACTTCAAATTTCTTTTTTTTCCTTCTAATTATTGTTTTGGCTTTGAAGAAGCAGCATGAGGAAGTCTAGCTATCAGAACAAAGTATCTCTCTGTTAATTTTCCATTATGCTATTTGTGCCAGAAGAATAAATGAATTTGTGACCTCCCACTCTTATGTCTTGGAGATACTCAGAAGTTAGAGGAAAGAACCAAGCACTCTGGAGCTCTCACAGATGTGGTTTTTGAAAAATTTTACCCTTAATACTTCCTAAGGATGGTGACTATGGTGACTGTGCAAAAAATATTTCGAGGGACCTCAGTGGTAGGCTGGTATAAACTGCATGTGGCAAAAGCTTGCAGTTTGTATGAACTTAATGTGTAAAAAAGTTCTGAAACAAAACTTGATAATTTTTAGAATCCCTCTTTATTAGAATTAAGTAGCTTCAAATAAAATCTTGAATTTCAGCTATTATCATATAATTTAATGAAGGTCATTTCAGATTCACTGAGGGAAACAGCCTTATCTTAGAGGGAATGTGAATTGCTCAAAGACTTGGCACAGAACTTTCTCTCTTTTAGAAGTATTTTCTTTGGTAATGTTCTCTTAATGTCAATAAGCAAGCTCCTTTTAGTTGCTCCTTACAAGTTTTTCAGGGTTGAATGTTGATGAACGCTAAGAAACCACACATGGTTCACCATCTGAGCTATCTGAGCTCAGTTCTGTTCAGTGTGACTATGCATGCTATTGAAATCTGTTCCACAGCTTTCATTTAGCATCCTTAATGGTGAATTCTTGAAATGTATGATGCAGCTGCTGAGTAGAAAATTTCTGACAGGTACTTTTGCTACAGACACACCAATCTGCTTCCCAAGGTGATTTTGAACACTTTCCAGTAAAATAAAGAAGTTAACTTAAGGATAATATGAGAAGGAATATGCAGCATCAATATATCTTGCCTGTATCCGAAAATTTTCATTGTTAATCAGGTCTGTTGATCAGTCTGGCTTTGTTTTTCTGCTTTATGAAGAAGAGCAATTAGACCTCCAGGAGAATGGAGTAACAGCTTGGATCGTACTCACGATGAAAAAAAAGTAGTACACAGACAAATGCATTATACTCTAAAAGCTATTGAAATGTTTCTGTAGTGCTTTATACAAGGCAATAGTGTGTGTACAATTCATCATATTGCATTTTTTTTACCAGTTTACATAAAAAAGATGTTGGCATGAGTATAAAAACTATGTTTTTAGTGGTAAAAGGGATCTTCAGTAAATATAAGAGGGATTCAAATAGAAAGTAGGCCTGCAAATGGAACTACAGGAGACCCTTGAGAAGCTTCATCTGTTTGTATTTATCTTCCACTGCATGTGTTGTTTATTCTTCTGCTTCACAGCTGAGAGGCTTAGTGTTTTGTTTTGCTTGGTCAATATGGCCACTGTGCTCATCACCAGAAAATACTAAGAATTCTAAATTAAACACAAGAAATATCACAAGTGAATCCTTTACAGTATAATCAAATTAGATATATTTATCATATCGGATATATATATGTGCATGCTCCTGTACAAAGACAAGGTCAACTCTATTTGCATCACTGCCTATCTTATATGGGAGAATAGTAAGACAACACAAAGGCCTTGTATGTGTGAAGCCAAGTGAGTTGTATTTCTTCTTTTCCGAAAAGCGAGCTCCAGGATTTTGCTAGATGATTTGTGTTCTTGATTCCTTTCCATAAGAACTTCTGGTGATTTTTTTTTTTTTTCTTTATAACAATGACCTGCACTTTGGATGATAATGATGAGTTACTTCAGAATGCTTTATTCCTCAGTTGTAGTTCACAGCCAGGAAAGCATCCAGGCCTTTTTCCTCTGTATTTTATTGTGTTCAATGCATAAGAAATGCACAGATATAACTCACAGCATTCCCTCCTCTTTCTAAAGGGAAGTGATTTTTTTTTTCCTTTCTGTCTGCTCTCTCAGAACAAAGTATGTCCTCAATAAAAAAATCTTTGAAAGAAGGGAACTGACCAAATCTTCCAGTGATGCTGGGATTTGTTTGTTGCTTTGAGTAATGAGAGAGAGGGGAAAAAAAGTGAATGTTTTTGAGTTACAGCAAAAAGAAGCTTTCTGCTTTTTGTCTTAATGGAGAAAGAAAGAAATTAAGTCCATTTGCCTTGCCATAATGATTATGCAGAAACTGGACTTAGTAAGAATGACAGGAACATAAGGGAAGTAAAAGACAGAAAATATGTTTCTTAAGAAGCACTGAGGAATAGAAATATAATGTGTTTGTGTTGACTAATGCTTGATGGTTCATGGAATTTCAGAGCTAGCTTACAAATTGCATCTCTAGTTGTCTGGAAAGTCACCCATATGCCCTTTTTAAAGAGTAAACAAAGAAATAAATAAAGATGAATGACCAAAGAAAAATGATAACTTTTGATAATCTGAGGCAACAGATACAAACTCAGTTCTCATGTCATTCAGAAGATTAGTATTAAATCAGAATGTTCATAATCTTCCAGTGACTACATGCCTCTTTTTATTTATCATTCTGATATGATGAAAATATTTGATTCTGGCCAGTGCAGATACAGGTAGTAATTTAATATCTGGCTGCCTTTGGGACTGACTGTGTTGTAAGACAGGCTCTCCAAGCAGAGACAGATTCTAAAGATGTTGGCTTGCTCTTGAATTTGGGTCTTCAGGGGATGAAAAAAGCACCTTCGTTTGAGTGGCATGTGAAGTATGTCTTATACATGTCAAAACAAATATTTTGTATCACTGTAGAAATATATTGATCTCCTAGCTGAGTGGTCTGTGGGAAAGATGTCTTTATGTGGCACTGTTCTGCAGGCACAGACTTGCCTGAATTACATCTTTATGCTTGGAAAAATAATATGGACTAGGTGTTGCATTTTAATGTAGCACAATTCCATGATTAGTCCTGTGTGCTTTGCCTGTAACTTCATTTGGCAAGCACTGAGTTCTGATAGAAGTGCTTTAACAAGTGTTAACAAGCATAATGGCTTTGATGTTGCAAGCACTGTCTCCTCCATTCAAAAACTGAATACAGACAAATGAGATGAGGAATCTTTTTGACTCCTTGTTGATCACCTTTTGTGCCTCTTCTTACATCAATAAACTGCAGTATTGTCTAAATTTAGAAGAGAAGACTGGTTTACACTGCTTTAATTAGTAGAGTTTATACAGCTAAATATGTATTTTTAAAAAATTGGTTTGATCATTTTAGTCTTTCTAACTAATAGCCTCCATAAGGAAACACATAAGGAAGAACAGCTGAAGACATCATTTAAGTTAAGAAATTGTTCCACTCCCAGAGCTGTTTGTTGATGTCAGTAGTGAAATGAAATAATAGACTATCATCAATAGAAACAAAACCATACTGTATTCCACAGAAATGTTACAAGCTTTCATTTGAATCAAATGAAGGAAATGTGCAGAATTGTTACAGGTCCTGTACTGTAATCTCTGCAAGCACTTTATCCTGCTGAGGGGCTGATGGTTGAATGTGTCTGTATTTCTTTTGTTGCAAGATTATTATATGCACGTTGATGGTATATCAAAGGCCAGCCCAAGAGTGTGGAGAGGTAACTGCACTGAACTTTGTTCCTATAGGAAGATATGAAGAGTTGATAATTAAAAGCTGAGCATATGAAGTATCATAGGCTAAAGCAGTAAGTAACTGTGATAATAAAGGAAGAGGTTGGCATGCTATGCAGAGACAGCAAGCTATTTCATTGCAGAAACGATTTGCATCTTCTAGTTCTTTTTCTTTGCAATTTTTCCACAGGAAAGCATATTCACAAAAAAAAAAAAAAAAAAAAAAAAAAAAAAAAAAAAAAGACAAAATGTGCAGGTACTTTTCAATTGCTGTTCTGAATTTGTAAAATATAGGGTGTATATTCTTACTCATGTTTCAAAGTAAAAAAAAAAAAAAAAGAAATCCTTAGCCTTGTCTAATGATTCATCATCCTTCTTTTAGAAGGACACTTGAGCTCTAATGGGTCAAGTATTGTTTAAATGGCCCACACAGGAGAAACAGGAACTTGACTTCCACATATTCACTAGAAAGGATCTTCAGAAAAATAACATCTGGAAACAGTTTGTTGAGTAAGGATTGGAACTGAGGCTTCCTTCAATTGGAGAAAATTCCTGAAGGAATATCAGGCTGAAGTATATAAGCTCCTTCTCTGTATTCACTTTTCCTTTCTGTTTTTCCTTTCTATTCCAGTTCATCAGTCACTCAGTACAGTTTAAGTGAGGGCTTCTTTTGCTACCTCTTTAAAGAGCTGCTAATCCTATGGAGAGAACTGTCTGCTGGCACGCTGACAGTGTGACAATTTATTAAAGATAGGAGTATAAAAACCCTCATTCAATGTAAGGAGGAAATTGAACCAAAGCCTCTGTCTTTTGGATAAATGTTAGGGAAGGCTCATGCATGGACTTAATTGGAACTTACTGACACTGTGTTGAGGAAGAGTGCTAACCATTTAGAATGTATTATTTCCACTACACTGGATGAGCCAGGAGGATCGCTCACTTAATCATATCCTCACTGAACTCAATAGGCAGGTGATGTCCCATGGGATAAGGACTTGGAAAGAAGATGGTCCCAAGGAAGCTGGTTAGTATTTGAGAATCAGTTCCTCCATGCTTGAAAGTGATTCAAATAAGCAGGAAAATGGGCAAAACCAAAACAAAACAAAACAAAAACAAAAAACAACCCACAGACATGCCAGGAGTCATGCATGGATGGACATTTTTTCCTGGCAAACCTCAAACATAAAAAGGAAATACACAAGAGATAGAAGCAAGTACAGATAAGCTGAGAATGTTATAGAGACATTGTCAAAGCATGCAGAGATGCAATTAGGAAAGCCTACCTGAAATTGAGCATGATAAGATATGTCAATGGCAACAAAAGGATTTCCACAAGTACATAAATAGCAAAACAATGTTTAGGGTAAATGCAGACTTGCTATTGGATGGGGCTGAGACCCTGGTGATGTGAGACATGGAAGATGCTGAGGTACTGAATGCCTTTTTTGCCCCAGTCTTTATTAACAAGATTAGCCTTCAGAAATCACAGGCACGGGAGAATGGGAGGAAGCCTGGAGCAAGATTGGCTGCTGGAGGAGGATCTGGCTATAGAATACTTAAGGAAATTGAGCATACAAAAATCCATGGATCCTCAGAGGGTGCACCTGTGAATGCTGAGAGAAACGCCTGATAAAATTGAATCTGCTCTCAATAATCTTTGAATGATTGTAGCAATTGAGAGAGGTTCCTGAGGACAGTGGAAAACAAATATCATTCCTGTCTTCAAAAAGTGCAGGATGACCCGTGAAACTACAGGCAGATAAGCCTCACTTCAGTCCCTAGCAAAATAATGAAGCAACTGATCTTGGAAACAGTTTGCAGATGTACGAAGGACAAGAAGGTCACTGGAAATAATCAGCATGGATTCACATAGGAAAAAACGTTTGACCAATCTGATAAACTTCTATAATGAAATGACCTGATAGATAAAAGGAGAGCACTAGATATTGTCTACATTCAGATAAGCTTTTTATGCTATCTGCCCTAAGATTCTCATAAGCTGACAAAACATGGGCTAAGTGAGCAGTCAGTGAAGTGAACTGAAACCTAATGGCTGGGCCAGAGGCATTGGTAGAACAAAGTATAGTGGGAGGCCAGTATCTAGCAGAGCACTCTTGGTTCAGTCTGGTTCATCATCTTTGTTAATTATCTGGATGATGAAGCAGAGAATGGCTGATAATATACAATTGGGAAGAGCAACTGATATGTCAGAAAGACCTTAGCAAGCTGAAGAAGAGGACTGGCAAGGAGCCTTATGCAGTTCAACAAGGGGAAGTGCCAAATCCTGCACCTGAGAAGACATTATTCCATGCACCAATGTATGCTGAAGTCTAACTAGCTAAAAAGTAGCTTTGTAGAAAGGGACCTGAAGGTCCTGGAGGGCAGCAAGTTGACCATGAGCCAGCTGTATGGCCTTGTGACAAAGAAAACTGACAGTGTCCTCTGCTGTATTAGCAGTGTGAATAGCAAGGTGGGGGAGGTGAGCCCTCCCTTCCACTCAGCATTAGTAAGACCACATTTTAGAGTACTGTGTCCATTTCTGGGCTCCCCAGTACAAGGGAGACGTGTAACAATTAAAATATGTCAAACAAAGGTCCCTTAAGATGACTAAGGGACTGGAGCACCTCTCCAATGAAAAAAAGCTGAAAGAGTTGAGACTGTTTGGCCTAAAGAGAAGGCTCAGGGGGCAGGGGGTGGGAGGTTTACATAAATATCTAAATGCAGGCTGCAAGGTCCAGAAGCACTAGAACAGGTTTCCCAAAGAGGCTGTGTAATTTCCATTTGGACACGGTCCTGGACAGCCTTTTTTAGGTGACCAAGCTCAAGCCAGACATACTGGGCAAAATGACCTCCTTCCACCCTTAACCATTCTGCAGTTGTGTGAACCTTGGTACTCCGTACTTTTCTTGCTTTTATGTTTGAAAAAATTGGATTTTGAATTAATTTGGGTTTAGAAAGCACAGTTGAATCTCTGCTGGTAACTGAACTGAAATACTAAGCAACCATAGGATAAATCTAGAGAATCCCTGGGGATCTGTTTAAGTACAGCATAAGTTAGCAATTATTATTTAGCAGTGATTATTTCATTGGAATTTGGCAGACAAGGAGTTTTGAAAGGTCCTTTAACAAAGGTAATAGTGTTAAAATATTAATTAGTTTGTTTCTATTAAATCTTAAGGCTACCAAACAAGTATTCAGCAGATGCTATAGGATCACATTCGTCACTGCTGCTCTTCAGTTGGTGCTGATTTGGTTGTGCTTTAATGAAGTAGAAATCTATGCAGTTGAAATGGAAATTGCTATCACATGTGTGTTGATTTAGTGTAAAATCAGATCTTTTCATTTTTCTGGTCACAGAGTGACTGACTCTAGTAGTATAATTGTCTCAGTTGCCCTGTAACACTGAGACACTGTAACACTAAAAGTATTCTAACAAATTTTAACAAAAGTTAGCCTTTATTATACATTGCAACATAATCTACAGGAGATAATCTATTTGATTGGTTTGAATGGATTAACAAATATTTTTGGTGAATTTAAATGGAATGTTCAAGAATTGCTAAAGCAATGAAGTTGGAAAAATCCCTGTTTCTGAATCTGTGAAAGCAAGGAATCCTTTCCTTGTCCTCATAGGTATTGATATCCTTACTGATGGCATTAACAGGAAGTGCTTCTAATCTGTGCAACACTGTTGATTTTGGTCAGGAAATATTTTGACATAATTTCAGTGCATTTGGCTTTGTTCCAAGTTGTCTTATTTTCAGGATGAATTCTGCAGGTTGAGAAATGGAACTAAAGTCATATACTGAATGAAAATGATGTGTCGGCCTTTATGTATGGAGAAGGGAAATACGCAGTCATTGTCTGGCAAATAGCTTTAGAAGAATAGGCAGGAGCAAAATTGTTTCCTTGTAAAATAGTTTTACAAAAATAATAAATACAAGTTCGTGGCTGTTACTATAAGGACACAGGACATTATAAATGAACAGTCTGAAGGGAGCTGAAATCTGATTTAACATTATGAGAGAAGCCAGTAGTTGAGCTTAATCCACTGAGCATCTGTTCTTGACTTTGGATTATGAAGATAATGAAGGGGAAGAATGGTTCAGCCTCAAGGAAATAGAATATAAGCAAGTTGGAGGTATGTGGGGAAAAAATGCCAGCACTGTGGATTACAAAGCATTGCTGCATATTAATCTTGTTTAAACTTCAACCTTCGAGTGTGGTAGCAGTGTGGGATAGCACAGAGCAAGAGCTCCTCTCTGAAAACTTCAGCCAAGGTCCTGGACAGGACATAAATTTAAGCCTTTTATCTTTTCCCAAGTTACATTTTGTTTCAATGAATAGATATGGATTCCATGGAAAGTGTGTGAACAAATCAAGCAGACAGTTCATCGTTAAGGCAAAGAAACAATAAGTAAATATCTTGAAAGGGAACTAGGTCTCCAGAAATGCAATGAACAGGAATTATGCTGCAGAACCTGAGGCAGAGAGGCTGTCGTTGTAACTAGGAAGTAATACATCATGTTTTTAAACTTCTGAAGTATATAAAAAATTATTTTGCTTTATGCAAAGATGCAATATGGACCCAGGCATTACTTAAAATGCAGTAAGCTAACTTTGCATTTAGTTTCACAGCTGAGGGCATTCAGTGACATGCCTAGTTTACAGCATCAGAAACTTTTTTGCCCTGTGTGAGTATTAAAAGGTGCTAGGCTACATTTTCAGAGTCATTTTTTCTGTACTTAAAATCCAGTGAGTTACATTCCAGCAGTGAAGTTCTTCATTTACCTTAACAGCTTAAAAAGTCTACACACCTGTCTATAATCAGGCATCTGAATATCTTCGTGTGCAGTTTCCATGGCCTGACAAAAATTAGATCTGTGCTTTTTTTTTCGCTGCCATTATTCTTATAAAAATATTCATTATTATGAGTAAAACTCAGACCATTGACAGTGTGGACAACCATTTTCACAGCAACATGACAGGACTAACTTTACAAAAGCAGCTTCGGGAAATATATCTGCAAGTGAGGAATGTACAAAATAGCACTCATGCAGCCGTCTGTAGCAGATGCATATAGCTGCTTGTGATGCACATAGCTGGTTGTGCCTTTCTGTGCACTAACATGCCTGACTGTCAGCCAAAAGCTGGCTTTATGCTCTTTGCACAAAAGTCACATTTATGATTATCATTGTCTAAACTCACTGGCAAGATAGGACATATTCTATCTGTCAAAGAACAACAGCAGAGACAAACAATATAAAACAAATATATTTATTTCCAGGTGGCTTAGAACTTCCCAAGAATTACTGTCATGTGAAGTTAAATAATTCAGTTTTGAAAGGTAGCCTGCTTAAAAATTTGTCTACTCAAAATAAAATCCAGATAACTAAGTACACTAATTAGTAAGTTTTAATCCTTTTTGTAATGATTTCATAGGCTGAAGTACTGCAGAAGACCAAAACCACATTATGCTGCGTTTTAACACCAGTAACATAAGGGGACGTGTGACAAATGTTGTTTTGATATGCACGCCCAAATGAAATAAAATATTATGCAACAAAATTTATCTTGTCAGTAGGAGGTATGAGATCATATAAGAAACTTTGTCAAATGAACAACCTGACCTGAATACGATTGGTCTATTAGTGAATTTTAGGAATAGAAACTGCGTTAGAATTTTTTTGTTTCAAACCACTGTAAGTCTTGAACTTGTCTCAGCTTTCAACAGAGCTCCAAATAACTCAACTTTCCTACAGATGCTGAGCAAAATATATTCACTGAAACCACTATAACTTCCTTGCTGGGTTTAATTTCCTCTTCTTCACCCGCATCGCTTTGGTATCAGTTTTTGGGAGATGAGCAGGTGGTAATTAGTGGTGGTCTTCCCTTTCTGTGTTCAGTTTTCCCTTCCCTGCCAGCATGACAATCTCATACAGTCCTTAGTTGTTTTTTTGGGAGGCTGCAGAACGAGGTTGTCATTTTTTCTGCTTCATTTTCTGTCACGCGTGGCAAGATTTTCTGCAGGAGTGTCCTCTGTGAAAAGAGAGTAGAGGCTGCCTCTTCTCACAGGAAATGGCCCAAAAGCAGTTGGGTTAGGTAGATAGAGCGTCAAGAGAAAAATAGAGCATTTTCCACGATACTTTGATATTAAGGGGCAGCCATGTACGTACAGGCTGCATGGAACCTTAAAAAAGGTACTTAATAGCACTCCAACAGCACCTGCAGAAAGCAGAATTCTGTAAATACTGTAGCTCTTCGATCTGGACAGGCACAGAATGAAACAGCTTAAAATAAATACAAAGTAACAGTCATCTGATCTACGTTAGTGAAACAATGATTAGAACTGTAGAAGTTGTCTTCACTTCTCTCCTTTATAACTACAGAGATCATTGAAAGTACTACTGAAAAAACTTCAGAGGTTCCTCTTTGCAATGTTAATGCAAGAAGACTTTAAATGGAAATATAAAGACACCTAAATTCCCTGCAGATGGGAAGAAGCCAGGTAACACGTTGTTCTGTTTTACTTAGTACTTAATTCAGTTCCATTTTTCCACCAGGAACTTAAACCATCTTTATATGAAGCAATTTGTGGTGCTTTGCTTGTTTGGTTTTTGCTTTTATGTGTTTGGTGGTTACCTCTAGATACCTCCATTGAAGCAAAATACAACACAGAAATGCAGAGCTGAGCTGAGAGCATGCTTGGGAATGAGTTGATTGCAGTGGATGTCTCTAGTATCCTACTGTAGTCAGCTCTGTTGACTACTGCTGTTAACTATAATAGCTGACTTGTTGTTGACTGATAGTGGCTCTGGGTTCTACTGTACAGCAAATGGCAGAAATATCCAAGCAAGCTTCAAATAATTATGTCAGAAGATATCATCACTCTACTTTATTACACATGTTTAACAGTCTTGGAATACCATCTCAGAAGGCAGTCTGTAAGCTGTTACAAATGACTTGCAGATCTGGCCCCTTTCAAAAGCATCAGCCAAGAGGCTCTACCCCTTCACCTATGTTGCTTCATAACGGATGACAGGTCTCCTCTTGTGAAAGGGTGCAGATAGGAACCTGAACTGCCACTGGAAGGCAGCACTGAATCAGGAAGAAAGGATGTGGAATAGTAAAGTTTATTGCCTCTGGAGCTCATTCCAGTACACAAAATGACAAATCTGGTTCTTGCTACTATGAAGCTTGAGTGGATTGTTCAGTAGGGAGTGTATTCAGTTTAAAAACAGCAGTTTTGTGATGTTGGATGATGTACAGCATGAATAAAAAAAATTAAAAAAAAAAAAAAAAGGAAGAACCTGGCTCACAATGTGAAGAAACCGTGAAGAAAAGCTACTGTTAATTGCTAGTATCTGCTTTTAAAAATGAAGGGTTTTATTACTTTTCTGGTTTCTCCAAGGAAATATTTTGGGAAAAAATATAATTAAAACCTTGACTATTATTTCATGCCAATACTTGTCATTGTTTTGTTTGATTATGTTTGTCTGTGGTCATGGTTACTCCTAATTATATGAGACATTCAAGGATCATTCCACCATCTGGTACTTGCTGGCAATGGCATATTATTCCTCTTGATGACTTTGTACTTCTTTCAAGTTCAGTAAGTGGTGCACAGTTTATTTGTAAACATATCCATCTTTGATATGGTCTTGTATTGAAAACTAGTTGACAACTCGAGAACTCTCTTGTCCATGGAGTGATTTGAGGAGGAGGCTGATTTTGCTGCATTACATAGTAAATGCTTATGCGGCCTCTTGCAGAGATTGTGTACAAATACCTGTTGATAATAAACCTTAACTCCATGTTGCTTTGCATGCAAGTTTTGTGCTTAATGAATTACAGTCTTCATCTCCATTACGTAACTAATAGACCATGAACTTGAGATGACAAAATTTGTCATCATAAGAACAATAAACTGATATTGCTACTGGTTTGAGGTTCTGCAGCAGTCATTATGAACACACAGGCTACTTGATCTTCAGGCACCTGCTACTCCTTAGTGGCTAATTGGTACATACGCATATGATACATGAGTATGTTACATGAATAGCCACTTAAATTGGTGGGGTTGGAACTTGTTGATAAACTGAGCTCTGATATCCCTCTGAAAGTCTGTGGGAGCTGAAGTAATGTTTCAGGTATTGCCACGCTTGCTGCTCATCTGAGAGTCCATCCATGAGCTTCCATTCTCATAGCTGTCTTATACATGTGGCAGTATGTCCTGTGGCCTTGGCCCACTAAGGACCAGGACATACTGTCTTTTATTTTTTTTTCTTTCTTTTTTCACAGCCATTTAAATGGCTTACATATTGTGCATTACTTATATGCAGGATGCTGAGATAGTGATTTCAAAGTTCTAAAACAGCTTCTTTCTGAGGCAAATAAACATCATCCCAGTGTTTGTTTTAGAAGGACAGTTCTGTAGTAAATTTATTGTGAACTTAGTCTTATCCTAATAAGGAAATAAGCCCTGCAGCAGATGAGAATATTTTTTTGCATAATGAAAAAGCAAATAACTTTCGTCAGTATGCAATGCAAATCTAAAATGCATTCAGGTTGTTAAAATGAGATGCATGCTAGGAAAGATCAGGTTGTCATGGAGCTTCAGTTATTAGACTGAAACAATGCATTTTGTGACTCCAAAAGTTAATCTGTAAAAAGCCAAACCAGAGCAAGAGATTTGATATTGGTAATAGTTTACAGCTCGGCTATTTCTGAGAATGTCTGTATGTTTGGTACCATAGTGGGGAGCCCTCTTGTGAGAGATTGGATGCAAATTGTTGTGTCCCTGTGATCTTTCACCTAATTACAAAAATGAGATTACTTTGAGTAGAGATCCATCTCATTTGTTCCCACATTGTCTAGTCAGCACTCGTTTCTTGAATCTTCTTCCTGGGAATGAACTAAAAGAACTTATTTTTGAGTCAATTGTGTATGTAAAGGAGAATGTTTACTCTTGCATGGTAGTTTTTTTTTATTTTAAGATGTTCTGAATTCCTCTTGTCTCTGGTTACATCTACCATGGGAAAGTTTCATGTACGGATAAAGCTAACCTAAGCTTGTTGCTAGATCCACAGCTGGACAGTGGGTAAACTGCAATATGGACTGTATAGCTGAGCTGTACAGCATAATCCAGGAAAAGACATAAATCTAGTTCTATGTATTATTAGAGGGCAGGGAAGGTGTGTGAAGCTCAATATGCACTGTAGCTGTGATGGTGCTAAAAGCACCCATAGCAAAGGTCTACATGATGTGTGCTCCCCATCCTGCAACATGACCTTTATTTCCCATATCCTCACTCCAGCAAAAAACCCACCAGTGGTGGTTGCAGTGGCTGCCTCTGTCTTAAGCAGATAACTGTTGGTTGTAGTTGTGATGGCTGTGACTGGATGTGATGGCTGTACCTGCAGAGCTCATAGTGGATTCATGGGAAATACAACAAAACAATACCCAAGAGCTAATTTGAGCAATGCGCTCACTTAACCACCGTGCTGATCAGTGTACAACACAAGCCAAATATGGAAGAAAATCATATGTTCAGTGAGAACGCAAGAATGACTATGAATCAATCATTTCACCCCATAATTAATGAGCAAGCAGTCCAAGAGCCCATTGAGCCATCCTACATGACAGCTGGCTGCATGACAAGATCTCTCCTGTGTGAGGGTTGCCTCTTGAGGTTACACCTTTGCAAAGATTCTTACACCTTGATGTTAAGAGATTCTTCGCTAGTATGGATCCCTATTAATCGAGTCGCATCTTGTTAAGCTTCGCTAAAATTATATCACAGATGTAACCTATGGACATAAACTTGTCCAAGTCTGGTACCTGCAATGGATTCAGCTGCACTTCGGCTTCTTAGCTCTTTAGTTCAAGGAATTTTGAAACCAAGGGGATCCACTCTGAATTTTGTGACTAGCCAGATGGTCTTCTGGACAGGTGTGTTCAACCCTGTCCTCTATGCAGTAAATAATCATGCGTACTTTGCCAACTCCATTTTTATTTACAATTATGTTGTGTTGTTAACTCACTATTTTATATCAATAAATATATTGCTCCTACTTTCTTATTAATGCCGTGTATAATTCCATTCACAGTAGCCTGTGCCCAGAGTTGATTACCCATTCTTAAAAAGGGTAAAAAAAAAAAAAAAAAAAAAAAAGAACAACCCTAGGAACTACCAACCTATCAGCCCCACCTCTGTGCCTAGGGAGATCGTGGAACAGTCCTGCTGGGAAGCTATACTAAGGCACGTAGAAGTCAAGAAGGTGATACAAGAGAACCAACATGGTTTCACCAAGGGCAAATCCTGCTTAACCAACCCAGTGGCCTGCTACAATGGTGCCACTGCAACAAAGGACAAGGGAAGAGCCCTTGACGACCCCTATCTCAACTCCAGTAAGGCCTTTGACACGGTGCCCCGCAACATCCTTCTCTCCAAATTGGAAAGATACAGATTTGATAGGTGGACTGGTCAATGGACAAAGAACTGGCTGCAGGATCGAGTTCAGAGAGTGGTGGTCAATGGCCCAATGTCTGGGTTGGAGATCAGTGACAAGTAGTGTCCCCCAGGGCTTGATGCCGGGGCCAGTACACTTTAATATCTACATGAGTGACATCAACAGTAGGGTCAAGTGCATCTTCAGTGAGTTTGCTGACAATGAGCAGCAGGTTGTGGTCAACACATCAGAGCAACAGGATGCCATTCAGAGGGACCTTGACAGGCCCATGTGAACTTCAGGAGGTTCAGCAAATCTAAGTGCAAGGTGTCTCTTATGAGGACAGGCTGATAGAGCTGGGGCTCTTCAGCCTGGGGAAGAGGAAGGCTGCGAGATGACCTGACAGGGGCCTTTCAGTATCGAAAGGGGAGCTACAGGAAAGAAGGGGACAGACTCTTTAGCAGGGTCTGTGGTTAGGGCCTTCCAGTACTTGAAGGGAGCATATAAACAGAAAGGGGAATGGCTGTTTATGAGGGTGGATAGCAACAGGACAAGGGGGGGAATGGTCTTCAGTTGAGACAAGGGAGGATTAGGTTAGATATCAGGAGAAGCTTTTACACATAGAGGTTGGTGACGCACTGGATCTTGGATCCCCCATCCCTGGAAGCATTCAAAGCCAGGCTGGGGGTGGCTCTGGGCAGCCTGATCTAGTGGTTGGCTACCCTGCACGTAGCAGGGGGTTGAAACTGGATGATCATTGTGGCCCTTTTCAACCCAGGCCATTTAATGATTCTATAATTCTATTAAATTGCAAACTTAAAGCAGATAGATTTAGACCAAGTATAAAGAAGAATTATTTCACAGTGAGGGTGGTGAGGCACTGGAATAGGTTACCTAGAGATGTGGATGTGGCGAATGCCCCATCCCTGGAGACTTTCAAGGCAAGGTTGGATCAGGCCTCGAGCAACCTATGTAGCTGTGGTGTCCCCATTCATTGCAGGGGAGTTGAACTAGATGGTCTTCAGATGCCATCTTTCATCTCTAAGGATTCTTCATCTCTAAGGATTCTGTGACTGAAAACCATAGTGCACCCTTGAGTCGTTAGCAAGAACAGAACAAAATGCTTCCTACATTAGTAGTGTGAACAGTAGGAAAAAAAAAAGAGTCCTAGGGGAAGAAAAGGGCTAGTGTTGTTGCTGGCAGAAGGTTTGGACTCAAATAGAATTATAACTGCTTCAAAGCAGCTGAAGTTTCAGAGGTTCCGCTTTCCAAGCCATCAGGTTGGGCCTGATCTTTTCTAGGATGACTTATGAATATTTGAGGAGAAATTCTGTCTGCTTCTAGCAGATAAATTTCATTTCCTACTTCCAGCTCTGAACAAAAATTAAGACAGACTCTAAGATAACTCAAGTGTCTACAAGTGACTGACTAGCAGCAGGAAAAAATACAGCTGTACTTAAAAGAGAAATATTAAGAAGAAAAAAAAAAAAAAAGAAAATAACAGAAGAAACAACTAAAAGCAATAAAAAAACCTCACATTCTTTTAACTCAACATCTGCCCTGATGGCATGGTTCTAGCTAGGAGCTCTTATACCTATGTGATCTTTCTGCTGAGAATAGGAACTCTGAAATCATGCCACATCTAAGATTAGAAATGCTTGTTGCAGCAGGAAACAAGCCCAAGTTGTTGATTTGCTGGTGTCGTTCTAGGGCCGGACTGTACTGGGAGAATGGATGGGATTTTAGCTGTTACTTCCACCACCATTCCTTCCACTGGATGGCAATGTTTGACCAGATACCTGACTAAATATGAGGAAACAATAAAATAGAAATCTGTTACTCTTTTGGTGGTAGACGACGTACACATTCTCTTTAGGTTCTACGGCTTTCCTAAATCTGAAGGAAAAGAAGATATTGTTATTGAACTGAACTAAGTGTCTTTTCTCTATTTATAAGTCTTCCAGAAGTGCTTGGAAAACTCCTGGGCCCTGAGCTTCAAAATTAGATGCTTTAGAAAATGTATGTTGATCATTTCATGCCTATGAGAATTTGATAACTTTCTATGAATACAAGCTCAATTAGGAAGTATTTTGTTTTGAGGTTATGGATTTTAGTCTCCACTGCTGAGCAATGCTGTAAACCTGCAGCAAAAATCTGTAAATGATGTTGACTATGCTATGACAGTATACCAGCACACTGACTCTACTTGTGAAGATGATGTTGGTGAGAAGTTGGTGCAGTTTTCGAGTGAGAATCGAGATGAGATGCTTGAAACCTCTTGTCCTATTCTATCCAAGAACCTTTGTACACTGTGCTTTTAAATCTAGGTATTGATTCAGCAGACTGTGGGGATTGGAAATAGATACTATCATAACTCAACCTGAGCATATTTCACAGGTTTTTTTTTTGTCCTACTATGAAGATCAGGAGAAGTAGTACCATCTTCTTGAATGCACTTACACGCCATGCTTTCTGTGTGTGGAAATAATATACAGCCCCAATAGAATTTTTATATCCAGAGCAAAATCTGTTTTGTGAAGAAGTGCCTACTGTACCTGCATGTGTTCAACACTCATCATACAGGATCATGAATTATAGAATGGCTTAGGTTGGAGCAGGCATTAAAGGCTCCATACACCTTTAATATTTCTTCCTTGAGAAAAGTCATTTCTAGTAAGTGTAAAACTTGCCAGATTTTCCAGGATATGGATATCCTGGAAATGGCCATGTAAGCCCTTGAATGCACAAAATTACCAGTCACAGACATTAAAAAAGACACCAAAAAACCCAATAAATAAACAAACACACATCTTTTGCTGATGCTTTGAATCTATGGCATTTTATTTGCAAACTTAATGTTAGTTCTCAGATATATTTCTTATTGAAATCATTCAAGTCTTGAGTGTTGGCACAGTACTCATCCTCCACATAGTGCTTGACTCTGCAGTGCATTTGGCATTTGTTAACGCTGTTTCCTATCCTGTTCCTAAGAAACCACACTCACTCTACTTGAATTGGCCAACTTCCAAATTCTTCTGCCTAATGTTTGTGCTGTAAAACTGTTTTGTTGAAAAGCACTCCGACTTGGCTCACACTTTTGAGAAGGGCCAGATCCATAAGGCATTTGCAACAGTTTACCAACTGATATTTGAGGCGCTATTCCAAGATTGTTAAACTTGTATAATAAAGTAGAGCAATGAAACAAAGGTCAAGGCTTTCATTATGTTTTCTCCCAAAATATTTCCTTGGAGAAACCAGAAAAGTAATAAAACCCTTCATTTTTAAAAGCAGATACTAGCAATTAACAGTAGCTTTTCTTCACGGTTTCTTCACATTGTGAGCCAGGTTCTTCCTTTTTTTTTTTTTTTTTTTTTTTTTTTTTTTTTTTTTTTTATTCATGCTGTACATCATCCAACATCACAAAACTGTTGTTTTTAAACTGAATACACTCCCTGCTGAACAATCCACTCAAGCTTCATAGTAGCAAGAACCAGATTTGTCATTTTGTATACTGGAATGAGCTCCAAAGGCAGTAAACCTTACTATTCCACATCCTTTCTTCCTGATTCAGCGCTGCCTTCCAGTGGCAGTTCAGGTTCCTATCTGCACCCTTTCACAAGAGGAGACCTGTCACCCATAATGAAGCAACATAGGTGAAGGGGTAGAGCCTCGTGGCTGATGCTTTTGAGAGGGGCCAGATCTGCAAGTCATTTGTAACAGCTTACAGACTGACTTCTGAGATGGTATTCCAAGAATGCTCTACTGTATTATACATGTTTCACAGTGATATCTTCTGACATAATCATTTGAAGCTCACTTGGATCTTCCTGCTGTTTGCTGTACTTTCACAAGGCCAGTTGTTTTCAAAACTTTGTTGTGTGCCGTGGGATGTTAAACCTCTACTTCCTAACTCCAAATATTTCTGGGGAGTTGGTAATTAGGGAAAAAGAACTTACATATTATTATATTAAGTTATAAATATACTTGAACTTAATTTAATATAACACATTAAAAGTTAAGCTATGTTATTTTATTGTGATGGGAGCATTTGACTCATGAACAGCTATATGAAGCAAATTCCCAAGAGCAACTGAGTCATTTTGTGCCTAATAATGAGCCTAACACAGGCAAGTACTGGCAGTGTAAATTGACTATCAGTTACTGTCATCTGGAGCACGGAGCATGTGAAGCTTCTTGCAGCTGCAAGAACAGCTGTAACCCAGGTCTATTGTCCTTGCGACCATCCCATGTATTTTTGAAACCTTTTAATGGCATTTTTAGGCCTTGAAAACTGGATGATAGTAATATAAATCTGAATATTCTAAATGACACTGGCTCATTAGGCAGTGCTTTCTACAATAAGATCTAATTTTTGAGAGTTCACTTGGCAAATGAAAACACATTTGAAATGGTACAAGTGTCAGCTTTACAGATGCAAGCAGCATTTTCCCACTTAGCACAGAGGGAGAGGAAAACACTCAAAAGATGTATCTGATTGCTGCTTCTACTCCACATACTCTTCCTTCCAAACGCCCGAGGAACAATGTTGCCTTCATGTGAGGGTGAGGTAAATAGAATATCGCCTGGGGTGACGAACAAGATCCAGGTGGACTGCTACATTCCATAGCAAGATATGGCAGACATTCTTTGCTGTTTATTTACTGGCTTTCACTAACTGCTATACACAGTGAACAAGATCCTTGGCGTGTATTTCAGTCTTGCACTACTAGAATCCCTGGATTTGGAGTCTTCCTTCTTCCTGGTTAATGGTTTTCCTTTTTTAACAGTTTTATATCTTCTAGATTAAGTATTCAGAGAAAATTCAGATTCCTCCCAGGCACATGGAAACAAGAGCAGCTGTTTTGGTAGATATGGAATTGTATTTTTATTACTTAAAATAGAAGAAAAAAAACTACAAAAAGTTACAGATACCAGAGACTGAAAAAAAAAAAAAAAAAGTTCTGTGGGAAAAAAAAAAAAAAAAAAAAAAAAAAATCAGAATTGAATCATTTGGGCTATTAATTATTCCAACATAAGCATCACAGTCTTAGATAGTCTATAGCCCTGGTTGTCTTCCTTACTCAACTTTTTAAGTGCATTGATGATATCTAATATATTTTAGCATTTCTTTTTTCCACATACGAATGACTGCTAAAGCTCCTGTAAGACTTTTTTTTTTAGCTGCGTACTGAACATGAAAATTCAGTGGTAGTATTGGCTTTCTAAATACACAGTTACACTAATAACTAATATAGTATTTCACAGAAGAATTCTATGGTTTTGACAAATGTATTTTGCTCAGCAGCTGTAGAAAAGTTGAGCCAATCAGAGCTCTGTTGAAAATAAAGCTCAATACTTACAGAAGTTTCAAAAAAAAAAATCTAATGCAGTTTCTATTCCTAAAAGACAATAAGAAATCAATTATATTCAGCTCAGGTTGTCCATTTCACAAAGTTTTTTTTGTATGATTTTATGGGGGACAACTCTTCCCTGGTCTTAAATAGGCTACCCAGAGCAGTCATTGGATGCCTCATCCCTGGACACATTCAAGGCCAGGTTGTACGGGGCCCTGGTTGGGCCTGATCTTTTCTGGAATGACTTATGAATATCTACAGAAGAATTCTGTCTGCTTCCAGTGGACAAATTTCATTTCCTCTTTCCAGCCCTGAACATGAACTGGGACAGACTCTAAGCTAACTCCAGTGTCTACTGAATAGTAGCAGGAAAAATGCCGCTCCCACAGCAGAGGAGCTGGATCTCAATGATCACAGAACGGCCAGGATTGGAAGGGCCCTTGAGGATCATGAATCTCCAACCTCCCTGCCACATGCAGGGCCACCAACCACCCCATTTAATACTAGACCAGGCTGCCCAGGGCCCCAGCTAATCTGGCCTTGAACATCCCCAGGGACGGGTGCATACACAACCTCTCAGGGCAGCCTGGTCCAGCACCTCACCACTCTGTAAAGAACTTCCCCCTGACATAGAATCATAGAATCACTAAGGTTAGAAAAGACCTAAAAGATCATCCAGTCCAACCGTTCACCTATTCCCAATAGCTCCCACTAAACCATGTCCCTCAACACAACATCCAGTCTTTCCTTGAACACCCCCAGGCTCGGTGACTCCACCACCTCCCTGGGCATCCATTCCAGTGCCTGACCACCCTTTCTGAAAAGTAACACTTCCTCAGGTCCAGCCTGAATCTCCCCTGGCGTAGCTTGAAACCATTCCCCCTGGTCCTATCACTAATGACAAGAGAGAAGAGGCCAACCCCCAGCTCACTACAACCTCCCTTCAGGAAGTTATAGAGAGCAATAAGGCCTCCCCTGAGCCTCCTCATCTCCAGGCTGAACATTCCCAGCTCCTTCAGCCTCTCCTCATATGGCCTGTGTTCCAGACCCCTCACCAGCTTCGTTGCCCTTCTTTGAACACGTTCCAGGGCCTCAATATCTTTCTTGCAGTGAGGGGCCCAAAACTGGACACAGTACTCAAGGTGTGGCCTCACGAGTGCTGAATATAGGGGAACAATCACCTCTCTGCTCCTGCTTGCAACACTGTTTCTGATGCAAGCCAGGATGCCATTGGCCTTCTTGGCCACCTGAGCACACTGTCTGCTCACGTCCAGCCAAGCATCAATCAATACCCCCAGGTCCATTTCCTCTACGCAGTCCTCCAGCCACTCCGCCCCAAGCCTGCAGCATCGCCTGGGGTTGTTGCGGCCGAAGTGCAGGACCCGGCATTTGGCCTTGTTGAAACTCATCCCATTGGCTCCAGCCAATGTAGAAGTAGAGGTGAAATCCACCGAGGAAGCTTTTGAAGTCTTTTGGAAAGGTAAATAGTCTTGAGATGTAACTTAAAAGATGATGTGTCTGTGTGGAGTTTACGTTACCATGCTGGAAACAAAGTGGCTTTGGTAGGTGGCAAATCTGTTGCATGAAGCAGGTGTTTGGAGGGAAAGGTCATTCTTCCAAACCGGGCAAAAGAAGAGGCGTATTGCAAACACTCAGCTGAATCGAGAATCCAGTCGGTCTCATGGAGTTTTCATGATCAAGTTGGCTCAGGCACCTCTGGATGCAGATGGAGATAGTGTGCTGCAGGTAAATTCTGGGGCATGCTGTTAGAGGAGAAGTGTGTGTGTGTGTGTGCATGGATGGATGTAGAAGTGAGAAAGAGTGGTGAATCTTGCAGCGTGGCCTACTGACTTAAACTTATGCTATTGAACCTCACATACTTTTGGTGAAGTGAATCAAAATTACAGAGTTTCTAAAGTATTTAGTTTCTCTCCTTCCTGTAAATAGAGCAGCAAAGTGAGCAGCAAAGCTGCTTTTTCATTTACTCTTCCTCTGTTTTGAGCCAAACACCATAACGTAAGAGTATGACTTACATTATATTAAGCACTCTTGTCCAAAGCCTCTATCGCGTGCCACAAGACAAAGGATTTGATAAACTTGTTCACAAAAACCCTATGAGGCATTTATTAAAGGCTATAAAAACACTCTCAATCTTAGCCTGAAGGTGTAATATGTGTCTAAATGTGCTGGCTTGGGTTTGTGAGGGATGTTCCCCTGCACCCTGCCCACCCAGCGCCCCCTTACAAGGCAGAGAATATAGAGCTAATAATTAGCCTAACCTAATTTCTTTCCCATAACAGGAGAGGGAACAGATTACTTTAAGCTAGCTGTCCTTAGTTGATCTAGCTGGAAGTGAAAGGACTAACAGAACAAAAGCTGAAGGGAACAGGTTGCGAGAAGCAGGTATGTACTGTGTTCAGACTGCCTGCGAGTTGTATGGGCTAGGCTGTGCATGTGTTAATCTTGTCTCCTGGTAAAGAAACCATGAGAAGAATCATTAAATGTTCTGTTATGATGTTTGGTTATCTCATTTGATGGTCTTCAATCCTCCAGCTTGGAAACTGGAATTTCTGGCAGCATCTGTTGCATTTGTGTGTGCTTCAGATTACTTGGAGAGGCTGTAACAATTGGCTTACGGGTACAGACAGTTTATCTTAAACATCCAGACTAAGTCTTCCCTCCGTAAACTTAAAACCATTTCCCCTTGTCCAGCTGTTATCTATTCTTTCGAAGAGTTGGTTCCTCTCCTGTTTGTAGGCTCCCTTTAATGCCTGCTCCAACCTAAGCCATTCTATAATTCATGATCCTGTATGATGAGTGTTGAACACATGCAGGTACAGTAGGCACTTCTTCACAAAACAGATTTTGCTCTGGATATAAAAATTCTGTTGGGGCTGTATATTATTTCCACACACAGAAAGCATGGCGTGTAAGTGCATTCAAGAAGATGGTACTACTTCTCCTGATCTTCATAGTAGGACAAAAAAAACCTGTGAAATATGCTCAGGTTGAGTTATGATAGTATCTATTTCCAATCCCCACAGTCTGCTGAATCAATACCTAGATTTAAAAGCACAGTGTACAAAGGTTCTTGGATAGAATAGGACAAGAGGTTTCAAGCATCTCATCTTGATTTTCACTCAAAAACTGCACCAACTTCTCACTAACATCATCTTCACAAGTAGAGTCAGTGTGCTGGTATACTGTCATAGCATAGTCAACATCATTTACAGATTTCTGCTGCAGGTTTACAGCATTGCTCAGCTGTGGGGACTAAAATCCATAACCTCAAAACAAAATACTTCCTAATTGAGCTTGTATTCATAGAAAGTTATCAAATTCTCATAGGCATGAAATGATCAACATACATTTTCTAAAGCATCTAATTTTGAAGCTCAGGGCCCAGGAGTTTTCCAAGCACTTCTGGAAGACTTATAAATAGAGAAAAGACACTTAGTTCAGTTCAATAACAATATTTTCTGCTTCTACTACTGAAGACTTCCATTGCTCTGGCTCTTCCAAAGAGTACTTGCGCACCATGTTTTACAAACTCAACTTTGCTTGTTGAAGCAGACACGATTGCCTGAACTGCATTAATACACACATCCAATTTAATAAACAAAAATAACAGATTCCAGTACTGTAATGCTCTAATGTGATGGAACAGACAGCAAAAATAGCAGAGCGGCACAATCCTAGGAAAATGAGAACAAGCTCAAAAACAGCAGCCCCAAGCACAGAAACAAAGGAAGAAAAACTGCTTACCTTAGGAAGTCATCCAATTAACAAGGATCTCCAGCAAGATACCCTTGCCTTCACTGCCAACCCTTAAATGAGGTCTGGGAAGGGGTGGATACTGACTCCACCCTTCCAGTCACTCAGGTGTGTTGCATTGCATACACCTGATCTCCCCTGGGTTGGACCGACCTTCCCACCATGTGCTCAGTCACTGTTTCAGTTCATGATTTAGCATTTTCACTACAAGTACTAGTGTCATAATTTACTCTGACTGAAAGTGCTGTACACCATGGAATTGACAGTGATGTCCAGGAGAGACAATATTGAGATTCTCCATGGAAGAAATGGAGCTTCAGAAAGTAGAAAATGAATGCTCTATGTTGTAAACCAATAAGTGAAAGTACCTGTATCTTTCTGTTTAGGAGTAGGATTTTAATTTTACACAGTTAATATTCTTCTTTAAAGAATCATTTATGCTAATTTCACAACAATGTTATTTAGACGAATTGGATTTACATTTCCAAATATTGGTCTTTACTAGATGAATAAATCTGTGGGAAATTACACTCCATTAGCTCTGGTTTTTTTTGCATTCAAACCTAATGAACTGTTCTTTCTGAATCTGCTCTTTCTTTTATAGGTTAGATTCATATCAAAACTGGATTCCATTAATAATTCCTGCCCACCTCTGATCTCTTTTTGGAAGCATCAGTATTGCAAAGTATTTGAGGAAGGCTTAGTTTGGATCAAGAGGCATAAATTTGAACTCAGTGGAGCTCTAATAAAATATATTACCTGAGAATCTGCACCTTAATATTTACATAAGATAGTGAAGTTTTAATTTGTTTGGCTGAATGTCAAGGCTCCTGTCTATTTTAAGAAATTTTCTTCACTCTGCCTTTGTTTTCACTTGCAGTGAAACTAGTAACATTTCAGCTATTTTTAAATCTAATTCTTAGCTCATATTTCCAACATATGTATGTGGGAGACCTGGACTTAACTTCTCTCCTAAAGTGCCTTAGCCAATGCTCTTCTTTTTTTCTCTTTTATTAGTGACACTCTGCTTTGTAGAATCAAGTATTGATCACAGATTGCTTTTTAGCTAGGATGCTCTTTTGACAGGCCATGGTATTGAGATCTTTGTGTTTTTAATCACCTTGGTGTTTGAGAGGTGTACAGGGGAAGATATTACCATTTCATTTTCCTCTTCCTTCCTCATGCTTGGCTTCATGAATCTATACCAGTAAGTGTTGTTGGAGTTCTGACTGCAAAGGTAGTCAAAGGTGAGTGCTGGATTGGAGTGGGTTATTACAGAACAGCAAACTGCTGGATTAAATTTTGCCTGTGTTTCATCTGTGATGGGTTTGTTCTTTTTCTCTGGGGATGGATGCTTCACAAAGAACATTTGATGATCTGTACTTGATTATTCTGTCTATTGGTGAACAGTAATTGGCTGGGGAAGCTGTGTCTTGGTTGGATAAGGATTACTTTTATTGTCTGGAGGAGACTGGTACTGTCAGTATCAAATAATAATCATGAAACATTACTTTTTTGGGTGGTGTTTGCTTGGTTTACTTTCGGAAAAACAGGGCTTCTGTAAATTTATCCACTGTTTACAGTGTGATCCTCTGGGGACTACTGATGCAAATAAAACTGGGGCATGCAAACATAAACAGTCCAAAGGGCAAATGCTATTCCAACGATCACTTTGAAATGTGTTCCAAATCTCTGTAGGATAGTGTGCAAGCATTTGGGTCTGATTTGTCAGCAGTAAGTGAAATGTACATATATTTGAATTGTGAGCCAGCTGCTGTAACAATGGCAGAATAAAAAGTCCCTGCTCCATAGAAGATGGACCCTACATTAAAAGAGGACCTTATTTTCCCGAGGCATCAGCTCATATTTAGACATCTGACTGAATGGACATAAGTGCTTGGTGCTCAGTTGCATCTTGCCAATTTGTTTTGGTACTTGGGATGCAGTATTCTCCAGGATTCCCTGCTCTGACCTTTTCTCCAGTCTCCACTACTATTTTATTATACACCTTTATGCACACTTATTGTTGTTCACTACTTCTTAAAGCTGCAAATCAAAAACCTTTAATAGTGAGTGCCAGCAGCAGCTTCTGGGCTTGATTAGCTTCTCCATTGCACCTGCACTTTCTTTCACTGCTGTGGCTGCGATGAATCATCTTCAAAAACAAAAGATCAGCCAAAAACCTCTGAAAATCAGCACAAAGTTTGCACTGGAGAAAGTTCTGGGAGGACTTTTGACTTTCACTTTGCTCTTTTCTTACTTTTCCATTTTTGAAGACTTGATGGTACGTTACTGGACAACTTGTATCCATAAAAACTGGGATCTGAGACTAGTTTCTCAGTATTTCTTAAATTACACCCAAGTGTGTTACATTGCAAGTCTTCAAGTATGCTGTTTACATCTTTGTGGTTCCATTCTGCTTTCCATTTTACTCTGCCCCCCCAAAATTTGAGAGGCAATAGTTGTGAGCTACCACTGATGAACTTTGAGTTCTGTGCCCTTTCCCAGGACAAAAGGACAAGGAAACCCATAACACGCGCTTAGCAATGATTACAGCAAACAGGGAAATCAACTGTTCAGCATGGCTGTTCAATCTTTTGGCTTGCCTGGGCTGCATCAGGTGAAGAGGAATTTTCTTGGACCACATATAAAATGTGTAGATTGCTCCAACAATAACGCTTCCTATTTATTTCCATGGAAATGACAACAGATACAAAGAGCATGATAATGTTACTTGATAGAGAAAATTCTCAGCTACAAAATACTATTTTTCATGTAGTCACTACCACTAGCTATGGATTTTCATGAGCAATGAACAAGAGCCTGCATGCCGTGCTTGCAAAAATCTACACCAGTGGAGGCGACCCACTGTTGCCACTGCCACTGTTGAAATGCACCTCCCACCCCCTCACCGTGCATTCATCCACTGTTTGGTCTTCATAAACATTCAGCAAGCATCAATGAATGTCAGTGGGTGCCATTTTTTCCATGCGGAGGAATTCCATTCCACCCCTTTCCTTCGTGTGCACTTCCATGTCAGATCTCATTCTGTCAGGCTGCCTCTCTGCTGCCATCTGTCACACTGCAATAAAATGTATCAGAATACTGGCAGGAAAGTTCAACCACTGCTGCCATACCTCCATCTGCCTCTGATGCTGTGGGCCAACATCGTAAAATAGGAGGCATTACTTTTGAAGCAGCCCTCATTTGTAATACAGTTAATGTATATGAGCAACAAAACTCTAAAGATATGTATTTTTAATTAAAATATTGCAACAAAAACATAAAACAAGTGGAATACTTGACCCTGTTTTTGTGAAACTAATGAATCAGTCTAGTTCCATGGAAATGGCCTTAGTGAGGTCTCAAGGCACTCTTCAGAGAGTTTTGATGAAATTTTAATCTTGGTGCGCTTCATCCTTGAAATTGGTTGTTCACAGAGTGCCAAAAGGCAATGCTGTGAATAAGGTGTGGTTGGGAGGTGAGGGGTATTTCTCTCTGCTAAGGTCTTATGAAAGAGTTATCTTTCGATTTTTGAGTTGAATGTCTGATTGCAACTCTATACATTCTGTTTGAAAATCTGCAGGTAAGGTACTTATGTTGACTGACAATGAAGTTGCAGATATACCAAAATGATGATACTTTCACAATCTGGAAGCCTAGTCTCAAATTCCTTTATCAGAATGGAAAGCAAGGCTGCATATTTTTCACTGTTCACAGAGCTGTGTTTATCAAAATGCATAACATCATTTGCCATCACTGTATAATTGTGGCGTTAGCACAGTGCTAACTGTGCTCTTCCATGTCCTGGTTTCAGCCCAGACAGATCACACACTGATGTTTGATTTTTACTGAGCAATGGTTGTGCGCCCAGGGCCAGCCCAGGCCGCTCAGGAGAGAAAAGACAACACCATGGTGGCAAAGGGCAGGGAGCAGCCACAGACGGGTTTTGCTGGCCTGCATGTGTCCAGTGGGCCATGGGTTGGACGTGTCTGCTAGAGTCTTAGTAGCTTTTATTGATAGGGTACATGCACCAGTGTTTATAAGGAGCTGTGCTGTGGGGCCAAGTACATATGTGTCAGAGTCTTTAAGCAGGAAAGGTTCCTTCCCTAAGCTCATTTTGTCAGACACACATTTATTTAGTTTTCTAGTAAGAATATATGCTGTTTCTGGGGTCTGTTTTTCATGGGGCACATTTTCTAAATAGGTTTAGAATACTGGCTCTTTCAGGAAGGCAGGCCAGGAGCTGCTGTCTTGGCCTTTTTCCAGGTAAGTGCTGGAGCCCCTCGGGGCTGAGATTGACTGCTTTTGATCACAGGGCACTTAGGTCTGCATTCACAATAGCAGCGTGAAGACAAACCGCTTTGTCCAATCGGGAGTCACACTTTCAAGGATACATAACTCCCTTGGATCTTCTGTAAGTCAAAAATAACATCTTAAAATTGAATACCCTCTCCAAAAACATTGCTTTTGGAGGAGAGCTTCCGTAGAGGGGAGAAAATACGACCCAGAAAATGACAGCTGAAGTATTAGGAAGTCTTTTCTGAAAAGGATTAATCTTGCAACTCTTTGTCTTTCAGATACATTTTTTCTTTATTTTCATCTCCAGTTAATGGTTACGAGTAAAGGCAGAGTTCTCATTCTTGCATATTCCGTTAATCCTCGCCTGGATAATCTGGATAATTTTTTGGTTTGTTTGTTTGTTTGGTGTTTTTTTAGTGTCTTTTTGTTGTTTTGAATCTGATGGAGATCCATCCTTCTATTGCTTGGGTGAATCTTGCAGTGCTGTATATGCTCTTTTTATATGTCTTATATTATTAGAGTCTGACTTTTCCTTTCGTCACCACATTCCTGTTTCAGCCATCTGAACATTTGATCCTAACATGAATCCACTCCAGTAGATCGTGCACATACAAAACTAGGCCTGGAAGGTCATACAGGAAACACTGTTTCATTATTTGGTTAAGTATTATCATTGTCAGACACTAGGAAAGCAGACGTGATTCAGAACATCCATATCATATTGTTATTTTTTTTAATGTCCTCTGGTGACTTGAATGGTGCAAGAAATTATGAGCTTTCCAGAAAGGGATATTGGTGGTAGTGGGTGGAGCTTGAATCCGTGATCTACCAGTTTTTAACCCCAAGCATGTCTTCTGTGATAATTTACTTCTCCTGAAGTGCATTTTCTCAGTGCTCATAGGCTGGTACAGACTGAATGCACTCTCTTTAGACCTGAATAACTTCAGTAATGAACAAAATATTTACACAGATGTAAGCATTGCACAAATTATGACTTAAACTTTTAGCATGTGCCTTAGACTTAACATGGAGTGAGGGCACAAAGCCACGAAGTAAATTAGCCTTAAATTACTGGAGCACTATGTTTGCAAGTCTAAAGGAAGAAAGAAGTTTGTCACTATTTCTCTTTTGCTTTTGCCCATGGGCCAGAGTTAATGCAAATATGATCCCCACACCGGTATCCCAGAAGGAGACTTCCTGAAGGTACAACTTCTAGAAACGCATGTCAGATTTTGGAGTTCTTGAAAGACATCTTTCTTGGGGCAAAGCTTTGGGGGATGATTCATCAAATCAAGCAGTCGTTGGGAAACGTAAAGGCAGGTGTAGCTGAAGGACAAATTCACATTTGCCTGTGCTTAGAGGCCTTCTGTTACAAACATGCTCTGAGGTTTTGTTTATTCACTCTCACCTCTGAAAAACAAAAACAAACAAAAAAACCCAGCTTCAACACTTGGTTATCAAAATTTGCACACTTTAGAGTTTATAATAATTTAGAGGACTCAAAATGTTAGTAGGATCAGTTTTGATTTAGTTAGGACACAACAGCCAAATGATGGATGGCTTGAGTAGCCCCTAGAAAATGGCTTGTCTGTTGTTGTTAATGTGAGCCTTCTCCTTGATGTTTCCTCAATCTCTGACAGAATGGTGGATTTCAAACTCATCTATGTTGCCCTTGCAGCAGTGTCCTCATTCAGTGCCTCTTTGGTACATTTCTCATCTGTGCAGATACTAAATGTACAAAACCATGGCTGTGTAATGTGACAGATTACATTAATATGAGTTATGCATGCAAAGAAAAGAGCAGAAATGGTGAAATGATGATAATAAATTGGGAAGGTATGGGACAGTTACGGATATACATCTCTAGGGAAATGTTTTTACTTAAATTTGCAGCAGACATGCTGTATTTCAGGAAAAAAAAAGGTAGAGAATTGTGTACTTCCTCAATGGGAAGAGTTAAAAGCTGTGGAAAATCCTCCATACCATGGAATTCCTTCAAATATCCGTCGAAAAGAATTGCATCATTTTGGTTGGGCAATTAAATCAGCTTCTTTGCTGAACGTAGAATGAATACAGAACATCTCCCTGAAAACCTGCATAACCAAGGAGGAGTGTCACCAGCACAACTGGTGATTTATAGCATTGTAAAGCTGTTAAGTAACTGGGTAACCCCTTCAGCCACTTGCTTTTGCTTACTGGGTGTGAAACTCCTAGAATGACAGAAATGCTCCATATCCCACCAAGAAGTGTTAATTAGGATAGTCTTTCCTAAATGACAAATTCAGAAAATGCTGAAAACAAAACTAAGGTCTCTGTTTGACTCCCACTGAAACAAGCAGTCTGTTTAGGCATCATGGCAAAGCTCAAATCTGAGAACTTCCTGGGTAAACGGATGCATAGGGCTGCACAGAGCAAAATCACTTCTGTGGCCTGCCAAAAAGTTCACCTTTTAGGATGGGATGAAGTAGTACTTTGTTCTTGTACTGATTTCCTTCATGGGATAGAGGCCATGATTTTTCTCCAACCTGTGTATTCTACCCCTTTGTTCACTGTTAAGCCAGCTTTTAATGGGCTTGTCATTCCTAAACAATACATAAGGAAATGCCTGGTCATATAATATTGGCATGAGAAGCAATAAAGGAACAGAAAAGGATGTTCTCCTCTGTACAAAGTTTTGGCTCTAATTTCTATGGTGCTCACCCAATATTTTGAGAAGGAAAACGCAAGTGTGCCACCGTGCTGCAAAAGGCACAACCAAAAACCTTCATGTGAGGGTGAGGTAAATAGAATATTGCCTGGGGTCACGAACAAGATCCAGGTGGACTGCTACATTCCATAGCAAGATATGGCAGACATTCTTTGCTGTTTATTTACTGGCTTTCACTAGCTGCTATACACAGTGAACAAGATCCTTGGTGTGTATTTCAGTCTTGCACTACTAGAATCCCTGGATTTGGAGTCTTCCTTCTTCCTGGTTAATGGTTTTCCTTTTTTAACAGTTCTATATCTTCTAGATTAAGTATTCAGAGAAAATTCGGATTCCTCCCAGGCACATGGAAACAAGAGCAGCTGTTTTGGTAGATATGGGATTGTATTTTTATTACTTAAAATAGAAGAAAAAAAACTTCAAAAAGTTACAGATACCAGAGACTGAAAAAAAAAAAAAAAGTTCTGTGGGGAAAAAAAAAAAAAAAGAAATCAGAATTGAATCATTTGGGCTATTAATTATTCCAACATAAGCATCACAGTCTTAGATAGTCTATAGCCCTGGTTGTCTTCCTTACTCAACTTTTTAAGTGCATTGATGATATCTAATATATTTTAGCATTTCTTTTTTCCACATACGAATGACTGCTAAAGCTCCTGTAAGACTTTTTTTTTTTAGCTGCGTACTGAACATGAAAATTCAGTGGTAGTATTGGCTTTCTAAATACACAGTTACACTAATAACTAATATAGTATTTCACAGAAGAATTCTATGGTTTTGACAAATGTATTTTGCTCAGCAGCTGTAGAAAAGTTGAGCCAATCAGAGCTCTGTTGAAAATAAAGCTCGATACTTACAGAAGTTTAAAAAAAAAAAAATCTAATGCAGTTTCTATTCCTAAAAGACAATAAGAAATCAATTATATTCAGCTCAGGTTGTCCATTTCACAAAGTTTTTTTTGTATGATTTTATGGGGGACAACTCATCCCTGGTCTTAAATAGGCTACCCAGAGCAGTCATTGGATGCCTCATCCCTGGACACATTCAAGGCCAGGTTGTACGGGGCCCTGGCTGGGCCTGATCTTTTCTGGAATGACTTATGAATATCTACAGAAGAATTCTGTCTGCTTCCAGTGGACAAATTTCATTTCCTCTTTCCAGCCCTGAACATGAACTGGGACAGACTCTAAGCTAACTCCAGTGTCTACTGAATAGTAGCAGGAAAAATGTTGCTCCCACAGCAGAGGAGCTGGATCTCAATGATCACAGAACGGCCAGGATTGGAAGGGCCCTTGAGGATCATGAATCTCCAACCTCCCTGCCACATGCAGGGCCACCAACCACCCCATTTAATACTAGACCAGGCTGCCCAGGGCCCCAGCTAATCTGGCCTTGAACATCCCCAGGGACGGGTGCATACACAACCTCTCAGGGCAGCCTGGTCCAGCGCCTCACCACTCTGTAAAGAACTTCCCCCTGACATAGAATCATAGAATCACTAAGGTTGGAAAAGACCTAAAAGATCATCCAGTCCAACCGTTCACCTATTCCCAATAGCTCCTACTAAACCATGTCCCTCAACACAACATCCAGTCTTTCCTTGAACACCCCCAGGCTCGGTGACTCCACCACCTCCCTGGGCATCCATTCCAGTGCCTGACCACCCTTTCTGAAAAGTAATACTTCCTCATGTCCAGCCTGAATCTCCCCTGGCGTAGCTTGAAGCCATTGCCCCTGGTCCTATCACTAATGACACGAGAGAAGAGGCCGACCCCCAGCTCACTACAACCTCCCTTCAGGAAGTTATAGAGAGCAATAAGGTCTCCCCTGAGCCTCCTCTTCTCCAGGCTGAACATTCCCAGCTCCTTCAGCCTCTCCTCATATGGCCTGTGTTCCAGACCCCTCACCAGCTTCGTTGCCCTTCTTTGAACACGTTCCAGGGCCTCAATATCTTTCTTGCAGTGAGGGGCCCAAAACTGGACACAGTACTCAAGGTGCGGCCTCACCAGTGCTGAATACAGGGGAACAATCACCTCCCTGCTCCTGCTTGCAACACTGTTTCTGATGCAAGCCAGGATGCCATTGTCCTTCTTGGCCACCTGGGCACACTGTCGGCTCTTGTTCAGCCGAGCATCAATCAATACCCCCAGGTCCATTTCCTCTACGCAGTCCTCCAGCCACACCGCCCCAAGCCTGTAGCGTCGCCTGGGGTTGTTGTGGCCAAAGTGCAGGACCCGGCATTTGGCCTTGTTGAAACTCATCCCATTGGCTCCAGCCAATGTAGAAGTAGAGGTGAAATCCACCGAGGAAGCTTTTGAAGTCTTTTGGAAAGGTAAATAGTCTTGAGATGTAACTTAAAAGATGATGTGTCTGTGTGGAGTTTACGTTACCATGCTGGAAACAAAGTGGCTTTGGTAGGTGGCAAATCTGTTGCATGAAGCAGGTGTTTGGAGGGAAAGGTCATTCTTCCAAACCGGGCAAAAGAAGAGGCGTATTGCAAACACTCAGCTGAATCGAGAATCCAGTCGGTCTCATGGAGTTTTCATGATCAAGTTGGCTCAGGCACCTCTGGATGCAGATGGAGATAGTGTGCTGCAGGTAAATTCTGGGGCATGCTGTTAGAGGAGAAGTGTGTGTGTGCGTGTGTGTGTTGTGCATGGATGGATGTAGAAGTGAGAAAGAGTGGTGAATCTTGCAGCGTGGCCTACTGACTTAAACTTATGCTATTGAACCTCACATACTTTTGGTGAAGTGAATCAAAATTACAGAGTTTCTAAAGTATTTAGTTTCTCTCCTTCCTGTAAATAGAGCAGCAAAGTGAGCAGCAAAGCTGCTTTTTCATTTACTCTTCCTCTGTTTTGAGCCAAACACCATAACGTAAGAGTATGACTTAGATTATATTAAGCACTCTAGTCCAAAGCCTCTATCGTGTGCCACAAGACAAAGGATTTGATAAACTTGTTCACAAAAACCCTATGAGGCATTTATTAAAGGCTATAAAAACACTCTCAATCTTAGCCTGAAGGTGTAATATGTGTTTAAATGTGCTGGCTTGGGTTTGTGAGGGATGTTCCCCTGCACCCTGCCCACCCAGCGCCCCCTTACAAGGCAGAGAATATAGAGCTAATAATTAGCCTAACCTAATTTCTTTCCCATAACAGGAGAGGGAACAGATTACTTTAAGCTAGCTGTCCTTAGTTGATCTAGCTGGAAGTGAAAGGACTAACAGAACAAAAGCTGAAGGGAACAGGTTGCGAGAAGCAGGTACGTACCGTGTTCAGACTGCCTGTGAGTTGTATGGGCTAGGCTGTGCATGTGTTAATCTTGTCTCCTGGTAAAGAAACCATGAGAAGAATCATTAAATGTTCTGTTATGATGTTTGGTTATCTCATTTGATGGTCTTCAATCCTCCAGCTTGGAAACTGGAATTTTTGGCAGCATCTGTTGCATTTGTGTGTGCTTCAGATTACTTGGAGAGGCTGTAACAATTGGCTTACGGGTACAGACAGTTTATCTTAAACATCCAGACTAAGTCTTCCCTCCATAAACTTAAAACCATTTCCCCTTGTCCAGCTGTTATCTATTCTTTCAAAGAGTTGGTTCCTCTCCTGTTGTAGGCTCCCTTTAATGCCTGCTCCAACCTAAGCCATTCTATAATTCATGATCCTGTATGATGAGTGTTGAACACATGCAGGTACAGTAGGCACTTCTTCACAAAACAGATTTTGCTCTGGATATAAAAATTCTGTTGGGGCTGTATATTATTTCCACACACAGAAAGCATAGCGTATAAGTGCATTCAAGAAGATGGTACTACTTCTCCTGATCTTCATAGTAGGACAAAAAAAACCTGTGAAATATGCTCAGGTTGAGTTATGATAGTATCTATTTCCAATCCCCACAGCCTGCTGAATCAATACCTAGATTTAAAAGCACAGTGTACAAAGGTTCTTGGATAGAATAGGACAAGAGGTTTCAAGCATCTCATCTCGATTTTCACTCGAAAACTGCACCAACTTCTCACTAACATCATCTTCACAAGTAGAGTCAGTGTGCTGGTATACTGTCATAGCATAGTCAACATCATTTACAGATTTCTGCTGCAGGTTTACAGCATTGCTCAGCTGTGGAGACTAAAATCCATAACCTCAAAACAAAATACTTCCTAATTGAGCTTGTATTCATAGAAAGTTATCAAATTCTCATAGGCATGAAATGATCAACATACATTTTCTAAAGCATCTAATTTTGAAGCTCAGGGTCCAGGAGTTTTCCGAGCACTTCTGGAAGACTTATAAATAGAGAAAAGACACTTAGTTCAGTTCAATAACAATATTTTCTGCTTCTACTACTGAAGACTTCCATTGCTCTGGCTCTTCCAAAGAGTACTTGCACACCATGTTTTACAAACTCAACTTTGCTTGTTGAAGCAGACACGATTGCCTGAACTGCATTAATACACACATCCAATTTAATAAACAAAAATAACAGATTCCAGTGCTGTAATGCTCTAATGTGATGGAACAGACAGCAAAAATAGCAGAGCGGCACAATCCCAGGAAAATGAGAACAAGCTCAAAAACAGCAGCCCCAAGCACAGAAACAAAGGAAGAAAAACTGCTTACCTTAGGAAGTCTTCCAATTAACAAGGATCTCCAGCAAGATACCCTTGCCTTCACTGCCAACCCTTAAATGAGGTCTGGGAAGGGGTGGATACTGACTCCACCCTTCCAGTCACTCAGGTGTGTTGCATTGCATACACCTGATCTCCCCTGGGTTGGACCGACCTTCCCACCATGTGCTCAGTCACTGTTTCAGTTCATGATTTAGCATTTTCACTACAAGTACTGGTGTCATAATTTACTCTGACTGAAAGTGCTGTACACCATGGAATTGACAGTAATGTCCAGGAGAGACAATATTGAGATTCTCCATGGAAGAAATGGAGCTTCAGAAAATAGAAAATGAATGCTCTATGTTGTAAACCAATAAGTGAAAGTACCTGTATCTTTCTGTTTAGGAGTAGGATTTTAATTTTACACAGTTAATATTCTTCTTTAAAGAATCATTTATGCTAATTTCACAACAATGTTATTTAGACGAATTGGATTTACATTTCCAAATATTGGTCTTTACTAGATGAATAAATCTGTGGGAAATTACACTCCATTAGCTCTGTTTTTTTTGCATTCAAACCTAATGAACTGTTCTTTCTGAATCTGCTCTTTCTTTTATAGGTTAGATTCATATCAAAACTGGATTCCATTAATAATTCCTGCCCACCTCTGATCTCTTTTTGGAAGCATCAATATTGCAAAGTATTTGAGGAAGGCTTAGTTTGGATCAAGTGGCATAAATTTGAACTCAGTGGAGCTCTAATAAAATATATTACCTGAGAATCTGCACCTTAATATTTACATAAGATAGTGAAGTTTTAATTTGTTTGGCTGAATGTCAAGGCTCCTGTCTATTTTAAGAAATTTTCTTCACTCTGCCTTTGTTTTCACTTGCAGTGAAACTAGTAACATTTCAGCTATTTTTAAATCTAATTCTTAGCTCATATTTCCAACATATGTATGTGGGAGACCTGGACTTAACTTCTCTCCTAAAGTGCCTTAGCCAATGCTCTTCTTTTTTTCTTTTTTATTAGTGACACTCTGCTTTGTAGAATCAAGTATTGATCACAGATTTCTTTTTAGCTAGGATGCTCTTTTGACAGGCCATGGTATTGAGATCTTTGTGTTTTTAATCACCTTGGTGTTTGAGAGGTGTACAGGGGAAGATATTACCATTTCATTTTCCTCTTCCTTCCTCATGCTTGGCTTCATGAATCTATACCAGTAAGTGTTGTTGGAGTTCTGACTGCAAAGGTAGTCAAAGGTGAGTGCTGGATTGGAGTGGGTTATTACAGAACAGCAAACTGCTTGATTAAATTTTGCCTGTGTTTCATCTGTGATGGGTTTGTTCTTTTTCTCTGGGGATGGATGCTTCACAAAGAACATTTGATGATCTGTACTAGATTATTCTGTCTATTGGTGAACAGTAATTGGCTGGGGAAGCTGTGTCTTGGTTGGATAAGGATTACTTTTATTGTCTGGAGGAGACTGGTACTGTCAGTATCAAATAATAATCATGAAACATTACTTTTTTGGGTGGTGATTGCTTGGTTTACTTTCGGAAAAACAGGGCTTCTGTAAATTTATCCACTGTTTACAGTGTGATCCTCTGGGGACTACTGATGCAAATAAAACTGGGGCATGCAAACATAAACAGTCCAAAGGGCAAATGCTATTCCAACGATCACTTTGAAATGTGTTCCAAATCTCTGTAGGAGAGTGTGCAAGCATTTGGGTCTGATTTGTCAGCAGTAAGTGAAATGTACGTATATTTGAATTGTGAGCCAGCTGGTGTAACAATGGCAGAATAAAAAGTCCCTGCTCCATAGAAGATGGACCCTACATTAAAAGAGGACCTTATTTTCCCGAGGCATCAGCTCATATTTAGACATCTGACTGAATGGACATAAGTGCTTGGTGCTCAGTTGCATCTTGCCAATTTGTTTTGGTACTTGGGATGCAGTATTCTCCAGGATTCCTTGCTCTGACCTTTTCTCCAGTCTCCACTACTATTTTATTATACACCTTTATGCACACTTATTGTTGTTCACTACTTCTTAAAGCTGCAAATCAAAAACCTTTAATAGTGAGTGCCAGCAGCAGCTTCTGGGCTTGATTAGCTTCTCCATTGCACCTGCACTTTCTTTCACTGCTGTGGCTGCGATGAATCATCTTCAAAAACAAAAGATCAGCCAAAAACCTCTGAAAATCAGCACAAAGTTTGCACTGGAGAAAGTTCTGGGAGGACTTTTGACTTTCACTTTGCTCTTTTCTTACTTTTCCATTTTTGAAGACTTGATGGTACGTTACTGGACAACTTGTATCCATAAAAACTGGGATCTGAGACTAGTTTCTCAGTATTTCTTAAATTACACCCAAGTGTGTTACATTGCAAGTGTTCAAGTATGCTGTTTACATCTTTGTGGTTCCATTCTGCTTTCCATTTTACTCTGCCCCCCCAAAATTTGAGAGGCAATAGTTGTGAGCTACCACTGATGAACTTTGAGTTCTGTGCCCTTTCCCAGGACAAAAGGACAAGGAAACCCATAACGCGCGCTTAGCAATGATTACAGCAAACAGGGAAATCAACTGTTCAGCATGGCTGTTCAATCTTTTGGCTTGCCTGGGCTGCATCAGGTGAAGAGGAATTTTCTTGGGCCACATATAAAATGTGTAGATTGCTCCAACAATAACGCTTCCTATTTATTTCCATGGAAATGACAACAGATACAAAGAGCATGAAAATGTTACTAGATAGAGAAAATTCTCAGCTACAAAATACTATTTTTCATGTAGTCACTACTACTAGCTATGGATTTTCATGAGCAATGAACAAGAGCCTGCATGCCGTGCTTGCAAAAATCTACACCAGTGGAGGCGACCCACTGTTGCCACTGCCACTGTTGAAATGCACCTCCCACCCCCTCACCGTGCATTCATCCACTGTTTGGTCTTCATAAACATTCAGCAAGCATCAATGAATGTCAGTGGGTGCCATTTTTTCCATGCGGAGGAATTCAATTCCACCCCTTTGCTTCGTGTGCACTTCCATGTCAGATCTCATTCTGTCAGGCTGCCTCTCTGCTGCCATCTGTCACACTGCAATAAAATGTATCAGAATACTGGCAGGAAAGTTCAACCACTGCTGCCATACCTCCATCTGCCTCTGATGCTGTGGGCCAACATCGTAAAATAGGAGGCATTACTTTTGAAGCAGCCCTCATTTGTAATACAGTTAATGTATATGAGCAACAAAACTCTAAAGATATATATTTTTAATTAAAATATTGCAACAAAAACATGAAATAAGTGGAATACTTGACCCTGTTTTTGTGAAACTAATGAATCAGTCTAGTTCCATGGAAATGGCCTTAGTGAGGTCTCAAGGCACTCTTCAGAGAGTTTTGATGAAATTTTAATCTTGGTGCGCTTCATCCTTGAAAATGGTTGTTCACAGAGTGCCAAAAGGCAATGCTGTGAATAAGCTGTGGTTGGGAGGTGAGGGGTATTTCTCTCTGCTAAGGTCTTATGAAAGAGTTATCTTTCGATTTTTGAGTTGAATGTCTGATTGCAACTCTATACATTCTGTTTGAAAATCTGCAGGTAAGGTACTTATGTTGACTGACAATGAAGTTGCAGATATACCAAAATGATGATACTTTCACAGTCTGGAAGCCTAGTCTCAAATTCCTTTATCAGAATGGAAAGCAAGGCTGCATATTTTTCACTGTTCACAGAGCTGTGTTTATCAAAATGCATAACATCATTTGCCATCACTGTATAATTGTGGCGTTAGCACAGTGCTAACTGTGCTCTTCCATGTCCTGGTTTCAGCCCAGACAGATCACACACTGATGTTTGATTTTTACTGAGCAATGGTTGTGCGCCCAGGGCCAGCCCAGGCCGCTCAGGAGAGAAAAGACAACACCATGGTGGCAAAGGGCAGGGAGCAGCCACAGACGGGTTTTGCTGGCCTGCATGTGTCCAGTGGGCCATGGGTTGGACGTGTCTGCTAGAGTCTTAGTAGCTTTTATTGATAGGGTACATGCACCAGTGTTTATAAGGAGCTGTGCTGTGGGGCCAAGTACATATGTGTCAGAGTCTTTAAGCAGGAAAGGTTCCTTCCCTAAGCTCATTTTGTCAGACACACATGTATTTAGTTTTCTAGTAAGAATATATGCTGTTTCTGGGGTCTGTTTTTCATGGGGCACATTTTCTAAATAGGTTTAGAATACTGGCTCTTTCAGGAAGGCAGGCCAGGAGCTGCTGTCTTGGCCTTTTTCCAGATAAGTGCTGGAGCCCCTCGGGGCTGAGATTGACTGCTTTTGATCACAGGGCACTTAGGTCCGCATTCACAATAGCAGCGTGAAGACAAACCGCTTTGTCCAATCGGGAGTCACACTTTCAAGGATACATAACTCCCTTTGATCTTCTGTAAGTCAAAAATAACATCTTAAAATTGAATACCCTCTCCAAAACATTGCTTTTGGAGGAGAGCTTCCGTAGAGGGGAGAAAATACGACCCAGAAAATGACAGCTGAAGTATTAGGAAGTCTTTTCTGAAAAGGATTAATCTTGCAACTGTTTGTCTTTCAGATACATTTTTTCTTTATTTTCATCTCCAGTTAATGGTTACGAGTAAAGGCAGAGTTCTCATTCTTGCAAATTCTGTTAATCCTCGCCTGGATAATCTGGATAATTTTTTGGTTTGTTTGTTTGTTTGGTGTTTTTTTAGTGTCTTTTTGTTGTTTTGAATCTGATGGAGATCCATCCTTCTATTGCTTGGGTGAATCTTGCAGTGCTCTTTTTATATGTCTTATATTATTAGAGTCTGACTTTTCCTTTCGTCACCACATTCCTGTTTCAGCCATCTGAACATTTGATCCTAACATGAATCCACTCCAGTAGATCCTGCACATACAAAACTAGGCCTGGAAGGTCATACAGGAAACACTGTTTCATTATTTGGTTAAGTATTATCATTGTCAGACACTAGGAAAGCAGACGTGATTCAGAACATCCATATCATATTGTTATTTTTTTAATGTCCTCTGGTGACTTGAATGGTGCAAAAAATTATGAGCTTTCCAGAAAGGGATATTGGTGGTAGTGGGTGGAGCTTGAATCCGTGATCTACCAGTTTTTAACCCCAAGTATGTCTTCTGTGATAATTCACTTCTCCTGAAGTGCATTTTCTCAGCGCTCATAGGCTGGTACAGACTGAATGCACTCTCTTTAGACCTGAATAACTTCAGTAATGAACAAAATATTTACACAGATGTAAGCATTGCACAAATTATGACTTAAACTTTTAGCATGTGCCTTAGACTTAACATGGAGTGAGGGCACAAAGCCACGAAGTAAATTAGCCTTAAATTACTGGAGCACTATGTTTGCAAGTCTAAAGGAAGAAAGAAGTTTGTCACTATCTCTCTTTTGCTTTTGCCCATGGGCCAGAGTTAATGCAAATATGATCCCCACACCGGTATCCCAGAAGGAGACTTCCTGAAGGTACAACTTCTAGAAACGCATGTCAGATTTTGGAGTTCTTGAAAGACATCTTTCTTGGGGCAAAGCTTTGGGGGATGATTCATCAAATCAAGCAGTCGTTGGGAAACGTAAAGGCAGGTGTAGCTGAGGGACAAATTCACATTTGCCTGTGCTTAGAGGCCTTCTGTTACAAACATGCTCTGAGGTTTTGTTTATTCACTCTCACCTCTGAAAAACAAAAACAAACAAAAAAACCCAGCTTCAACACTTGGTTATCAAAATTTGCACACTTTAGAGTTTATAATAATTTAGAGGGCTCAAAATGTTAGTAGGATCAGTTTTGATTTAGTTAGGACACAACAGCCAAATGATGGATGGCTTGAGTAGCCGCTAGAAAATGGCTTGTCTGTTGTTGTTAACGTGAGCCTTCTCCTTGATGTTTCCTCAATCTCTGACAGAATGGTGGATTTCAAACTCATCTATGTTGCCCTTGCAGCAGCGTCCTCATTCAGTGCCTCTTTGGTACATTTCTCATCTGTGCAGATACTAAATGTACAAAACCATGGCTGTGTAATGTGACAGATTACATTAATATGAGTTATGCATGCAAAGGAAAGAGCAGAAATGGTGAAATGATGATAATAAATTGGGAAGGTATGGGACAGTTACGGATATACATCTCTAGGGAAATGTTTTTACTTAAATTTGCAGCAGACATGATGTATTTCAGGAAAAAAAAAGGTAGAGAATTGTGTACTTCCTCAATGGGAAGAGTTAAAAGCTGTGGAAAATCCTCCATACCATGGAATTCCTTCAAATATCCGTCGAAAAGGATTGCATCATTCTGGTTGGGCAATTAAATCAGCTTCTTTGCTGAACGTAGAATGAATACAGAACATCTCCCTGAAAACCTGCATAACCAAGGAGGAGTGTCACCAGCACAACTGGTGATTTATAGCATTGTAAAACTGTTAAGTACCTGGGTAACCCCTTCAGCCACTTGCTTTTGCTTACTGGGTGTGAAACTCCTAGAATGACAGAAATGCTCCATATCCCACCAAGAAGTGTTAATTAGGATAGTCTTTCCTAAATGACAAATTCAGAAAATGCTGAAAACAAAACTAAGGTCTCTGTTTGACTCCCACTGAAACAAGCAGTCTGTTTAGGCATCATGGCAAAGCTCAAATCTGAGAACTTCCTGGGTAAACGGATGCATAGGGCTGCACAGAGCAAAATCACTTCTGTGGCCTGCCAAAAAGTTCACCTTTTAGGATGGGATGAAGTAGTACTTTGTTCTTGTACTGATTTCCTTCATGGGATAGAGGCCATGATTTTTCTCCAACCTGTGTATTCTACCCCTTTGTTCACTGTTAAGCCAGCTTTTAATGGGCTTGTCATTCCTAAACAATACATAAGGAAATGCCTGGTCATATAATATTGGCATAAGAAGCAATAAAGGAACAGAAAAGGATGTTCTCCTCTGTATAAAGTTTTGGCTCTAATTTCTATGGCGCTCACCCAATATTTTGAGAAGGAAAACGCAAGTGTGCCACCGTGCTGCAAAAGGCACAACCAAAAGCTCAGAAAGAAGTACTTTTCTGCATTTGACAGTAAAAGAAAAAAATAATCCATATTTGACAACTTGACAACAAGGGGAACAATACAGCTTATCAATAAAAAGTACTGATAAGAGAGATGTTCATTTCCTCAGCTGAATTCCTGGTGAGGCTGAGTCTGCCATTCCTGTTCAAGGTCAGAAAAATGAGATGATCGAGTTCACCTTTCTGATCACGACAGACAGGAGACATGCTAGCATGGAAAACATCACTGACAGGAATCTGCAATATGATGCCAAAAAACAGACCTTAGTGTTAAAAAGAATAAAAGGCAGTATCTATAGCATGAATTGTTTGCAATATACAACATATAAATTCATCATGTTCCTCCCGTTGCATCCAAATTCTTGGCTGCAAAATGGAAAGTTGGAACTCTCAATTACTTAAACAATAAGTTAAAATTAAGAGACTACAAGATCCTATTGGTAATTTTTAGATTGCTTTGATGACTTGATGATTTTAAGTCCCATCACTGCCTCCAGTACTCATCAGCAATTTGATCTGACCATAGAATCCTCCAGAATTTGTTCTCACATTATGTAGAAATCAACTGGCAAGGCAGGTGGCTGTCTGCTTTTTCAGTCTTGCAATGTGTATAATGCTAATAATAAGTTTGGAGAAATCCCTCACTGATGCTATTACCCATTTCAATAAGCAAAGGTATTTGTGATAGCAGAAAAACTTCTGTTTGTAGTGATGTGATGGTAAAAAAAGAGTAGGGTTGCTTTGACTGCGTGCAGAGTCGAAGGCTGAGACAAGTATTGAATAGGGAAAATTAGAGAAGGAAGAACATTCAAAACATCAGTGAAGCTGATCTACTTAAGTTGATCTGAGACTGACAAATAATTTAAAAGTGCACGGTGTGGAAGGCAAGACAAGAACATCTTGTTGCAAAGACCTTCGGGTTCTTTGGGACAGAATGGGCAGGCAGTTGGGATGGTGATCATGAATCAGTGCACAGAACTGGTTGTTAAACAAGCTACTGTGAATTAGTTTTCAACTAAAAATATAGTATGTTGTAGTTCAGTGATACCGTTCATGTATTAAAAACAACAGTGCTGTAACAACTGTCCTGCTCATAAACAGGTTTTCATTCTTCTTCTTTTAATGTTTTCTGTAACCTTCTGTTGTGTTTATTGCTTGTTGCTCCATTATTCACTGATAGTTCTTTTCTTTCTTGTGTAGTTTGGTGGGAATATGACACATTTTCAATTTCTTGGTGTGCAGATCTGGGTATACAGATCCTGGTAAACATTTCTGAAGGATGCAGAATATTAAGTTAAGGTTTTGGCTTGGAAAACCCAGGAGTTGAGAACATCTTATATTAAGGAATGTTCCATAGCTTGTTGTGTTAAGATCTGTTGAGCAGCATCCTGGAATTGCCTTAGCTTAGAAACAAGAACACTTACCGGATGAATTCCTTCAGCAGAATTTTTATTTGTTTATTGAGTCTTTCCCATGCTTGCAGGCCTGGAATAAAGAATGTAATCTTGACCTCTGTTTTATTTCTTCACATTAAATAGGAAGTTTACATTGAAGAAAATGTTTATTTCAGTTAAATGGAAAAAGGACAAATATAAACATGTTTTGCTATAAAAAAAACAAAGGCATTTCTTCTGTTTTTGCTGTTAAATCAAAATCTTAACGCTTTTAATTTTGAACATCGCCTGAAGTTTACATAAATCATTTGCCTTTAACTCAAACTGCATTTCTGTTAGAAATATATTTTCTCTTGTAATTTTTAACATAATTATAGAATCACCAAGGTCAGAAAAGACCTCCAAGATCTTCCACCCCCAACCACCCACCTACCACCAATATTTCCCTTCTGAACCATGTCCCTTAGTATAGACATCTGAACATTTCTTGAATACCTCCAGGAACAGTAACTCAACCACCATCCTGAGCAGCCTGTTACAGTGCCTGGCCAGGAAGAAATTTTTCCAAGCATCCAATCTGCATCTCCCCTGGTGCAACTTGAGGCCATTTCCTCCAGTCCTATTGCTAGTCTTATGGGAGAAGAGCTTGATATCCACCTTGCCACAACCTCCTTTCAGGCAGTTGTAGAGAACAGTAAGGTCTCCCCTGAGCCTCCTCTTCTCCGGACTAAATAATACCAGTTCCCTCAGCTGTTCCTCATAAGACTTTTGCTCCACATCCCTCACCAGTATCAGCATCATTGCCCTTCTCTGGACATGCTCCAAGGCTCAAATGAATAAAGCAAAACCTCACACAGAATCGCAGATCAATTTTGAAAGCAGCTGATAGTAACCTTAAAAACCTTCAATCTTACAGGATTGTGTTCAGCACTTTTTCAAATGGGATTTTTTTAAGGCTACAATTCCTAGATAGAGAAAATAGGCTGAGCACCATAACTCTGCAAATCTTAGTTATGCAGATTTTTTCTATGTTTATTTAATACTGCTATGAATTCAAACTCAACAATAGCAAGTGACCTGTGGAATAGCTCCTTTTTTGATTCTTAAATAGTCCAAGTCCATAAGGATCAAATATGCATTTTACATCTCTGTAGAACATCTGATATGAAATATTTAAGCTTTTTTTTGTCTTTACTAAGAACAGTTTTTTTAGTATTGCTATTTAATAAAAAAAAAAAAAAAACAGGCTATGAAAGTCTTCTGGAAGAAAATATTTTTGCACACCATAATTTAGTATGTTTATAAACTGACTGAAGTTTATAGAATGAGAAATAAATGTTGCATGCAAAATAGAAAAAAGTAGACTTGATGCATGAGGTGGTAAACAGTTTACAATCATATCTTGTCCAAGTTCACTTCTCAATAGAATTCTGCTATGCAAATCTCATTGAGTCATGGCCTAATTATTTCACTCAAGCTGCCGTTTCTTTGAGGTCAGGATTTATTAATTTAAGAAGATTATTCCTTTAATTAACATATGTATTTTTAGTGCTTATCAAGAAGCAAAAATACTCTATGCCTGTAAGTGGCATTACAGCATCTGCTGTAATTCCTGTTCAGACTGACATAAAATGGTTATTTTTTGTTTCCTGCCTTATCAGATGATCTGTTTGCAGATGTCTGTGTCAACGGTGTTGACGCTGGTGCTAAGGTCATGATTTGTGTGACATCAGTGAGGCGTTGCTAAGCAACAGCAACATACATCCAATATTTCAGTCCCCCAACTTAGTGTTTTGCATCTGTCCTGACATTCTTGTACTGACAACCTGAGAACACTGATTTGACACTGTGCGTTTCTCACATGAAGCCAGTAGGAACAGTCGAGCCTGCTTCTCACAGCTTAAGCCCTCTGGAATGGGGTGGCCTCGAGCAAAGGCTTTGAGCTGCTCAGGCTGATGTACCATGTACCAGTACAGTCTGGGGAAAAGGAAAGTCCAGTGGTATGAAAAAGAAGATGCAGAAATAAAGAGGTACAAAAGAGTCGATAGGACCACTATTTTCTCTTTGATAATGATAATGTGCCAGTTAGTCTCACTATTAGCTGATGAGGTGCCAGTTAGATACCTATTTCAAAAACTAATATTTATTTAAAGCCACCTGGTGTTGGCTCCTGCAAAATTCAGAAAGATCAACACGATAGAAAGGTGATACAAAAGGTGCAATGACAGCAGGACAACACAATAAAAAAGTGTTATAAAGAAAGGAGAAAGAATTGCTCACCCATCTCTGAAGATCTAGGCTTACAGAAGAAAACTCCACAAAGGAGGAATCTGCAGGAAAAGATCCTTCCCCAGTGGGGATCAGCCCTTCAATGAGGTCTACAGGAGGTGCAGTCAGGCTCCAGCCCTTCTGGTCATGCAGCTGAAATTGCCTTCACCTGTGCTCCTAGGGCTGACTGGGTCCTTTCTCCAGGTTCAGGCCTTGACTCAACAGTTCCCATGTAACTCCTCTCTACACAAATGGCTGACTAAAAAAATTCTTCAGAAGTTGCTGTGCGTAAGCAGAAAATGAGATTCATGCCTATATGCCCTACATTTTACATTCAGCTTTGTTTTGAATTGTAGGTTGTCTTCAGTATTAGCTCTTTCTCTGTTTAATTCCATGTAATTACTAGACAGAAGTTTACAAATGTTAGTTCAATTTTACTGTTCACCACTGGGTAGGAATTATTATTCTGTGACAGGGCAAACAATGTGCAAATGGATTAGTATGGCCTGCGTAGATGGGAGAGCAATAAACACATTACAGTTGTCCTAGAGTTTTGTTTTCTTTAGAACTACTACTGGTGTGTTTGAGACCTGCTGCCTGCAGTGGCTGCTGTCTGGCTGACCAGCATCACACAACATCAACCTCTGCAGTGCAGCACCTGCCAACCAGCGCCAGCATGACCAACTTCCTGGTCACAACCAGAGCCCCTGATCACAGAGAGAGATATGCATCTCTCCATAACTCACTTAGCTAGAGAAAATTGATACTGTGTCTACAGGTAATTAATTAATTAAATATTGTTATTGTAGAAATAGATAGAGAAGTGTATCAAAGCAAAATATAACCTTTGGTTTTATTAAGGTGCTTCAGCAGTGGCTGTGTTTTTCTTTCTTTTTTTTCTGTAATAGATTATGATGTGCTTTTGTTTTTACAGTGAGAATGTATTAAGTTTCTTAGTGGTATAGATATACATAGGCATACTTTTGCTATTGGCACTGTAGATAACTGTACAGACATGAGTGTGTAGAAGTTGATTGAGCTAAGAGACCCATTATATATATAGGTCATACAGGAAGAAGCCTGTGGCAGGAGTAAGAACAGGGGTTTTCTAAACTATACTTTGTCCTTTAATCAAAAAATCATGTGTCTCTTTTGCTTTCTTATCATGTATTCAGGGAAAGGGAATTAAATGCAGTGAGGTATGTGCCTTGAGAAGAAGCAGTAAGGTGAGGCTAAGTGAAAAAATAGACTGAATGAAGTTCAGGATATCTGTTGACACTTTTTTTGTTTGTTTTCCTTTGAGAATCGTAGCCAAAAGTTTTTTGAATTATGAAAAGATTCTTGTTACAAACTTAGATGTTAGGAAGTTTTGACAACTGCTGTAATTAGTTCTGGGATGCTTTGATAACTTAGAGTGCCAACAGATTTTGTTTTCATCAGAGTTGTGTATAAAGGGGCAGCTTTTGCAGATAAAGCACATATTCAATCTGTATGTTTGGTGTGAAACACCTGATGAATACTCTCACCTCTCCTAAATTTTCATTGATGCTGAATGTAACACTTCGTGTTACAAAAAATGCAGGTATATTCAATCCATACACTGCATGCCTCAGCTGAGGAATGCCTGGAGACAGACTTTTAGGACAAGATAGCTCTTGGTGCCATAGCTTACAAAACATACAGTTTGAATCATGTACGTGAGCAACAATATTAATTAGCACTTGAAAAATTGTAAGAATTATAATCACTAGCAAGGAAAGAATAAACTGTTCAGAGCTCTGAAGTCTCCACTGTAGAAGTACTTTATAGGGTAAAGCAACGGCGGGAGCAATTGGTGAGACAATTCAGCAGCTGATAGGCTCTGATTATGAAAAATCTACAATTTAAGGGCAGGTTCAACTTTATTATTCCCTTACAGCAGTTCACATGTTCACCTTAACAAGCATTCCCCAAAGATACAGGCAGAAATCAGGATGGCTTTCGAATCAAATGCTTCAGAAAAATTTCCAGTATCACACAGATAAATTGGTTACATATGTCAAGTCCCGTCTGAGTCCAAATCTGTCCAGAAAAAAAGACGGATATAGTCTGAGACGTGTTTAGGCTCATGTGGAAATTGCAAGAGCACATAAAAGTAGTTGATTGAAAGATTTTCTCCATTGAAGAACACAAAGAGAAGGAGAATTTACTGAACTTACAAAATATGCCTAGGACCAGATAGTAAAAAGAGATACGTGTAGAACACTTCAGCCCTTCAGGCTTCTTGCTCTAGTTCATGGAGAATTAACTCAAATATGATTTTTTTTTTCCCAGGTGAAAATTAGGTTAATGAGGTCATTAGTGTCCTTGTTGTTTAGGATAAATTTAAAGGAAGACAAATTAATCAAAGCTTGTTGTTCAGAAGGAAAGTGTGGCCTGGCAAAGCAAAGTCCCATTTGACATTAGAGGAAAACTGCTTTTTCACATGCCGAAAATGGAAATCTTTGAGGCAGGAGCCTGATCAGCATGCATAGCACTGAGCAATAGGTTGTACTATAGTTTTTTTTTTTAAGTGTGGAATGAATGAATTTATTAAAGCATCTGTCCTGTGATCAAGAATATCCAGTCTTGCAACACTGAATGTATTACAGAGCTGCTTCTTGAACGTCAAGGTTCCCAGCTGAGAAATTCTGCTGGCCACAGAGGAAACTGCTGTGATGCTGTAAAGAGACTCAAAATTCATTTCTGGGAAATCCTGCAAAGGGAATTGAAGGAAGAGTCATCTGGAGCACATTCAGGAGATTCCTGTTTGTTGAACTCCTTTGGTACTCTATTTTTAGTATGTTAAAATTGCTTTTCCAGGATCAGACCTGGGTGATTCTTCCCTTGAATACTTCTTAGAGCTTTCTGAATTGCCAATAGGAAATGACTTAATGGCGCATAATAGTGACGTACTTCCTCCTCTCCCTCCACCTAGCAAATTACAAACGATAGGTTCTAACTGTAACTTGTAACTTGTGTTACAGCTTCATTCACTACATATTCATGGCCTATGGAATTGGAGAATGAGTTGCCAGATGAAACTTTCATTAGCAGGATTTACCCCTGCTCCACATAGCCTTAGGATCAGCTTATGAATCACGTGTTCTGTTTGGGTGCTGTAATGCAATCCTGCCAGACAACCTGTCTCGCTAGCACTGTGAAACCACATCTCGAAGGAATGAAGCAATGCCTCAATCATCTCAACCATGTTGTCTGGCACAATATCTCTGTAATACTTAGGAGCTAACATTTCATAGTAATTCATGACCACGAGAATTTTATGCACTGATTCATAAACAACCCACTTGATTTTTTTTATAGGAACTGCTCAACTAGTAGCATTTGACAGTGCCTACTTGCAAACAGCAATTTCATAATGGGCTCACATTAGCCACATGTAGCTCTGAATTGCTTTTCTAGGGTCATGGAAGGAGGACATTTGAAGAAAAAAATCCAGCACTTTCACAGCTTCTCTGGAAGGATTAAACTGTCCTTTAGAAACTCACACTGAAATTTTAATTTTAGAACGTGCAAATTATCAGTAGATAAAATGCTATGACATATAAGTAAGTCTATTTTGAATAGAGGAAGTTTAGGGGAGTGAAATGATTTATGAAGAATAATGTTTGCATTAGCAGTTTGATGTTATAACTCAAGCAATCCACTGGATTTTACTTTGGTCCATTTATTTTGTACTTCTCTTGCCCAAGGCCTTGTTTCTCATTGCAATAAAAGGTCAGCTTCCAGCACTGAGTTAAGCAAGAGCAGTACTGAAGAGAGTTCAAACACAAGGTGACACACATCCCAGAAGAATCCTGATGATGCTTGATATTTTAAATATACTTATTTAACATATAAATAGGTATAAAATGAATACTTATGAACAAATTTATCCTAGCTTTTAAAATCGTCTCACTACAGCTTACATCTGGTACGCTGTTTTGGGACATCAGTCAGTTTGAATGTCATGTATGCATGTCAGCGTCAGACTTTGTCAGGTGTCAGAGATTTAGCTAAAACCTGAGAAGCTGTGAGAATCCTTTGCACACCCACACTTCAGGAATGATTTCTTAAACATGAGTTGAGGACAGTGCTAGCGGCAGCCTTTCGCAGTGTACTATCTATACTCATGGGTCATGAAAAATCAAACCTTAGCAGCTGAGCACTGCTTGAAATGAAATGAGATTGTAAAGAGCATAGAGTTTGTGTTGTATGGGAAGGTCATGCAGCAATTGGAGATTTGGTAGTGAAAATCCTGATCTGGATTATTATTATTACTACTGGGGAGGAACTGAGCCTGAATGGCAGAAAAATTCAAGCGAGTCCTTGAAGGGGAAGCTAGTGCTCTGTAGCAATGGAAAGCATGTTTTGTTTTTCACTGACATTGTATTGATGTAATGCGTGGCACACAAAACAGTTGTGGCAGAATTTTCTGGACACGGCCAAACATAAGGGAAAATGCTTATGTCACATTTTCTTGATTTGCAAGTGATTTTCTGACAAATTAAATTAGGGCTTTAATGCAGCAAATAGAGTTAATTTTCACCTCTTGTAGCAGCTGCCATCTTACCAATGTGATGTCTTTTTGGAATAGAAAAGGCAGTTTGTTTGCTTGTATTTTTTCCCTTTCAGTGCCTGGATAAGCGTCACTGACAGAGGAGGGCAGAACAAATAGGTCAGAAGAAATGAAGTGCTGTCAAGTGTCTCTTTCCTGAAGCTGCCTCACTGCTTCTTGGTTTTTGCTGAATTCCTAGTCCTTCTCTCACAGTCTCCCTTCGAAGTGGCACATGCCACTTTATGTCTAGCTGAGCTGGTGTGAAACTGCAAAGCCCTCCTGCTTCTGTATTGAAGGGTTCAAATCAGGACATATTCAGACAAAAAAAAGTTTTGCCTGGAAATTTTGGTTTCATAGAGAATGCCTCAGCACTGCTTGCACCTCATAATGCCAGTGTCTAAAGAAGCAACCCTTTATAGTGGGCTGCATCTTCAACTGTCTTAGCTTCTTGATGAAGGTGACAGAGTGTACCACAGTCTTGTTAGCCAAACTTTCTAAGCAATTAGTTAGCCTAATTTTCTAGTTATCCTCATTTATTTCTGTAAGGTGTTCAGCAGTGAGAAAAACGCTTCTAGAAGAAATGAGTAAGGACTGCCCTGTTTCTCATGTGAGATGGAGAAGAGAATTTTCCCAAATGTTGCTTTCAAGCATAGTGGGAACAGTGGTGTCTGGACCCTGAAATGTCAGAGACGGTTTAAGTCTGTCCCAAACCATCACTGCCCCTGAGGAGGGAAAGCTACCACTGTTACAGTCTTGCTGCTTCCTACATGCTATTTTTGGATATCTACTCTGAGAGCTGGGTCAAAAGGGAAAGCAAAAAATTTAGTAATGCTCACATAAATAGCCATGGCTAGCTCTGCTAGCTTAAGAGTTTTATCATCAATTATGATGAGTGTCAGCAGCCCTGCAGTACCAATACACTCACCAGCAGAAATGCATGAAGTAAATTGTCAATCAGCATATATCCACACCATATATCCACACCTGAGTGTTTTATTTCATCTCAGCAGGCTCTTGATTTTCCAGTCACTCTCTAAATATATATATGTAAAACTTACTGACTTTATTATTTGACCCATTTTAGATACAAAAACAGTGTTTCTCAGCAGAACCTCCTCAGAGAGATTAAAAGCAAGAAATTGAAATTGCTGGTCAATCAGTGAATGAAGACAAGCTGAGAAAAGAACTGTGGAGTTTGAAAAAGAATATAGAAAGTCTCAGAAGAGATATTTAACAAATTAATTATTTAAAATATAAAAACTTGGGTAATTACGTGCATGACAAGGTTGAGTTCAATTTCTGTTCTACAGTTCCCTGATCTGCATATTAAGACACGATGCTACTCATGATGAGTTACATTTGTTTGTGCTTAAAATGAATAATCGTCTTAAAGTGCGACCAAATTCAAACACTCTTTCCAGTCATTGGAAAAGTAGGATTCCACCAACAGAATTAGACTAATACAGGAGGGTTCTAAGTGACTAACTTGTAGTAAGTGAGGATTTGAAACAAATACCAAGTCCTCCAAATTTAGGATGAGAATTATTCATCTGGATGATTTTCAGATCAGTTTAACAAAATGTGGAGTAATTAAACAATACTTCATGTAAGAAGAGACAGTTACAACTAGCAGTTGTAACATTCAAGGAACATTTTGCATGACTACGATACATGGATCATCTGGACCTACTCTGAAAATAAGATGTGCAAATGTTTATTTACTTGAAAAGCGATTAAAGGAAGAAGAAAAGGAAGAAGAAAATAATCTGATTTGACTGGGTTCTCCTAATACTTCCATCTTTGCTGTTGATTTCAGATCTGCTAGAGTAGGAGCATCAGTCTCTGCAGAGTGCTTGCCAGAACGAAGCTGTGTTTGGTGTTAGCTATTTAGAAGTGGCAGGATTTTAATTGCTTAGAGGTTCAGCCTGTCCTCATATGTACAAGTTGCAGTGGTGGAAATATGACCTTTTTATGACACCCTCGATAGAAAATGTCATTATCTGTTAATAGTTGTTATTAACCAAAGAGTCATCAATGAATGAAAGGGCATTTCTTGCCCATTTGATATTACTGTTACTGAGCCTTGACCTGGGATGTGACCTGTTGTGTTGGAACTCTGAAATCTGTCAATTAAAATGTTTGGGGTTTTTTTCAGAGGCAAACAGATTAATGCTTGGAACTTGTGTTAGCTGTCAGCAAATTTAATTCCAAAGTTTTTGTCATCATGTCATTGTGTATCTATAAGTATTACCTGGTTATGGGTCAAGAGAGACGTGCACGTGTTGAGGAGTTAATAGCAGCCATACATACTTTTCTTTACAGTGGAATGACAGCATGAGGAACGTAAAAAGGGTGGGTGCTACTGCTGCCTGTGGTGGAATCTCACCATTTGGTGGAACCATAATAATTCTCCATCTTCCTGTTCAGTCCGTGGAGCAGAACCTGCTGCCTTACACATGCAACCAGCCCAAGCTTCTACAGAGTCTTAGAAACTGGCTAGTTTCTCAACTGCCAATGAGTATTGTGGCTGCTAACTACTTTGTCCAGCCTTACAAGCCTTAATTATTTTTAGAGCATTTTCTTCTGCTTTGCTATTTCCCAGATACCTGGGCATTCATCAACTAGCAACATTTCACACTTTCTGCTGTATTCTCTCCTGCTGTTTCCAGAAGTGAAAACACAAGTTGACATTTGAAAGGGTTTCTTGGTGCTAATTTTCTTCTATTTCTTTTTGGCTTGTACCCAGATATTATTGATTGTTAGGACACTTGGATCTATTCAGATGTTGCAGATTCTGAACACACCAGATGCTCTGCCAAGCAATACATGGCTAGAATGGACTTTAGCACAGAAATAAGCAGAGAGAAGACAATTTCCTGTGAAAGTAAAGATGCCTTCTTTCAATTTATTTATTTATTTTGTATGAAATATAAGATATAAGACACTTTTTGGGTCACTATTTTCATCTGTGGAATTACTGTCGTGTGATGAAGATGATGCCAGCAGATCTGCCTGTCTCTAGATAATTTCTGATGTGGTTTCTGTGAAGGATACACCCTTACAGAAAAGTCAGGTCAGATGCTAACGGAATGGCTTTATGTAAGAAACTGAGCAGCAAGCAGTTGTTTTGTCTGCTAGCTCCTTTTTATTGGTGCAGATGGATGTGTGGGGAACAGGCCTCTTGAAATACGTATAGAATAATTCAGATTTTTTTTTTTTTATATGGGTGATAATTTTAAGATATTTTCACCCTCTCAAGATCTTTCTCTGGCATTTTACAATTCTCTCAGCCTAAACCCATTAATCCTATAATCACCTCAAACTAACTCTAAAGGTCTTGTCACTAAGCTTTTTCAGTGCTTTCAAAGAGCATTCTACCAGGAATACACAATGGATTGCACAGTTATTTTGAAAGCCTGGCTGTGAAATTTTTATTATTATTATTTTTTTTTCCTCCTGCAAACACATCAATTTTAACCACTAAACTGTCAAAATTGAATGCTTATTTCCATCCTCTCAGGCAAGATTTGTGTTACTCTGTTATTGAATGTTCAGGTAAAACAGTAGTATTGTAATGAAGAACAATGACTGCTATATAGCTGAATGTTTTTCTGGTTCTGCAAACAGAGACCACTTTCTAAAAGTGAAAATATAATTATTTCTATGACTGTGTACAAAGAACTCTAAATCTTTTTCCATTGTTTTCCTTGTTGTTCATACTGCACAGAAAATCACGTTATCTGCTATGATTCAGCCACAATTACTGCATACTATGTGACTCTTTTTGCATGGGTTCCTATTCCTTAGTTACTACTGTTTATTAATTCTGTGAATTCACACAAGGTTATAATTACTCTTTAATATGATAATGCCACCATGTTACAGGCTATAAACCTCTCCTGTCATAGAAGAGTCACTGTGTATAGATTTACTGAAGTCTCTTGGAACACATACGGCTAAAAAAACTAGAAACTGTAAATCTGCCTACAATTTACATGCAGATAGTGCATGTAAGCTTAGGTTGTAGGACTTGGGGTTAGGTTTTGAGGAACTTCACACTGAAGACAACTCTGTGAGGCAAAGTAAAACTGGGAGAAGCAAGCTCCTGAGATGTTCCACCCCCATAGACTATAGGATCTCTACTTATACGTCTCTGCTGATTTTTGGCATTTTACTGAGGAGAAGTCCTGGATGGAACTCCTACCCCATTTCTTTTTTTTTTTTTTTTTTTTTTTTTTTTTTTTTTTTGTCTTCTCTTTCTTCAAGAATGGAGGGATTTTACAGCAATTTGTTGGAGGAGTCAAGGGTGTAACATCATCTGTTCAGCCTAGAGAAGGATGCAAGGTGACCTGATAGCAGCCTTTCAATGTCAAAAGAGGAACTACAGGACAGATGGAGGGAGAATCTTTAGCAGGATCTGTTGTGACAGAACAAGGGGAAATGGCTTCAAGCTTAGAGAGGGTAGATTTAGGTTAGATATAAGGACAAAGTCTTTTACAGTGAGGGTGGTGAGGCACTGGAACAGGTTACCTAGAGATGTGGTGGATGTCCCATCCCTGGAGACTTTCAAAACAAGGTTTGATCAGGGCCTGGACAACCTGATCTGGCTGTGGTGTCCCCGTTCATTCCAGGGGAGTTGGATTAGATGATCTTTAAAGGTCCCTCCAACCCTAAGGATTCTATGATTCTGTGATCACAGTAGGCTATAAGAAAGGGTTCAGAGCACAGGAAACATCTGTTGTTTCGAATTCTGTAGTAGTAATTGAGTCCAATCATTGTAGCATCTCATACATGCAGATTGCAGTACTGGCTACTGGTATATTGACTATCACTGCTGTCCTGTGCTTCTTCTAGACATTCCTGAGAAATAAGTTACTAAACAGAATATTTCATTCAGTTGTGAATGGCCTAGCCTTGAATCCTCAGGTTAGACAATCTTTCAGCTGAATTAGAAAATTCTAATTTGGATTAGCTAAATGCGTCTTTGATGCCTCCTTTCAGAAGTATGTTCAAGAGGTTTCAATCTGAAAATCTTTGACTCTTCTGAACCTCACTTTTTATTTCTTGCATGAGAATAACTAGAGATGTTAAGTTTCCAAATTTCCTGAATAGCTTAAGTGAATTTTATTTTTATTATTTCCTTAAAAAGTTCTTTATCTGTGTAGGTGGATAACAGGAAAGAAAAAGGAGTTCTGGCAGCACTGAGACTTTGCATTAGAAATAGATGGCAGCCTAGAGGAATAATGCGTTATGGTCAAAATTTAAAATATTTGATTAGAAGAAAATTAAAGAAAATGGATTCTACATTGCTGCAGAGTACAGAATTTCTGTGTCTCTAACCTGTCCTAGATTACTGTGGCACATGCAGGCTTTAAACAGTCATAAGAGCAGTTATCCTTTGGGAGTTGTGTTATTTGTTTGGAGGAAATCTCAATATTTTTCAGCAGTAAAAAATATGGTTCATGAACTGATCTCCTTTCTTTTGCCTTTTTTTTTTTTTCTTCTCCTCTTTAAATGTCATCCTGGGAGTCTGCACCGGTTAAACAAGGATTGTGCTGCTCGCCTTAGCACAGAACGGTGAGATGAGATTAAATGTAGTGTGAAAGACATTGAGCTCAGGAGAAAAGGGAAGGATGAGAGGAAAAAGTTCATACTTCTACTTGTCAGCATAATTTTCCCCCTGCAGAATCTTTTTCTTTTCTTTTGTTGGCTTGTTTTGGGTTTTATTTGCTGTGCACTAGGATTTGAAGCATGCGAGTCAAGCATGTTGCTTAGCAACTGAAGGTGAACAACCTATGGAGAGAACTAACAGCAGAGGAAGAGGAGAGGAGTATATATGGCCCTTGTTTCAGTTGCTCATTTTAGAAATGAGATAGGAAATCTTTTCTGAGTCTCTTCTATTCTACATTTATTTTCCCAGGGGAAGCCTTTCTCCAGGATCAGAGTGCACTCAACTGATTCATAATTGTGGTAAAGGAGTTTGGTGATCTGGAAATCAAAAGCTAGGATCCCCAGAGTAAATAAAATACAAAAATGCACTAGAATAACTTATTGCATTTCAGCAAACAAAGTTAAAGTCGCTTGGATTGAACTCCACAAAGTCTGGAACAAATTAGGGTAACGAGGAAAGTAGATCACTCATGAAATTGTGGAATGATGTCGTTTTGGAACAAGTCATTTTAATGACTACAGGTAGTACAGACAAAAGTCCCCTATTATGGTTCTGGACTCAGGAAATTATGTTCATTAATCTACTCTGTTCTGCATTAAAAAGGATGGTACATCACTGCCAGATTCTCTGGGCAGAGGAAGTAGTTCAGCTCACCTCTTACAAATTAGCTTAGCTAAGGAGAAAAGCCAGGAATGTGTATATGTTCCAGGCCAGTAATCATTAGATAGAACTAACTTTAGAACTGTGCCTGAGAACATCAAAAACAGACTTGAGGCACCAAATACAATCTACATATACTAAATGTAGGTTGATCTCCAATTTCACATGAGGGTGTGGACTTTAAGAAAGCCTAAGAAGAAACAGCTGTTTGGAAATCACACCTTCGTTTTAATACATAGGCTGGAATACAGGTCTTCTACCTTGTTACACAGAAATAGGAAATGGAGTAAGAGCCTGCAAATGGTATTTATATGCAAAACATTTGGTGCCCTCAGAGCTAGTGATAGAGTGCTGAGCTGATTAACAATTAGATTTGGATAAATACATAGTGGATGTAATACAAAATGACCTAATGCTGGATGCTGAGATAAAAATACTTAACCAGCTCACAGAATTAGCCCTGTTACTTTCTGGCACCCTGGAAAACATCTTGATATTTCCTCCCAAATATACTTAATTTTTTTCTAATGAGCCTGGACTACGTAACCAGCACGTGCAATGAGAGATGTCAGGAGTTCATGCCCCTAAGCTGTTACTTCAATCTTTGTTCCCTGAACTTTTTGCTGAACTGTTTGGGTGAGAACTGGGATGATGACTCCTAAAGCAGATTGTCACTGTAGTCTTGTAGGTCAAAGCTGATGTAAACTTACACCAAAACAATGTAAGGCATACAAAGCAAAGCTGCAATATACTAGTCTTGTGTATTTTTATATATGCATTACTGCCAAGTAAGCACGGATGAGTTTTGCTACCACTGGAGTCCTAATGTTTAGATCCAGAAAAACTGGTGGATTCACAATTCCAGCTGATTGCAGTAGAGACTGGGCATCTACCAAATTCTGGTGATTTAAGCCAAAGAACCTTCCACTGGAAGCTCTGTGAAGAGAGACTGGAAACCTTTAGTATGTTACTTGGAACTGGGGCTATTTTGCAACACGCATTTTAAATTCCCCATAGACGTATATTTATTATTTGCATGACATAATGCAAATGACTGTACTCTGCTATTCAGGGACAGTTGTGGTTCACTCTTTTAGCTTGAAAGGAAACTTCCTGTCCTTCCTATCCCATCATGACTCATCCCATAGAATTACAAACTGATTGAAGCTGGAAGGGGCCCCTCAACATCAACTGATCCTACCACCCTGCTCAAACAGGGCCACCTTGGGTAGGTTGCTCAGAACCATATCCAGACAGACACTTTTTGAATATCTCCAAGGACAGGCTCCACAACCACTCTGGATTACTGTTCCAATATTCAGTGACCTGTACACCCATACTTCTAGTGATGCTATAACGGGAAGCAAAGTACAGCAATAACAGCAGGGTGGCAAAGTCTTTGGCTACAGCAAATGAGAACAAGCCAAAATTCAGCAGATACAGAAATGAAGTAAAAAGCTACTTACCTTTAGAAAGCAACAGGTAGGCAGGGAACTCCAGCAAGAAAAACTTCCATCTCCACTGCCAACCCTTAAATAATATCTGGGAAGGGATAGATCCTGGCTGCAGGCTTTCCAGTCACTCAGGTGCATTACATGCACCTGGGCTTCCCTGAGTTGGCCCTGCCTTCCCACCAGATGCTCAGTCACTGATTCAGGCCATGACTCAGCATTTCCACCACACTTCCTTTCCCAGCCTAGCTTTGAATACACTGAAATGTCTGTATCTGTGTCCTATCTTTGCTTTGCATTCAGACAGCATGTCCATGTGATATGGAATACAGGTGACTATATATGCGATGAGTTTCTCTGCAAATATGCACACTGTACCCTGAGTATCCCTTCTCTTAGCATGGAACTTCACCAATTAAACAGAGTATGTTTATGCTGGTATCCAGGGCAGCAAAAAAAATCATGGTCTCTGAGTTTGCTGCTGTTGCCAACTCTGCAAAATTCAGACATGAGAATTCTTTCTTGCTGTCATTTGTGGTTTTGCTTATGAAGAGATATAACTCCACAAATATAATCACAAGCCAAAGTTTTCACATTATTGAAATTTGCCTGGGTGTTGAAAGGAAAAAAATTATTTATTAGAAGCTAAACAGAAATAGCACTGTGGATTCAAACATTAATAAGCAAAGCCCTCATCTAAGCTAAACTGTAATTTCCTAGAAAGCTTAAGGACAGCCCATATAACTGATTTGTAAGGGATGATAAATTTCATGTGATCACAGACCACAGGCAATTTGTAAATTCTACTGACTTATGGCTTATGTGCATGCCTTTGATTTTAAACCAAATTATTCTAGTTTTCCTAAGAACATTTTGTTTTAGGTAGAAACCCAATTGCCCCTGATGTTCACTTTTCATTTGAAAACAGGGCTCCACAAAATCCCAAACTCAACAACAGTCATTTTTGTTCTTATCCCAAATGAACAGCCTCCAGAAAATCTTTCTGAGCATAACAGAATAAGTTTTCTTCACCTTACAAGCCTTCTGGCGTGGAGCTGACACTGTACGTACATAGGGTTTGTCACTGTGAGCTTCCCAGCAAGTCAACCACATGGTTGGTAAAGCTTAAAGACACAGCAAGGGCAAAAAAAAAGCAGTACTGGTCTGCCTGTAAAAAGGCACACATGTAGATAAATATTTCTAAAATCTGGACAATAGTAAAATAGATCTGGATACTATCACAGGCAGATAATCTGAGAAAATCAGAGATTCTATTCTTATTTTAAATGAAAATAATTTCATTATTTTAAATGAAAAAGGCAGTTTAGATAAAGCAGAGCATGACATCACTCTTCTAAATCTTTCAATAACACCTGTTTCAACTTAGAAAAACTTTTCAAATAGAACATGCTGGGTATTAAGCTTTTTAATCAAGGTATTGAAATTGCTTCTGCAGTGTACTGGTTGAATTTAGATCTAAATTGTTTACATGTAAATCTGGGAAAAGATCTTCACAACACACATATGCAATGTTACTCATAACGTTTGATATCACATCACAGCTTTTAGATAGCCCAGATTTTGCCACTCTGTATATACAGACTGCTTATTGATTTTACGCTGAGGCAAAAGGACTTAAAATAACCTTACAACAGACAAAGCAAAACATTCAGATAAAGCTTTCTGAGAATGACAATCAGGTGCAAATAACTTTACTCCATTCAATATTTAAACTCCTGACAGCTTTTCAAACCTCTACCAGAGCCTCAGCTCTGAGTTCCAAAGCAGACAACGAATAATACCAATCCACTGACTGGCTATCACATCCTTTCCCACCTCTTGCCCTTCTGTCATTCCGCGCATGCAAAAAAAAAGAAACAAATGCAGTAGACTCCTTTTAAGTCCTTAACTGCACAAAAATGCCAGTGCAGAACTCAATGCCTTTGTCTTTGTATTTTCTCTGTTGCAATTCCCAAATTCGGTGGTTCCCACCAGTGATAAACGTGTTCCTAACTGCTGGCAACTGGGTTTCCAAAATCAGTCTGTAGGAAAAGCCCTGAGTGATAGAGAAGGAAAACAAGCTTGTTACTGACACCTGGCTGGCATGCTGCTATGGTGCTCTGCTGCAGCTCTTCCAGAAAATAGAAGGAATTTCTTTCATCCTGTCATTTTCTCATCCAGTCTTTCAGCATCAAAGCAGAGGTAGGGCTGTCTCAGTAAAGTCTAGATTTGGCACTTAGCACAACATCATCCTAATCTTCCTTCCCTGTTAGCTGCACTGACTGCCTTTATGCATCTTCGCAACGATGATAAATGGAGTGTTGTGCATGAGGATTAACTGCAGCTATGTGAAATAACAGGAGTGAAACCAGGGAAGACACTTTTAGACTTACGCATTTTATTCTGTGTTAGTTTGAAGTTTTCAGATGTTAACAGGATTCATGAAATTTTCAAATTAATCTGTGCTTTTCTATATGTAAATTTTATTTTCAAACCTGAGTTTCATTCCAGATGAAGGGAAGTTACTGTAGTTTTATTTGTTCAAAATAAAGAAAAATGTAACATTGATATTTTTAATTTTTCAGTGTAAAATCCAGCAAGTAAAAACCTCTAGAGAGGAACAAAAAGAATTTCAGAGGAGAAATGGGATCCCAGGTCCTCACGATTATGCTTTAATGAGAGGAGGGAGGTACTTTAAGGAAGCAAAAAAGAAAATATTTCTGAATGTAAATTAAATTGCCATTGCTTTGCTGTCTTGATAACCTTATTTCCTATTTGCTCCTAGAAACACATGCAAAATACTATTCTGTGAAGATAGAAATCTTACTTACATAATCTATATTAAAAGTTGATCCTAAAGCATCTCAGCAGTTTAGACCTTTCTCAGAAACACATTTCTGTTTCACATTTGTACTGCACATTGATTTGTTATAAATATGAAATGCAATGAAACACAGCAAAGCCCTGTAATCTTTCTGAATAACTGCAGCTCCACCAGGAAAACAGACTACCCAATTTAGGTGAAAACAAGTGACAGCTTCTGGGAGAGAGAAATACAGAGCTGAGATAATAAGTTGCTGCAGATTGATGCGTGAGACATAGTACAGCATCGTTTGAACACCAGGCCAGCTTCTGTTGTAGAAATCTATAAAGCAGTTATCATTCATTTACTTGAATCAGCTGCTAACACAAAAATACTATTGAAAATAGAAAAATATAGAAAAAAATTCTTAATGTTGTGTACAACAGAATTCCCCTTCTACTCTCTAAATGGATTATAACTTTAATCTTGTACATCTGTGAAAGATTGCAGCAAAATGTTCATGCAGAGAATTTCTCTAGCTCTCAAAATCTGAAGTCCAGATGTGCTGCTGGATCTGATTCTAGCACCTTACTCAGCAGGTATTTTAACTCCTGCCTCCTGCTTTTGATCCAAGGCAGAAGGGTCTGGGGGGACATCATGTCACTGATTGGGATTGCAGAAAAAATTCTGATGGCCAAAGCAAAATTTTCTGTTCCACTCCAGAGCATAGGATGAATGCGACTGCAGGTAGTGACCATCTGTGGCAGGCTGGGAGAAATTATGAGCAAATGAAAGTTATTCAGACTGCAGACTTCTTAAAACTCAAGACAAAACTGATGGAGGAATGTATTCCAAGGAATCTTTTATAGTTTCGGTTTTAAACTCCAGCTGGTTCCCAAGACCTCAAACTTGTCCCAGCTGCAAAATTCACGGGACGTGTTTATAGCTTGATTGCTAGGCAAAACAAGATGACTCTCAGTCAAATTAATGTGGTAAATTATGATGTTGCAGAGGCTAGTTTAACATACTTTGTGGGAAATAGATACACTTGGAATCTGGAGAGGACTTTGCATTAAAATCACCCATACTTCCTTCACATTCCTAACTCTATCCCCCAGATTGCTCCCAAACTTCAATCCTGTATGAACCCATAATACATTCTAAAATAATAAAATTCAGGCGTGTCTCACTTTTCATTAGTATGAGTGTGTGTAGAGGAAATTTTGGTTATTTGTGTGCTCACTACAGTTTGAGGAGTTTTTAATGTGTCCTTCATGAGATGGCATGTCATGGTGACTGAGAAGGTATTTGCTACGCATAGTCTGTGGTCCTCAGGGAAGATGAAGCCTGTGAAGTACTGGCCTTGGTTTGTAGTTTTGCAGTAGTGAGAGGGAGCCTGTGTAACTGTAAATCTTGTGTATAAATGGGAAACATTCCTTGTATAGAAGGGCCAGAATGTACTGCTAAGCATAACTGAAATCTTAATGGTCTTATTCAAGATTCATTATTAATCTAGATGGTGTGGATCCTGGTGATTTCTCTTTCAATCTACAATTCACTTATGGCAGACTTTTTATGTTCGCTGTTACTCTTTTATGTTTCTGCTCTTTCTTTCTTCACTCACCTGCAGCTTCACATTACTGCATTTACTACATACGGTGCTTTTCCAGTAAGTTAAATAGCATTTCTTTGTTCTCCTTGTCCATCTCCAGGTCTGCATTTCTTTAACTCACTGCAGCTTACAGTCCTGGGGGTTTTGTGTGCACCAGGTCTGTTTTTCTAAAAGCCTCGTCCTGTCTCCAGTTCTCATTCCCATTACCCCATTCAAGGCCAGAATTTTTCCTCTGATAAATGAAAAAGATGTGAGAAGCAATAATCAGCTTTGTGGGAAGATGATGACAGTTAAATACAAACAGTGGAGCACCGTCTCTCAAGAAACAACTTGGAAAAGAGGAAAGAAATGAAAGAGTAGGAGGAAAGCCTGTTCAAGGATCTTCCTGTCTAGCAATAACACTGAGGAAATGTTACTCATTCATGAAAACAATCTTTCACCTAGAGATAATTGCAAACAGCATGGTGTTGCAATTTCCTTAGGTTGAATTATTTCTAATTCAAGAAGATTGCTCTGCATTTTGTCCAGTTTTCCTCTGAAGCTTGGAATAGGCAGCTTTGTTTCCTCGTGATCTCTGTTGGCACCAAAAGCGTTACTGAGTAACTGCATTCTTGAAGTCCTTTTCTCCTTTGGGTGTATGTCAGGACAGTGGGCACAGCCATACAGAGATATCTGTACAACAGTGTTAGTTCATTGTGATGTTGTCTTGCATAATTCTTCTGAAATTAGCTCTGCTTCTGATCCTTTTGCTGCCATTTAAGGCTTGCACAGATCACAACCCAGGCCCATTGCCCTGCCATTGTCAGTGTCATCCATTCGTATTTTAAGCTGTTCAAAATGAATTCTGCTGCTTCAGGTCTATGTAGTGCTTAGCACAATCAGGGATTGTTGGTAGTGCTATAGTACAAACCATTAATTAGCATTAAAGATGTTATTTGTGCTGGTATCATTCAGCAAGAGATAATGCTGTAAATAAGCTGACTACAAATAGAAAGACTTGGAAATGCTATTAGAGAATCTCATCTCTCTCTGCTTCTGGCCCACTGGCTCAGGTGCCCGGATAGCTGTGGCAGCATGCAGTGACTGGCCAGGAAAGGCCTCAGCAAAGCTTGTGGCTGGAGTGTCAGAGGACACATTCTGCCTGCACGTGTAGAGCGAGGCTCCTGTGGATTGCTGGCCCTGTGCTTGGGCTCACCCAGCAGGTGGCTGCTCCCACAGAATAATAGCAACCAAGTCTGCTTTGCTGATGGTAGGTTTTCTTTTTTCTAAAAACTGTAAAGAACATTTATCACCAGATCTGACATCAATGGTTCATACTGTGTATAGTGGGGAGTACTGCAAAGCTAAGCACATTCCTTAAAAAAACCACACAATACCAAAATAATAATAAAAGGCCCTGGTAATTTAATTTTGTTGATGGAAGAATGGCTTAACTATTTAAGCACAGGGCACAATCTTTTTTTTCCCCACATGTGTCTCTCAAAAAAGGAGGAAACTAGACAGGAAAGCATTGCCACCAGTCATTTTGCAGTGGTGGGTTTAGCAAGCAGAGAGTACCTTTGTACCTGAAATCATTAACTTAGCACTGTGTTCATGTGGATTGAGAGTGTGTGTTACCCTGATTCTCAATAGATACTTCTATTATTCACTACTAGCTCATCTAAAAAAACCATGTCATCTGCAATAATTTAATTGCAATATTTTCATTTGAATTAATTTGTAGTGTTGAGAGGAAATATTTGCATAGGAAAATCTTTGTAATTTTGACTTCAAAAATGGAATCACTCATGCATGTTGTAAGAATTAGTAAAAAATACAAATTAATACACGGTCTTCTGTATCAAACTGGCTTTTATTTTTAATTATAAATACTGCCATTCTTAGCTCTTGAATAATTATAATTTAAATCAAAATGCCTGGTGGATGCACTGAGCTTTGGGAGAACAGACATGGATCATTTTTGTTCTCTTTTAAGAGTGTAGACCAAAATTCTTGCACTCATAGCAGGAAAGGTGTTGAGAACCTAGTCACACAAGTGCAGTAGCACTTCTTATGTCTTTGGCATCACTACACCAAAACCTTCAAATGGCAAATTAAGGTTCTCGATAATCACTGTGTAGCACTGACTAAAGGAAGCAAACTGGAATTTTCCTGATCTCTAGCATACTGCAAAATAAAGGTAAGCGAGATGTTCTGCAGCATTTGGTGCCAGGAACACAAACGTGTGCAATTACTTTGCTTGTATCCACATTGTTAGATGTTTAAGGCATGTGAAATAAGAGCATAGCTAAACATTGCTATTTGGTTCAGTATAACAAGTATAACAAGGAATCAGAGCCAGTATTTGCTTAGGAGTTGATCTTGGTCATTGAATTGTTATCAGTTTGAGTGACATGAGGCATTAGAACTAGAGATGAATGTAGGTAATAATAGGATTTTTTTCTTTTTCTTGCAGAATACATGAAAGGCCATGCACTTGAGAATGCAGGAAATTTAAACATTCCCTGCTGTTCTCAGTTCTCAAGATGACCATCAGTCCTTGAGAAATAGCAACATTTGCTGCACAAGTAGTAAGTGCTCGTAAGATTGTTACCCCTAACAACTCTGCAGCTCATTTATTTGGATGCGCCTTCAGTGGGTACCTGCAGGTTAAAAATCAACACAGTTGATCCACAGATGAGGTTGCTAACTTCTGCTAATGGTAACACACTAGTGAATATGTGTGCCAGTCTAAATTTATCTGCCTGTGATGCCTAATAGCTGAGGTTTTTTTTCCATGACAACAAAACCAACCCATCCCGTTTTGTTTGTAAGCATTTACTGAAGGCACTGAGGCACAAAGGAGGGAAGATGAGGAGAAAACAAATGTCCAAAGTTGGGCTTAATTATTTTTTAGCTGTAAATCAAAACCTTTGTGTCAACACTGCATACAGTTTTTCTGGAAAGGGCAGCTGGGCTTTTAGCACTCTTTCTTCTATGAAACATTTTTTTTAAATATAAAGGATAATCAATCTAAAGCAGCACTTGTTCCATTGCTGTGTCAGAACACACTCCAAATGCTGGGGTCCCTTTGACATCCATTATGACTCCACTTCCAAGCACAGCAGGTTTTAGGAAGATAGCAAAGTGTGTATCTCTGTGATTGATAGGTGAAATACAATCTCAAGGTGTCTTCTGAGACCTAAGAGAGCTGGTGGTAACGCAGCCAGTTGGTCCTCTCCTCTCTGCAGTTGTTCCACCCACAGACGTTTGGGGTGGGCTGCCTGAGTACATCAGCGGCACTGCTTTTGTGGTGAAGGGAGGCTGCCAGGCGGTCAGTGGGCTGTGCAGGTCATGCTGTTCGACCCACTCTTGTTTGTTTGCCAGGGCTGCAGGACCCAGGGCTGCAGGCAGCTGATGGTGCATTGCTCCCAAGTCCTGTGACATTCCTTTCACTTTTGCAGTGTGTAATTAGGGGGCATTTCACCTTTCTCCTTGACCTCAAAATTCAGTTCCTTTCATGCTTACACTATTACAGGCAATGTATGATGTATCTGAGAGGAATGCTAGTTGGAAGGTGAACTCTTCCCGGTATGGAGAGGTGAGATCAGGTGATACCTGCATTTGATGCCATCTTCCTACAAACCTTTCACCAAAAAGCATGTTATTTCAGGAGAGTACTGCAGTTTCTTTCATAAATAGTTGTAAGAATGGGAATTGTGTCAAGTGAGATACCAGAAAAGCAAACATTTATGTTAGGGTGTGTTATTCTAATTTAAAATCTGGCAGCTGATCCCACTGTCTAATAGTTTTCTTTAGCAAATTTAGCTCTCTGTTTGCTCATAAGTGCACTAATTTTGAGTCCTATAAATACACACATTGTTTTTAATCAGTACAAATTTGGGTGAAAAAATTCCAGGATTCCTACAGATTTTGATAGTTCTGTGATAAAATATCAGTGATAATGAATAATTCACTCATAAGCATAATTAACATTCAATTAGAGCAAAGGAAAACCAATGAGCTATGCTCCGTGCAAAAATTTAGCAGGCAATACTAAAGTTTCCTCTTTTATCTTGCTAGCTTATGATCTGTTTATGATCTGGGAGGCACAAAAATATTGTTCTTGTATTTTGTAAACATTTTTTTTTTTCCTAAATGTGAATATATATATTTTGTATTTCTTCCAAATGTTTCTCCTGTACTTGAGAATCTGATTCCTCACTTTTGTGCTGACTGGTGCTGCACGTGGCCTCCACATGCCCAAAAATCACAGTAGGAAGAAATTTCAGAGTGATGATGACTAGCTAAGCAAGCTTGATGGCAGAGGTATTGCTGAGAGGATCAGAGGCAGAGACAAGAGCAAGGGAAGTGGAGAGAGATCTGCAGGCAACATGTCCACAGAGAGAGAAGGTCTCATAGCCCGTGTTTGATATTTCTGCAGAGGCCAACAAATGCCTGTGAGCTGTTCAGGCGCTGTTAACATGCCGTGAGATGATAGCTCTGCACATCAGAAATAGAAGAGCCATTTTTTGGCAGCAAGAATTAGTCCTTGTTTCTTGTGGCTTCACTTTTTGTTTCATAGGGAAGTTTATACCAGCTGAATTTTATTCTCCACACTCACTATTAAAAAGATGGCCAAGCACTCCTATTAGAAAAAAAAGACAAAACAAGCAAAACAGCAAACAAGTGGTAACAGCTGTAACAGCAAGTCTGGCACAGACAGAGAAAAGCAATGCAGGATCTTTAATTCCCAAAGCACATACTGTGCTATGGAGATGAATGGTGGCTCTCCAGAGAAGACTCTACTGGTAAGAAATGACATCCTGTCTGCTCATGTTCATCGCCCTCCAGTGCCAGTGCACTAAAGGGAAAACACCCCTGGTAGCATGGATACATGCATTTAGTGCTCTTGACAGAGCTGAACTTTAGCTGTATGCCATTTGTTTCTGGGCTGTCTCACGATCTTGAAGCAGCTTTGACTTAGAACAGAACTGCATCAGGTGGGTAACTGATTGTGCACAGTGGTGTTTCTTATGGCTACATCCCATCCTGTTCCCATTGTGTGTGTTGCAAACTGTCAGTGCCAGGGTTTGTGCCAGCAGTGCTGTGAGGCACCCGGGCAACTTACTGCCCTCAGATTCTTGTGCACAAGAAAAAATCCTCAGGTGCCTTCTAAATTGCAGTTATGTTGGTTTCAGTGCAAATCTGTAAGTGCTTGTCTTGTCAACCTGTGGGCTATGGACAGAAACAGCTGCAGCTGCCCGATGCCTGAGGTACCTACAGAGCACAGCACAGCACAGCCTGGCGCTGGGTAGTGGCTGCGGTTCCCAGCTGCTGTTGAACTGCAAATTCAGTATGTCCAGCCTGCATTTCTTATTTAATTTATATATATATATTTTAGTACAACAATTCTTCATAGCAACTTTAGTTCTAAAAAAAGCCAACGTAGTCTGAATACATTATTTCTTATTATTAAGTAGAATTCTTCTGAAAAAATCAAAGTCCTGAACTCAAAAGGGGGCATAGATTGATGTCTCTCATCTCTTGAAAGGCTTTCTTTAGCCTGTTAACTTTTTTAATAACCTCATAATGTTTCTTTGAACATAATCTCTCATGTCCCAAGGCAATTGTACTTAATGTTCAGCGGCAAATCGAATTTAACATGTTAAAACCACGGTCTAATCAGGTGTGTGACAGATGGGAGACAGCATAAAATACTCTAAAAGTCACAGCAATATTTTTAGAATGCATTAATATCAGTGGATATATTTTCTTGTTTGATGGGAGAAGAACATGCACCTAATTTATTTGTAACAGCTTTTCTTTTTTTACTATTTCTGGTGTGGATTCCTTCTTTGCTTCTCTTTCTCAATTTCTGCAGAAACAAACCATTGTCTATCATAAAAAAAAATTAGATATTATTTAGTCTTACCAAACCTCGTGGTGTATTTTTCAGAGAGGGAGTGGATTGGGTGATTACACTGGGCCTTGGTGTTGAGCATATTTTATCTCTCAGCGAATCCACATATAGATCATCTTTCTGGAGAAGGCTAACATCTAGATGGGCTACAGTTGCTACTTTCTTTAGCAGAATTCCTACTGCTTTCCTAAAGTCTTTTTTTTTTTTCCTGCACACTATGGGTATAATAATTAGGCTGTTAATCACCTTTAATGCTGAACTTAGGGGCTAGATTTTTGAACTCTTTTAACAATGTCTGTCAGGCAGTCTCAGAGGCTAAGCAGATGAAGAACAAACTGGTATTCCTCCAGATTGATTGTCAGAAGGAAGAAGGCACTAATTCAAGCTGAGTCACCACAAGAGTACTTCAGAGATGTTCCTAGAAAGGACAGGTTACCCTAAACGTGGGAGGTGTGCAGTAATACCAAGCCTCTACTGTTTATGTTTGGCATCAATCCTGCACGGTTTATAAGATTTGCTGTGGGATGTTGAGGGAAGAATATAGTTCTTTTTCCTGCAAACTACAAGGTTGTATAGAAGTGACTGATGGGAGAAGAAAAACTATAGGGAAGGTTTCTAGAACAGAACTGGAAGCTGGATGATGGGGCCAGTTGTAAACAGATGATGAGCACTTCTCACGTTAAGGGTACTTTTCATTTAGGTACTGATAAACTGTGTCATTTGGATTACCTTGGGCAGTCCACCATCATGTTTTGGGCTGGGAAAAGATGGCTGCACCCTGTCAGAGTAAGTAGCTTTGGCTGTAACGAGCAGATTGGTGAAATCTCCACTCTGCTATAAAGGGGCAGACAGATGGATTCTTCTGTATTGCATTCTAGCTTTGGGCCCAGGTCCTCTGACAAACACCAATGTGGCAGGGAACCCTTCCAGTACTGTGTCTGGATTGAGGTGCTGTGGATTAATACACCTCACACAGACATGGGAGGCATTATGGAAAGCTTGTAAAGTGCAGCAACTGGCAGCAAAGGCCAGTGAAATTAAGATATCCTCTCAGTCGCTCATCCTTGGCCCCAGGAACCCTTTGATCACTTCTGTAACTCAAACTCAGATTTATCATTCATAGCAGCAGTACATAAATAGAGATCGATGAAGGAACCTCTGCCCTATCTTAAAAGCTAAGGTGATTCAAAAAGTACTGTTGTTGGCTTTGTGTTTGTACAGTGCTCAAAATAATGAGGTTTTGGTCTAGCCGAGTCCCTTGGGGCTGCTCCTAGGAAGAAATGATAAACTGCAGTGACCAGATATGGACAACAGCTTTAGTAGTGAGAAATGACAGCAAAGTTAAATATGGATGACCAACTGAGCTTAATACAGTCATACAAGGTGCAATATTTTTTCCCCTATAAAATTCATGAGAACATCATCAGGGCCTGCTAGGGGAGCTTCTGCCAAGTGGGTCTCAACAAAGTCAGTTCAAATGGTGAAAGCTGTCCTCTGGACTGTCCATCTCACACCATGGGGAGACAAGCTGGCCCTCAGTCACAGGCTACAGGCTGCAAGCCACCCCACTTTCCAGCATATGTGCTTGTTACAGACTTTAAGGAAACCAAATTTTCTTCTTTTGTCTTCTCTTACTTACATCAGTCACTAAAAAAATGTACATGGCTCGTTTGAAGACTCAGCCAGTTTTGGCATTTGTACTTACACTGACAAAATGCTGGCCTGTGCAGAGCATTGGAGGAACATTGTTCTGACAGCCCATTGAGTTTTACATTTCCAAACTTTCCTGGTTAATGTAGCATGGACCACGCTCTGCTCCCCATGCCTCCCAACCCCGTGCTGACGCCATGGCCCTTGGAGCCGCTGGCAGCCTGTACACGTGCCCAAGGAGCGAGCCTCACTGCCCACACCTCTGTGCTAGGGAACTGTGCTGGGAACAGTGCTAGGAAAAGTGAAAACAAAATTCCAATGAGGCACGCTATGTCTATTTCTCCTCTAGGTGCTAAAAGGAACTTAGTGATGGGCTGATGTTCTGACAGCAGCGTGATGGTTCAGAGGTGCTCTTTTGATTTGCATTTGTACGGTAATGCAAGCTGCTAATGACACTATTCCTACAGCAATCACTTATCTCTAAAAAATGAAATTATTTCCTGAAAAGCCATCAGTAAATAAAATGACCCCCTTCCACTAGTCCTGGTTTCATAATGTTGGGGAATTCAGTTTTGTGAGATAAAGAAAATCAAAGCCAAGTGTGGAAATACAAAATGAGCCGGGCAGAAGCCTCTGGAGAAGACAGTGAGAGTTACAAAGGAAAATTAGGAGCAGAAAATAAACCACCTCATCAAATATTTAAAGTCAAGCAATACAACAGAGTGTAAAGAACTAAGAAAAAAACTTTTCTCAGCATGATTGTGGGTGCTTTCTTAATTAAAAAAGCAAACAACTTAAAAGCAACATGCACAATGTCTCGTACTGACAGAATCATAGAATCACAGTTGAACAACTTTGAATGACTGTAATTGAATATAATTAATTCCCTGACAGAAACAGCAGGTAGATTAATACCTTAGTATTCTCTAGGCTTGTTTTGCTATACTGTTTGTTAATAAGCTCACATTCTACTACTTAATTGCAGATGCTTGAATTTATGTCTTTTGCTTTTGCCAAAAAAGCCCATACAATTTCCATACATCAGTGGTTAAAGGCCAAAATATTTATCGCAGTGCACTCTAGTTTTCTCTGCTTTCCCTCACAAACTCTATAAAAAGGAGAAAAAAAGACTAATAGATTGACTTAGATACTACAGATTTGTAATAAATCTTTGTTAACAGTTTTATAAGCTGATGCACAGCTTGCTTTCTTTGTTTTCTCAGTTCAAAGTGAATGTTTTCTGTTACTTCATTTATTGCCTCAGATTGCCAGTACTCTGTTTACTCATTTATGAGTACATTATGAGTTGGAAACAAACCTTCTTTTCTAACCCATTACTCTTGTAAGAAAAGAATGCATATAGTCCATTTGACCTGAAAAAGCATCAAATTGACATGTTTTTTTTCCCCCATGTTTTTCACTGTAAGAGGACTGTCTGTGTGCTTTGCTTTGGTACTGTTATGTCAATGGCTTTACAGCAGAAGCTCCTGAGGAACAACCTGGCAAGCATGAGCTTGGCTAACTTGGGGTATTGGAAGAAATAAAACAGCACACAGTATTGTCAGACCTCAGTTACTTGCAGTCTTACCTCAGTGTGTGAGCTGTGCAACACTGCTGAATTGTGGCAGTGATGAGGCAACCTAATAATAGAAATGTAACAATTCAACAGGGATGATGGAGTAAACATGTGGTGAGCACAAACCCAGCAATAGCCATGCAGAGCTCTGCCACGAGTGAATTGTGACCGAAGATTCAGCTACGTACAAAACAACTTTTCTTTCTGAGCTTCTGCTCAGCCTGGACTTCCTGACCTCAGGATGGGACGCTGGGCTCAATCGATCACTAGGGCCGGTTTCTGGAAGTTCAGTGACTTCAGTGAAAAATGGAATAAAAGGAGTGATTTATTTTGTTTGATTGGTATGAGAAGGTTGAAGTGGAATGTTTTTTCTTCAAAATCCAAGTCTAATTGAGTAATTTTGAGGGGAATGCTGACAGGCAAGTTCTGTCCCAATACAGCCTGTTAACAGCAGGAGAAACCAGGCTGGGAAAGGTCAGCCTCATCGCCCCTAGACTAGGGGTAAACCTGTGCAAAGATCAGCACTAAAGGTCATGTGTTGCTGATGTGTGACAGTTGTAAAGAGCAGGTTAAAAATGCTGAGCTCTGTCACTTTTAGGGCAAAGTTAGTTGCCTGCAGTGTGAGCTGGTGTTTCTCTCCAATGTTTGGATTAATTATTTTGGTCATTCATTCAGTGCAATGTTTGCAGTGCAGCGCAGTGAACTGAAATGACCTAGAAATAATTCCCTAACAGAACCTGACACTCTGGCTCATATCCAGAGAGAGATTTATCATTTTACTCATAGAAGATCTTCATCAAAATGCTCCTCAGTCATTTTAGGGCAGCTGCTTCAATTCCTACTATACCAGGTAGCTTTATACACACAAGCAAATATTTGCTGCTTCCTGCTTTGGAATCTGTGTGCTCTGGGACAGACATTTTAGTTGAAAAGCTCCCACAGAGATCCACAGCATGCTTTCTGGGGAGCACAGTCCCATCAGAAGGAACTGCTCTGGCAACACCAGGACCTCAGGACTGAGCATGTGCTGCTGCATCCCACTGATGCTGATCACCCCTTGTGCTGCTCTGAAGGGAATGCTCTTTGGAAAGGCTGGTTTACAAAGAAACAGATTCCTACCTGTAGCCAAAACTACCCAGCCTGGAAACCCACTCTTCTGCTCCTCATTATTTTTTGAAACAACCCTTTTTGTATCGTTGTAATTTGCCTTCCAAAGGGTCACATTTGGAAGTGTCAGCCCGGTAACACAAGAGGAGGAGAGGCTGCTGCTTCCCCCTGTGCTGCCAGCCACAGGGCCAGCTGTGTGCACAGTCCTGGTTGCAGCTAGGCTCTGCAAGGCACAGTCAGGTGTAGAAGGAACTCTGCATTCCTTTTGCCATTTTCTACTCAGTGTTCCTTCAAAATGTTTATCAGCACCTCTTAGCTGCTTATCTCTGAAGTCATGTAAGACAGATATTCTAATAAGACTAAAGCACCATTGCTGGCAAGACACATTAATTTTTGTCCCTGTGACAATGCCTCATTCATCTTGTCCTTCTCTTAGGCAGTGTTGGACGCATTTAGCACCACCATGTACTTATGACTCACAAATAACTCACCAGATTATTTCAGCCTGCTTGACATTTAAAACGATAACTAAATATTTGCCACTAATCTTAATGTGAGACCATTTACAAATCATGAAAAAAATCAGGTATTAACTAAAAAATGGTGAATAGTGTAAGTTCTCCCACACTAACCATGTGTGTTCAAATTGCATACATGTCTATCCGAGATGGGGTTCACAAGTGGGGATTATTCATTCCCTTTGCTGTAACCTACTTGGTGAATAATGCTGTTTTAAGGCAAGCTCTTGAGCTGGAAGGATGCTAGACCTAATGACCCAAGTGTTTGGTCAGAAAATGGAACAAAAGGACACAATACAGATCTGCAGTCCTGAAAATAAATCGGATTTCTTAGAAAATAAAATAAAATTTCTCAATATCCATAAAATGTCAGCAGGAAAGAATGGCCTCAACTTGTTTGTGAGCAGAGGAAGGCATAAAAAGTCATACTTAGATCAACTTGGTAAGAAAACTAAGCTCTACAGAGTGACTAACATGTTTAGCTTTACTCTCTTTAATTCCTCTTTGTTTTCTGATCCTTCTGATCTCTCTCTCCCTCTCACTTTTATTCTTACTTCACTAGAAGAGATGAAGTGAGATAGATATAAACTGAGAGAAAAAAATAGGAAAAGCTGCAAGTAGCTAGAAAAAATGCCTTTCTTATCTGTCTTATTTCAGACAGACTCAGGCAGTGCCACTTGTCATGAAGATAATCTTGATTGAAGCTCTTCTTCCTTGTCATCATGTCCTGAAGGGCTGCTTAGTCTGCCTGGAGGAGAACTGAATTACACCTGCCTCTATCACAGCCACTGCACTGTCACAATGGCTACAAGTGAGGATATGAAGAATTAGTGGAGCCATGGGTGATGATCTGAAGGTAGTGCAGTAATTACTACTGTCCATTCTGGACCATTGCTCCCTCATAGCAGATCTTGTTGCAGCAGGGAGAAGTGGGCCAGTTTAGCCTGATCTTTCTGTGCACGAGAGCTGTAATGAGGCAGGGCATTCAGGTCCAGGAAGAGACACCAAGAGGCACAAAGTGCCCATACAGAGTGTATGTACTTTTTTTTTTTTCTTTCTTTTCTTTGATTTATGGGCCTGAGTAGTGTTAAAAACAGTGAAAGGAGAAGAAAAAATATGAAGAGAACATTTAGAGTATAAAACCTGGAATGTTCTGTCTTGCTTTGATGACTGACCAGCAAAACTGGTTACTTTGTGGTGGTTTGGAAGACTTGCAGACACTGAGGTAGCAGTTACAGCTGGTTGGCATCTCCTGCAGTGCACACAACTCCGAGGTGATCAGCTCAGATTCCTGGAGAGTAAGTTTTTTCATTGTTGCTTTCCTCATTGACTCTCTTTGTTTGTAGGTAACTGTCAAATGGACTTCAGACTTCTCTTCATTGTGACCACTTCCTAAAGCAGAAGGGACCAAGATGTGACTGGCTGTTTGACTGCAACTCACTTCTACTCCTGGCTTGCTTCGATGGCAGCTGCCAAATGTAGCCATGACATGACGTGGTTTTGGCAGGCTTAGAAGCCTAAGGTAAGCCTGAAATTGTGTGCACCTCAATGCACTGCCTTGCCACTGGGCTGTAACTCTGGGGCTGCCAGCCACCCTCAGCCCCTCCCCTCTTGAGAACCAGCCAACAGTGGCGTTGTGTGATCTTAACAGTTAATTGTAATAATTCCATTTTGGCCTGAGCAGAGCAGAACAGAAATAATCAGGCTTAAAACAAATAAAAAACCCAAGAGCAACATAGAGTTATTTTAGAATAAAAGCACACGTAGCTGAACTAATACTCCTGACGAACAAGGACATGGCTTTCTCTCAGGGCATCCTGCAGTCCTGTAGGGAAGATGTGACCTTATTTGCATTCTTCTTGTTGAATTGCTGTTGGGATTTCTGCAGCATAGCAAGGGAAAATTCCTCCGGGAGAGCATGGAAATATCACAGCACTAACACAACATCCTTCAACTAGGTTCCTTTTCCTCAGCCGTGTTTTGCCCCTTGCATTGCTCTCTGGCCAATCACCCAGCACTAAATGCATCCCCTTCTCTCAAACGCAACTCTCATCCTTTTTCTTACAATATAGTCCAAAAGCAGCAGATGATGAATACAACACATAATGCTGATTGAAATAAACTTTAAAGATGGTTTAATTATTTCCTTGGATTTCAAAACCATTGAAGTTGCTCCTTCCCCCATTTCCAGAAATAAAAATCTGTGATCTGCCTTACATGTTTCTTCCCTTCCTCCCCAACCTTTTCTAAAAAGCAGAACAAGGACTGGCCCTCCCCTTGTACTTGCACGTTTGAGTGCTCCTTTCCAAGGGCAGCACTTTGAATTTGAAGTTTATGATTTTGGATGCTTCTATCATAAGCATTTTCAATTCTAATCATGTTCTCTAAATTGCTCAGACTCTTTCCCAGCATGACGTCCTGCTCCAATTTTCCACTTAGATAATTAAATTCAGAGCACAGGAGCATTCAGCTCCTCAGCAGAGGTATCACATTAGACCTAGATGTAAGACAAACTGCTGTGGAACTCACATGACATTGCCCCTGTTGTCAACTGGCAGAGAGAAAAATGGCTTTTGTAGCAATGTCTCTATAGCTGTTTAGGATAACACCGCTGTTTCACCAGCCCATTGGTTTCAGCTTTGCTTCTGTTGAGGGTTAGAAATCAGTGAATTCAGGTGCTGCAGCTCTTGCCCCAGTGTCTCAGCAGAAAGGTACCTGATGAAGCTTTATTTAAAACCGAGGCTAGTTACTACGGCTGCTCAGAGGTCCTGGTCTGCCATCTTCCTATGGGAGTGTTAAAGAAGCAGGATACCAGGCAGTGTTACTAACTGCAGATTGTGTCTTTATGAGTCAAAAGCATCACTTTGAGTTCTAGAAAAGCAGGTGAAGAAAAGCCTTTTTGTGAGGGGAGTGGATTTTTATTTTCTGGTTCCACCTCCTGTGCTGTCCTGGTGAGGCTGTAGCATGCAGCTCCAAATTTCTTGACTGCGACAAACCTCATGGACAGGAAAAGATACA